>NC_069657.1:229362187-229675318 GCF_027244095.1 Hemicordylus capensis
CTGCCGAGGCTTCATGGTCACTGACAAGGCAGCCAACATTAGTAAGTCAGCCGGGCAGGTTCAATTTGTGCACATCGCTTCCGCTTCACACACTTTGAACCTGGTGGTGCCGGATGTGCTTGGGCTTAAGGAGGTGAAGTCCAAGCACCAGCAGAGGTTAGGTTTAGTTCCCGCCCCAGAACCTGCTGCTTCCGTGGCCACTCTTGTTGACCAGTGCCACAAGATTGCTGGTCACTTCCAGTGGAGCGAAAAGGCAAGGCGCCTGCACAAGGCAAGGCAGATTGAGCTGGGCCTGCCTGAACACCTGATCCCCCAGGATGTTCCTACTCAGTGGAACTCCACCTTTCTCTTGCTCCAGCGCCTGCAGGAGCAAGAGGGAGCCATCCACAGCCTGGCAAGGCGTAGTGGCTTGGAGGTGTGTGACCTGTCCCCTGTGGACTGGAAGCTCATTTCCGAGCTGGTCTTAGCACTTGAGCCATTCCATGCTGCCACGAACATCTTGGGTACTGAGGCAGATATGCTGAGCTGGGCTTTGCCCACTGGTCTTCTCCTTGAGAAGGCCATGGGTGATCTCTAGGCCACTCTGACCACTGGGGATGCAGTCACCCTGGCAGGGCAGCTGAGGACTGGGGTAGTGGAACAGCTCACGACACCCTTGGGTGCATCTGCATGGCATGTCCTGGCATGCATCTCTGACCCAAGGTTCATCTGCCAACCACCCCCAAACCCACAAGCCCATGGGGTGCTGGGTTTTGTTGTTTCTGAGGTGTTCTGAGTATAGATTCTCTGGTAGCAAATGAGAGTGGTTTCATTGTTTGTCATTGAAAATCAATCCACTTCCTTGGGGGCCAAGGAAGCTACCAGAATTATTTGAAAGGATTTGGGCAAAGGGCTGATGGTGAGATTTTCAATGACAAACCATGAATCCACTCTCATGTGCTACCAGAGAATCTACACTCAGAACACTTCAGAAACAACAAAACCCAGTACCCTATGAGTTAACAACCCATGGGGGTGGCTGGAACCCTCTTTGAACTATACCACCACTCACTCTGGGCCACCCCAGCACCCCCGAAGTGCAGTTATGGGGCTGCTGATACCTCCATTCTTCCCAATGGAGAAAAACCTTAAAGACGCATAAACTTCAAAAATCACTTAAAACTCAGCCCTTTCCCCAATTCCTTTCAAATAATTCTGGTAGCTTCCTTGCCCCCTTTGGGGACTACCACCCACCACATTCCACTCTAGGCCACCCCTTTCCCCATGACATGACGTGATACATTTGCTGAAACTTCTATTCTTCCCAATGGAGAAAAACCTTAAAGACACGTAAATTACAAAAATCACTTAAAAATCAGCCCTTTCCCCAATTCCTTTCAAATAATTCTGGTAGCTTCCTTGGCCCCCTTGGGAACTACCACCCACCACACTCTTCTTTAGGCCACCCTTTCCCCCCGACATGAAGTGATACATTTGCTGAAATCCTCATTATTCCCTATGAGGAATTCAAAAATACTTTAAAAATTCACCAATAATCAGAGGAGTGTCCTATTGCCTTGGGGTTTTGTGGGTGGTAGGCACCCCTGGGTGCCTACCACCCACCCCACTTATGTGCCCCTAGGTGCTCCACAATAGGGGATAATGGGCTTGTTCGAGTCCCATTATACCCTATGAGAAAAATAATTAAAATATTTCAAATATTCATAAAATGTTGTCACAGTTTCCGATTGCTTCGGGGGATTGGTGGTAGTTGGCACCCATGGGTGCTCCACAATAAGGAATAATGGGCTGGTTCAAGTCCCATTATACCCTTTGAGGAAAAAAATATAAATAAATTCAAAGATTCATTAAAAACAATCATACGAGTGTCCGATTGCTTTGGGGTTGGGGTGGTAGGCACCCATGGGTGCCTACTACCACCCTACCCACTTTTGGAAGTTCTAACCAGTTCAAATAAAACCCACCCAGTTCAGTTCGAATTCGAACCTGCAGCTCGAACCTGATGACTGGTTTGGTTCGAATTCGAACCATCAAACCGAATTGGTTTGAATTTTAACCAGTTTGAATTCGAACCGGTTTGTACATCTCTATTTGCAATTGCTTCACACATAAGCATAAAACTGTGTATATCAGGGCTATTACAAGAGAGCAGACTGCGGTCCTTCCATGGTGTCAGCTGTGCACTTTCAGCAGAAACTAGAGTCTTCTCACCATGTCTGGGCTGTACCACTTCAGACTACAAAGGAGGGTGTCTCAAAAATGGAATGCTCAGAGGAGCATTCCATCTTTGAGACCCCACTCGTAGTGAGGTCTCCAATTAAACATAGAAACACTAGCATGTTGGGGAGAAAGATTATAGATTTGGCCTTTCCTTGACATGCTAGCAATTTGTTTTTTAAATGGAGAAGTCAAATCAAATCTTTATTGTTACAGTCATTCAACCAGCAAAAAATAGAGAAGTATGCAATTATAGGAACTTCCACCTGAAGTAAGAAGCAGTATAGTCCAGACACAAGTTTACCATGGAAAAACCTAGGTCTAGAAATGGCCACTTTTAAAATGCCTTTGTGATGCTACTACTCAAAAGATATTATATTTTAACTTTGGGAGCCTGGCAATAAAAATATATAATTACCACTGGGAAAAGAGCATTCAGAATCAAATTAATGTATCAAAGACAGATAACACCTGACCCCAGCAAGAGCATTTGTGGCTTTTTGCAAATATTTTATTAGTGCTGGCTCACTTAACCCCATTTGTCGTCATGGTGGCAAAAGGCACCAGTAAATATCAGATAGTTTAAATTAGAGAGCAACATATTTTGTTTGAAATAAGTGATATTTCCATTAATCTTTAACCAATTTATTCAAAATAGGTGCATCGTTTTGACTCTGCTTTGTATACAGTAAATCTTTCATGCCATCATTTTGGGGAAGGGTTGTTGATATAAAGTTGCCAATTCCAGACATGCAAAATCACCAGTCCTTCAAAATCACAAGACGCTTATAAACCATGACATTTGGGAAGGCAGGACTCTTTTACTTCTCTTGGGGATAGTATTCATTTCAAATTTGCCACATTCGCACTTGCATTTTGTTAGGTTCCTAAATGAGATAACAGCTGCTTACCAATATATTTAAAGACACCAGAATCCATCTGATCTCAAAAAAATGACACTCCAGAAAATACTCAGAAAAACCTTCTTTTAATGTGTTCATCTATTATTCATCACCATTATGTAGCATTTTTATAGAAGTGCTGGACGATCTTCATCTTTGTCATGACCACTGCTTTGAGGAAGAGGTTGTCATTAGGCATGATAAGTGACGGTCATATAGAAACAATGCATGCTCACATGTTGTTTTCAAGTTTGTCTATGGAGAGCCCTGTTCAGGCATCCAGTTGCAGCACATGCCACTTTCTGACTCTGTCCTTCCTTTGCTGAAGATCTATGTGTACCTTACACACATGTCCACAATTCCTGTTTGTTATCTGGAGCTGCAGCTACAAGTATGGCAAGGTTTTTAAAATGCATGATTATCTTCTGAGAAACATTTTAGTTAAGTAAGATTTTTCTGAAAATATGCTGAACTCAATGAGACCTTTGTGACTCCAGTACATTGCCAAAGTTCAGATCTGATATGTTACAGATGGATAATTAATGCAGAGATATAGTAATTTCCTCACTGCAATTGCGTGGATAAAATGGGATATGGCCCAGGTCTAGCACATTCAGCATTCAATCTACTGAATAACATTAGCATTAAGATCAGTAACGATCTTATGAATGTTTACTTGGAAGTAAGTCCCACTGCGTTCAATAGGATTTACTCAATAGCAAGTGTTTGTAGGATTACAGATAGCCTTGAAAACATTAACTTGCTCTAAATTGAGGTCAAATATCTTGATTCCACATAGTATCCTGTAAAGTGTTTGAAACTGCATTCTGTTCTGTCTGCAGTGTTTGAACTATAATCTTGTTCTGTAAAGTCCAGAGTATCTATATCATCAGCTTCTCAAATGCATACTCCTTTGAATGAAAGTGCATAGTACACACAATGAATGTACACCACACTTTCAAGAAAGTTAACACCACAGACAGGAAGGCTCAGCATTAAAAAGAGAGAAATAAAAGCCCAACAGACAGACAGAAATTCTTGTAGAAGAGGGAAATAGGCATACCAATATGCCCTGGGCACCAGAAATTTGTGAAAAGATTCTGCAGCAGAAGATGGTAAACACACCTGTTCTCCTGCATCACAGGAAAGAAAAGCAATAAGAAAATGCTGTTGCCAATTGCAGTCAACTCAGAGCTCATTAGGGGTGTGCAATTTGGATTTTCTGTGTTTCGATTTGTAACGGAATCGAAACAGCCCTGATTTGATTTGGATCCGAATCTGACCCATCTGAATCACCCCAAATTCGATTTGGATCCGAATCGCAGCTGATCCGAATTGAATCGATTCGGGTTTTGGATCTGTCCTATTAATTTCCCCAGATTCCCAGCTTTCATTTTTAAAAAAACTAAGCTCTAGCCCTTATAGAAGTGGAATTATGGAGCAAAATGTGTGGTCACTATTTTTTAAGTGTTCAGATTCTTTGGTGTATCATAACTTTCACTCAATGAATCCTTATGAGGATTCATTACACACCTGCATTTCTTCTATTCATTTTGACTGTCTTTTAGACAGTGCCAATTGTCAACTGCCATGTGCCAACTACACCCCACTCCCACCTGCAAGGCAGTGAGGTACTACTCAGTTTAAGTTAAGTGCCTAATGGGTAGAGGCTACCACCCAAATTGCAGAGAAATTGGACAAAGGGCTGGTTTTTGGTGAATTGTTGAAGGTTTAGTGTCTTTGAGGCAGATTTGGGGCATAAAGTGGGATCTGAGGTGGAAGAGTGTGGTGAGGTGGTAGTGCCTAATGGGTGGAGGCTACCACCCAAATTGCAGAGGGATTGGGCAAAGGGCTGGTTTTTGGTGAATTGTTGAAGGTTTAGTGTCTTTGAGGCAGATTTGGGGCATAAAGTGGGATCTGGGGTGGAAGAGTGTGTTGAGGTGGTAGTGCCTAATGGGTGGAGGCTACCACCCAAATAATAATTATTTATTATTATTTTATTATTATTATTATTATTATTATTATTATTACATTTATATCCCGCTCTTCCTCCAAGGAGCCCAGAGCAGTGTACTACATACTTGAGTTTCTCTTTCACAACAACCCTGTGAAGTAGGTTAGGCTGAGAGAGAAGTGACTGGCCCAGAGTCACCCAGCTAGTTTCATGGCTGAATGGGGATTTGAACTCAGGTCTCCCTGGTCCTAGTCCAGCACTCTAACCACTACACCATGCTGGCTCTCTAATTGCAGAGGGATTGGGCAAAGGGCTAGTTTTTGGTGAATAGTTGAAGGTTTAGTGTCTTTGAGGCAGTTTTGGGGCATAAAGTGGGATCTGAGGTGGAAGAGTGTGGTGAGGTGGTAGTGCCTAATGGGTGGAGGCTACCACCCAAATTGCAGAGGGATTGGGCAAAGGGCTGGTTTTTGGTGAATAGTTGAAGGTTTAGTGTCTTTGAGGCTGATTTGGGGCATAAAGTGGGATCTGAGGTGGAAGAGTGTGGTGAGGTGGTAGTGCCTAATGGGTGGAGGCTACCACCCAAATTGCAGAGGGATTGGGCAAAGGGCTGGTTTTTGGTGAATAGTTGAAGTTTACTCATCTTTAAGTTTTTTCCCTATAAGGTATAATGGAGGTTTCAGCAGCCCCATAAGTGCACCTGGAGGGCGCTGGGGTGGCCCAGAGTGAGTGGTGGTGTAGTGTACATAGGGTGCCAGCCACTCCCATGGGGTTGCTAACCCATGGGGTAGCAACCCCATGGGTTCTGTTGTTTCTGAGGTGGTCTGAGTGTAGATTCTCTGGTAGCAAATGAGAGTGGATTCATGGTTTGTATTGAAAATCTCATTTGCTACCACAGAATCTACACTCAGAACACCTCAGAAACAACAGAACCCTGAACCCCATGGGCTAGAAACCCATGGGGGTGGCTGGCACCCTCTGTTAACAACACCACCACTCACTCTGGGCCACCCCAGCACCCCCCCCCAAGTGCAGTTATGGGGCTGCTGAAACCTACATGATTTCCTATGGAAAACTTCAACAATTCACCAAAAACCAGCCCTTTGCCCAATCCCTCTGCAATTTGTGTGGTAGCCTCTACCCATTAGGCACTTAACTTAAACTGAGTAGTACCTCACTGCCTTGCGGGTGGGAGTGGGGTGTAGTTGGCACATGGCAGTTGACAATTGGCACTGTCTAAAAGACAGTCAAAATGAATAGAAGAAATGAAGGTGTGTAATGAATCCTCATAAGGATTCATTGAGTGAAAGTTATGATACACCAAAGAATCTGAACACTTAAAAACACTTTAAAAATAGTGATCAGCCGTGATTCGATTTGTACCTGAATCTAGCCAATGGACCACAGAGGTGATTCGTTTTGTCTCCAGATCACCCAAATCAGCTAGATTCGGGTACAAATCTATTTGTATCCGAATCGATTCGCACATCTAGAGCTCATCTTGCTTTTAAAGGACTAAAACCACAGCTTTTAACTTGACACAGAAATTTGCAAGTGAGGCTTTTGAAACGGTGCTGACAGCTATAAATTACCTGACTTAGACCAGGCAAGGAGTGCATACTTGAAATGGGTTTTTTAAAGCAATTTTCTTCCACTAACATTCTGTTACACTTGCTTGGAAACATGTTTGGGAGGATGTGGGAGAACAAAAAGTTAAATATTTTGGCATGAAATGTGATGCCAAGAAATCCATTGAGTGTGTTTTAACAGACCCATTTGTAATAGTAAATAAGGACCATGTTTCCTCTCCTTAAATAATGCTGGCTAGCTTTGTGGTTAGCTTTGTGGTTTGTTAAAGAGCCTGAAGTCCTGAGAAAATATGTCATAAAATATTATAAGAAAATACTCTTGACTAATTGGAATTATTACCTAGTCTAGTCTTATGGTCATAAGTCATTTTTACAGACTACTTTTCTTCTGGGGCACATAGCAACCATAGGAGGATCTAGATGGGGTCTGTGATGGGTCAACAGACTGTGACTGTTGAAGCTCCCCTCCATCCTCACCATGGCCTTGATCCAGCTCACACCCAGCCCAGTTCCAATGTAGAAAAAGAAAAGGATGTTTGCTCCAATTGTGCACTTTCCAATTGTGTAGCCTGACCCAAGAGGATTGACATTAGCACAAGTGGAGCAATTCTTTTCCCCAGCATTCTGTCTTTTCATATCAAAAATGTTTTCAAAAGTCACTAGATAAAATGGCTCAACAGCATTTTCAGATGAAAGATAATATAGGAAAACAGTATATAAGGGTGATTCTGACCATTAACATTATTATTCCAGTGATGTGTTTCATATTTTTTGGTCTTGTGCAGCCACTGAGGTTTTCGGGAAAGAAGTAATTCTAGAAATTAAAAATATAATGGAGTACAAGATCCTAAAACAATTCTTTTGGGCTATATAAGGAATGTTGTATTGCATGATTATTTAGAACTTGTTACTCACCTTCTGGTGGTAGCAAGCATAGAAAAAATCAGTGGCAGCAACCAGAATGAACTGGCTCCATCAGATCTGAAAAATTGTATAAATTATCTTATAAAAATGCCAAAGATAATAATACAGTAGATAAATTTGTAAATAAGTGGGTTTTGTTTATGAATTACCAAATTCAAACTTAGCTATGAATTCAGACAATTAGACAATTAAACAAAGACAATTAGAAAAGTCACAGGCCAGCCCTGATATACAGAATATCTATGGAACTGCCACACATAAATAGCGTCTTGCTATTTCTGTATTGGAATGTCCCACACAAAAAATCACCTCGGTCTTTTCCCATTCTTAAATCACTTACATTTCTCTTCTGTTTGTCCTAAGGAACAGACTATAAATGTGGGGAAGAATGGAACAAAGACTAAACTATTCTTGGGAGTCTAATTGAGATATTTGATTACAGAGAAAAATAAACTCTAGATTTTACCTAGACTGATGTTTGCTGTGCTGTGCTTCTGTTTTCCATGGCAAAACAACAAAATGCCCAAAGGAATTTAAGTCCTGCCCCAGGTCTATGTCCAGCTAAGAGCCACTCACAAGAGACAGGAAATCCTAAGTGAGAGCTCTTATTCTGTGTCACTCATGCCAATATGGGGTGTGTTTCTTTTTTTGAGGAGGCTGTGTAGATGAAAAGAGAGTGTGGAGTCTGCTGTTACCAGTAAATTTCCTGCCTTTTGTTAAACCAGACCCTTTTTGTATAGACTTACTTGAAGATTACTAGCATTAGACCTCATTCTCCAGTGATGACCACGGGCCCAGACTGGCAATCTCCCGCACAATGTTGGTGGCTGGACTGCATGACTTCCTGCTGTCATTGAAACTTCAATTGGCCCACAGGACATCCAGTGTACACTTGCTTTTAAGAAATAAACAGCAGCAAATGAGCTTAGTCAAGACGTAATAGCATAACCCTGCGGGAAGAGTTGAGTCCTCCAGTGTAGGAGTCCAAACTTCTTTGGGATTTGCCCAGTGGCGGAGTGAGGATGCCAGCAGCACCTGCCACCCAAGCCATGCCCCCACCTGTGTCTCACAGGAGGCATGGCCACATTAGCAAACAGGGCCGTGCACCCCGTTTGCAAGTATACTTCAGCTGGGGCCACATTTGCAGTGCAGCCAATAGCGCCTCTGTCCACGCAGCTCCATTTATGAAAAGCTTCAGATAGTGCTGGGTTCCCAGCCTGGCCAGGAACGTGTCTCTCAGCTTTTGCAACAGGGAGAGACACTACCAGCTGTGCTGCAAATGTGGCCCCAGCTGAAATATACTTGCAAATGGGGCCAGGGGTGGATTAAAGGAGAGGCAAGAGAGGTGGCCGCCTATGGCAGCAATATCCCCCTAGTGACACATTTTGGAAATAATTAATCGGTGCACCAGACTGAGATGTGTGTGTGTGTGTTGCAACCAACAATGCACGTGGGCGGGGTGGGCGGGTGGCAGCATGACATGGAAACTTGTTGGGTTTGGGCAGGAACTAAGCAGCCTGAAGCGCAGGGTGCGCTGCAGCGACGGGTGGCATTATTTCTGTTCTCTCTCTCTTATCTCACTGTCTGTCAGCTTCGGTGGACATCAGTGTGTGTGTGCACAGATCAGCCAGCTTAGGATTGCAACCAACCAATTGTCGTAAATCTGTTGGCTCGGCTGACAGGATTTACAATCCCTTCAGCTCTACTTTTGTGAGTTAAATAGAACGTCTGGAGATAAGAATAGCAGCTCAGCTGCATGAACAAAAGTGAAAAATGACTCACAAAGAAAAGTAGCATAAACAAAAAATAAAGCCCCTTGAACTAAACTAGGTACCCCCCTTTATGATAACTGAGTAATAACTGAGTAATAACTGAAAATAACGGAACAAGGAATGAACAGAACAAGGACAGGCTGAAACACGAAAGGTTGAACAACTCTTAAGTACAGACACTGTCTGCGATAGGCAACATTGCTGACAGTCCTGACTCAGAAACCGCGTCGACTTGATATAGGGCTCGAGATAACCGGCAGCCACTCAGGCTTTCCTGACTCAGCATTTCTGTTGCCTCTCCTGTGAGATCTTGCACCTGCGTGTCTCCCACTGAGCCTTTCTCTTGAGACGTCTTCTTAACATGGGTGAAATTCCAGCTTCCAAGCACACCAAGCACACCAGTACATCCAGCCCATTACTGCTTCCAGGCAGGCATTTAGAGAGGATATGCCAGCTCCTGAAGAAGTTGACATGGAGAAGTAGATCTGGGTGTCATCAGCGTACTGGTAACACCTGGCTCCAAATAACCTGATGATCTCTCCCAGTGGTTTCATGTCGATGTTAAAAAGCATTGGAGAAAGTACGGAGCCTTGAGGGGCGCCATACTTAAGCTCAGATCTCGAAGAGCAACAGTCTCCAATCGACACCATCTGGAATCTGTCCGAGAGGTAGGAGCGGAACTACTGTAAAAAAGTGCCTCCCACCCCCAACACTCTCAGATGTTCCAGAAGGATACTATGGTCAATAGTATTGAAAGCCACCGAGAGATCCAAAAGGACCAACAGAGTCACAATTCCCAATTGGTGATCATCCATCAGGCTGGGGCACCTTCACAGGCTGTTGAAGCTATTAGGCAAGCATTACACCGTTTGTTTGTTTGTTTGTTTGTTTGTTTGTTTGTTTGTTTGTTTGTTTGATTAGGACTTTTATACTGCCGCACCCAGAAGGCTCTAGGAGTTCCCAAGAATGTGGGATAAAAAAAGAGTGACATCTCATTCATTGCATTTCATCAGAGTTGAAGGGCTCTGATGAAAGGCCATGAAGCTTTCCCCTTCATCACTGGTGACCTATGGACCGTAAGTTCTGTCCTCAAAGAACAGAAGCTGTTCCTGTTGGGGGATATGGCCTCAAGCTATAGCAAGTTATTGTGCAGTACGGCTGCAGATCAGCATTTGGAAAGGCCAAGCAGCAGAACACATGCTTTGCAAATAAAAGCTGTCAGGTTCAATCTGTTATATTTCTGCACTGAAAAGGGTCTCGAGCAGTAGGCTGCAAAGGACCCCTGCCTGAGATCCTGGAGAGCAGCTGTCAGCCCAACTAGCCAGTATTGAGCTAGATGGAGCCATTCAAGAATAAGGAAGTTATGTATATATATATATATATATCCTTGCATCCATTTACCTTTGGATGGAGACAAACCCACTGAGACTGTAGTCCCTTCTTGCTTGCATTCATGTTGCTTTAGGCACCAGGAGCCACATCCATCTCTGTATTCAGCATTTCTTTCGAAAGGGCAAAAAGAGAAGAATGGACGAACTGCTTTCCTGAAGTGTTGAATCCCAGTATCTTAGTGCAATTAGAAATAGCTAATTTCTAATATCTAAGCCCAGTATCTTTTGCACAATTAGAAATCTTTCCTATGCAACTAATTATTGTAGATGACCCCACTTTGCAATCCATTCTCCCCATCTAAGCCTTTGCCCTCTAAATAAAAGGATAACCTATGGATGTCATTGGTACTTTCATAATCTGCTGTCACTGACATAATTTACTTGAAAAGGCAATGGACTGTGACAGCACAAGATAAAGGAGGATACTGAACGAGCATGAAACCCTGTCATCAGCAGTTATTGCACTTAGCAAAGAAAATCTTTAGAGTAACCAGTTTATAATATCATCATTATTTCTAAAAGGTTTCACTGCCATTCAAAATTCCCTAGGATAGAGCCCCTAATTAGTGAACTGTCATTTTCTGTAGTACCAGAAAATGTAAGGGCTAGAATGGGTTCCCGGGATTTTCTGACCCTATTGTAGCTTGTGTCAGAATCATGCCTGTGGCAGAGTGCTATGACCCAACACAAGATCAACTGTGGCATATACTGTTATCCACAGGGGAGGAGAAACTATGTTGTTAAGTAAGACAAGAGGAAACAAAAGCCACAAAGTTATCTCTGCAACTGGGGCATGGCACCAGTCCATAGAATCTGCATTGCCTGAGTTACCTACCTCCTACACTTTGGGGTTTTTGTCAACTGAGGAGACATTTCTTAAACTTCTCCTTTAATCATAGTCAACCAAGGGGATGATGATAATTATATACACTTTCCCAGTTTGGAGTTCATCGTGAGTTCATGATGTACTTCATGATGCTCTAAAGAATTTGTCCTTAGTTTCGTTGAGAGATTGAACTACCACCAGAGTCCTTTGGCCAGAAGATTAAACATGGTAAATGTGAGCAAGTGGGTCCCACCCACACTTGTTCATGCAGTCCGTTCATAAACAGTGCCTGAACAGCTGTGCTTGGAGAAAAAAAGCATCAGCACAAGAAGAGTGTCTCATCTTTTAAGTAGGGATGTGCGAAACATTTCGGATACAAAATGTTTTGTACCCAAAACAGCCTGTTTCGGGTGTTTTGTAGACAAGACAAAACACCCATTTTCCAGATCCAAAGGTTTTGTATACAAAACAAAATGTCCCTGTTTCGGCTACAAAATGTTTTGTTGTTTCGGACCTCCATTTTGTAGTGATCTCTGAGTCAGTCTCCATTTTGTGTTTGATATCTCTTTGAATTTCCCACCCTTCTAGCCTTCTGATCGGTGACCTAAATCACAGGCTGACCTGCTGACAATTCCCTCCTTGTTCCCCATTGGCTCTTTTGCTTCTTGCCACTCTTTACTGACCCCACATTGGCCAGGGGAAGGGTTGCTAACCCATAGGGTGCTGGGTTCTGTTGTTTCTGTGGTGTCCTGAGTGTAGATTCTCTGGTAGCATATGAGAGTGGATTCTTGTTTTTCACTGAAAATCTCATATGCTACCAGAGAATCTACAATGAACACCTCAGAAACACAAAACCCAGTACCCCAAGGGCTTGTGGGTATGGAGGTGGTTGGCACCCTATGTGCACTACACAACCCCTCGCTCTGGGAAACCCCAGTGCCCCCCAAGTGGAATTATGGGGCTGCTGAAACCTCCATTATTCCCTATGGGAGAAATCTTAAAAGACACGTAAACTTCAACAATTCTCAAAAGATCAGCCCTTTGCCCAATGGAGAGGAGAACTGGTCTTGTGGCTGAGCATGACTTGTCTCCATAGCTAAGCAGGATCTGCCCTGGTTGCATATGAATGGGAGACTTGATGTGTGAGCACTGCAAGATATTCCCCTCAGGGGATGAAGCCGCTCTGGGAAGAGCATCTAGGTTCCAAGTTCCCTCCCTGGCAGCATCTCCAAGATAGGGCTGAGAGAGATTCCTGCCTGCAACCTTGGAGAAGCCGCTGCCAGTCTGTGAAGACAATACTGAGCTAGATAGACCAATGGTCTGACTCAGTATATGGCAGTTTCCTATGTTCCTAATTCTTTTGAGATAATTCTGGAAGTCTCCTTGTCCCCATTAGGCACTACCACCCACCACACTCCGCTCTGGGTCATTCCTTTCCCCTTGATTTGAAGCGATACATTTTCTGGAATCCCCATTATTCCCTATGGGAAAATTCTTAAAGATGTGTAAACAAAAAATTCACAAAAAAATCAGCCCTTTGCCTAATTCCTTTGAAATTTGGGTGGTAGCTTCCACCCATTGGACACTACCACCACCACCCACTCTTTTTGCCCTGGGACCCTTTTTAGAAATCCAAATTGATTTGGATTCGGAAAATTCGGCTACAAAACAAAACAGGGCTGATTCGGATTCAGAAAATTTGGGTACAAAACAAAATGGGGGTGTTTCGATTCGGATACAAATTGATACAAGAAAATTCCAAAATGCACACCCCTACTTTTAAGTTCCTATTCTTGACTTCTCCCATGTCATGCATGCAGACAGAAAGCAGATCTGAGCTATAATCCTGCTAAGACAGGACTGACTAGGATAGGATCTCTTCCCTTCTCTTCCTTGGGAGGCACAGAGCTTTTATCCTGGCCATCCATAAGATCATGAGTATTCCCCACCCCTGACCATGTTCCCCCTCCTTGAGTAATGAGAACACACAGAAGCATGGTATGGCAACCCTTAAATATGAGGGGAGCTGCTTTTGAGCAAATTGGGAAGGAATTTTAATAGGAACATAGTGCAGGGGAAGAGTTATCCCACACCCCACACAGCAGTCATGATCCAGATTGAACCCAACTACATTGGGGTTAAAGAGAAAGGGAAGGGAAGCAGCGTCCAGTGGTGTATTTTACGTTATGTCTGCTCTGGAAGTTCTGTTGCAGCTTTATTTGTGCTTCTAATGCAAGGTTTGGGGTGAGAAGTAAAAGTTGACCATTTACTTTCTCTCTCAAGATCCACACCACAGTTTTGGGTGTGAAATTATTTTCGTAACTTGGCATCTTCAGAAATATATACATCTAGTAGAAAACTATTCATTTTTAAAGACTTCCTCCATTAACTAAGCAAGTTGAAAATTAATTAAGGTTTGAAGCATAGTTAGCTTTTAACTAGCATCAGAATAGCACTTTCAAATGCTCAAAGCACCTTAAGAAGTAAGTTATTTACTGCAGACAATCTATTCACAGTGCATTAGGATGTCACCACATCTCAGGATTTAATATATCAGGAAGGAGTCTTCCAGGAATGTGCTTTTGGTTCAGAATTAAGTCAAAGAGAGTTGAGTTGCCCTTAAAAACAAATCCAGGTGAATTAAGTCAATGACCCCATTGACTACTGTTTGAAACATGGTAAGCCAAAGATCAAGGTTAATTAAGCCTATTCACTAATAAAAATCCAAAGGACATGGGAACTTATTTACTATATATTGATTTACTGCACAGAAGCAAAACTTAGAGTAAAGAAGCAAAGGATCTTTTACAATTAGGTTTACAATGTTAAAAATCAGTGTTGAATATCACGGATAGCTCACACACCTAACAGTTAAGTTAAAGGTCTATTTACATATGAAAAGCCTTTTGTTTTGCTCTCAAGATAGACATGGTTCATGTGCATAGAGATTAACAGTCATTTCTGTAGTCTTTTTTTTTTTTTTACAAGGAACTGCAAAGGATGGCTCTAAGCATAGTTGGGCACATGTTATGACTTAAATTACCAGTTGTCATTTTGAGTCTGTAGTTAAAGGAAATGCAAAACTGAAATGTTTAGAAATCAGCGGGGTTTGAATTACATTAGACAAGCTCCTTGTAGATCATCCAACAACTAAAACAGAGTTTTGTATTCCAAACGTAGGGCCTGATATTTTGTTCAGTGATTTAGGCAGATAAATTAAGAAACTGATTTATTGCTGTTTCACAAAGCATTGAAGGTTACACTTCACTTTCTTAATTAAAATACTTAATAATCATATTCATATTAATCAAGTAGCAAAACTTGAAAGGTCAAAATGTCACTGCAGTGCTGAACTCCTACTGGAAAGCAATGGGACAAAGGTGCTCTAAAGCTGGGAGGGCGGGGGACACATCGTGGTGATCTAGCTAAGGAGAGATGTGTGCACAAGTGAGTTTCCAGGCACAAAAGCAGGCATGTGTGTCACTTGCTGATTGTGGAAACACTGATCTGATGCACAAAATATTCAGCATAATGCACAGACAGATGCCATGGCTGTCTCTCCATACTGCAGTGTTTTCAATGGACATGCATTCAAATGGACATTTCCATCCATATTTTTTCCTTTCCTAGTCATCCTTTTAAAACATGACTAAAGATGAATAATAACTGTAAAGCTGGGGTATTAGTGTTATAGCATTAGGTTACATGGCAAACTTAAAAAAATATTACTTAGGCAGCATTCTCACAATCATGGTGAACCAAGTTAACCAAGGCTGCTGAGCCCCACAGAGCTGGTTGTGAGAATGCAGATTTCCTGGCCAATCCTGCTCAGACTGTTGTGGTTTACTTGCATTTAACCAGAATAGATAACGGAGGGGGGACATGATAAACTTATAAACAATTATGTATGATGTGATTAAGTGGAC
Organism: Hemicordylus capensis; assembly: GCF_027244095.1. Classification (NCBI taxonomy): domain Eukaryota; kingdom Metazoa; phylum Chordata; class Lepidosauria; order Squamata; family Cordylidae; genus Hemicordylus; species Hemicordylus capensis. The sequence goes on from NC_069657.1 coordinate 229,377,686, forward strand.
AGAGAGAAGCTTTTCTCCCTTTCTCTTAATATTAGAACCTGGGGTCATCCATTGAAGCGAAACACAACATGTAGTTACACTGTAGAATTAGCTGCTGTGGAATGTTGTGATCATGTTGTGGAATGAGCAGATCAAACCTCTGAATTCCCCAAAGTCACTGACTGAAACCCTCCAAAATCACTAAAAAAAAACCTCGCCAGTTTGAATGTGACCAATACATAGGTAACAGAAGTTAGCAGTGGTTTCTCCAAGGAGTGTCACAGCTGACATACCAGCTGAAGCTGGTAAAAGGCACTCTTAGATACCATAGCCACTTGGGCTTCCAGAGACAGTATTTGGTCCCAGCGGACAGCCACACCACCACCCACCCACACAGCAAAAAACTTGGTCATTCGGGGCGACCCCATCCAAAATCAGATTTACCTAACTGCCTGGATCACCAGTTTTACTGACCCAACACATCTCCATTTTACTAGATTAAGTTTCAAGCCCACCCACCCCGCACTTCCAACCCAGAACAGCCTCTGGGCACCTCGAATGGCCTCCAGGCATGTTACTTTACTAATCTGGATAAAATATCTCCTCTCTCTCTCTCTCTCTCTCTCTCTCTCTCTCTCTCTCTCTCTCTCTCTCACACACACACACACACACACACACAGAGAAAGCAGATGAGATATGGTTTGTAACTATTATTGAAAGTGTAATGCAGTCTGTTTACATCAAGGTAGAACTGTCCCTCACTGTGTTTGTTGTATCTTGAGCATTTAAATGTACTTTAAAAATAATTTTTACTATTAATAAAGATTCATTTACTAAAGCGGAAAGAATACAAAACAGAAAAAGGACATTCAACGAGCTGAAATACAAACAAAAGCATATAATACACAGCATGTAAAAGTATCCTTTAACACCTTTCCAGTTAAGTCCCCTGCTAACTGGGCAAAGAGGCACCTTTTACCGTGGTGATTCTCTTTATTTAGCAGGGGAAGAGTAACTGGCCCTATCCACCCCCAGCACAGTACTTCCAGTGACTGTTGCTGGTGTGTGTCTTATGTTTCTTTTTAGAATGTGAGCCCTTTGGGGACAGGGAGCCATCTTATTTGTTATTTCTCTTTGTAAACCGCCCTGAGCCATTTTTGGAAGGGCGGTATAGAAATGGAATTATTATTTATTATTATTATTATTATTATTATGATACAAAAGAACAAAAGGGAACAACAAATTGTGGGCCAGTCATACCAGGTCATTTTGAAAATTAAATGTACTGGCTGACAGTCTGCACAGAGTAACAAAAGAAATTCTGAACTACTCATGCTGCAGGTACTAATACTACTATTACACATATTTATATACTGGTCTTCAACCAAAGTTCTCAAATCGGTTTACATAGAAAAATAAATACATAAATCTAAAACACCCACAGAGTCACCTGAGTGCTCTTGTGCAAATATATTAAAATGCAAAATTGCAGTTCCATGACACTACAGCCATTATTTCCAATATTTATTTATTTATTTAAATTTATATACTGCCTTTCATTAAAACAATCCCAAGGCAGTTCACACAAAAATTAAATTTATTTCAAAATTAATTAAAATTTGGCCAATGGTCAAAGTGGTGCAGAAGTGTGATAGTGCAATTGTACATATTAGTACAACAGTGCTCTTGTGCAACACCACGAGCATTGTTTTAGATACCCTCACCAACACAAGTGATTCAGAACCACTTGCATGGCAAGTAAGGGTTAGTTAGGGATGTGCACAGAACTGCGTCAGGGAGGCTCGGTGGAGGTGGGGGTCTCCCTTTAAGAGTGGGGGAGGGTGCACTTACCCCTCCCGCCGCTTTCCCCCCCACCAGTGTCTGTGTTTCTTAATGCCCATCGGGGCGGCAGCATACCTCCCTGCCACCCTGTTGCCCTCGTCTTCCGGATCTTCCGCATAGGCAACTTCCACTCATATCCAGAAGATGAGGGCAATGGGGCGACAGGGAGGTACGCTGCCACCCTGGTGGGCATTAAGAAAGGGCCTCCAAACCGGTTCCATGCACATCCCTAGTAAGGGTGGGCAGGGTGAGCTGGTTTGCCTCTTCCCTCCCAAAGTACCTTAATTACCAGACTGCTTAACTGATTATGCCCAAAGGATCGGGATGGATCAGATTCACTTACATCTGGGAAGTGATCTATATAAGGAGAGAAAAAAGACTTTAAACTTCTTCTTTTTTACATTGTTGTAAAAAATAATGTAAAAGCCTATTGACATCAATAAAACGTAGGTGCTCAATAAATTTCCATCCATTAGCATAAGTAAGCCAAATGGACAAGTTACTCTGCCAATACATAGAAATCATAACAATACATTTTCCCTTCCCCACCAGGAATAATAATGCTAGAAAGATGTGTCATAGGTCAGAAGGCAAATGCAGGAGAGATAGAACAAACTCTACAGGCAAGGATATAAGAAGCACAGAGGCCCAGCTATTGCAGCTGTTGTGAAATAAACATGGTTTTAAAACAAATAAATACTCATTTCCTAGGGAGCCATCTTTTTCTTAAAGGGTTGGACATAAATTTTTATTGGCATCAACGTGTGTTTGACTTGCAATGATAGTCTTTCATTGATGAGCACTGTTAAGGGTCAGCTAAACATCTGGAGCAAATGACTACTCAGGTCCATTTCAAACACTATACATGTGGGGCCCCTGCTCTGTTAAAAACGACACCAGAGGGAATTAGAGCAGCAACTGGGATGTGGGCTGTAACTGTTACCGAAAGTGTTGTCCAGTCTGTTTACATAGAGGAGAAGGTACCACTTATAATGTTTATGCTGTATCTTGGGAATGAGATGTACTATCAATAATGCATTTTGATTTACTGCAAGTTCAAGACAGGTCAATGTGCCATGAACAATAACCTCGGGACGGAGATTAATGTTCTACGGGAGCAAGTCTTTACATCTGCAACTTATTTCTGGCAGTGCCACACAAGCTCATATAAGCACACTGCAGCGTGCTGATAATATCAGAAGACCAGTTTCATCAGTGGACCACCAGCCCATACTCTGCTAATTTTGGAAAACAGTGTCTTTGGGATGCAGCAAGCACCACAGTGTTGAAATGCTGCAGGAAAGAGGAAGAGAGAGGGAGAGCTGTCTCTCCTTTTCCCAAGTTTGTCAACTGTTGAGGATTCCCTGGAGTCCCTGTTCAATAGGCATGCTGTGTTATTCAGGATGTCCAGGACTGTATAGGTCACTGGCAGAGTTCCCTCTAACAGGATATTTGCTTGCAATTATGGGAGTTTCTTGGGATTATGGGAGTTGTAGTCAACATCATCTGGGAATCCCCATTAGAGGGAACACTGGTCACTGGGACTGGAGATACATTTGCACCTTAAGGGAGAGAAATGAGAGAGCTGTACCAACCCACAGCAAAAATAGGAAGGAAATTAATATTCAAAGACACTAAAGGAGATTGGTTTCATTCTTTTAAAAAGGCCTGGTGCATTTTCCCCCATTTGCAACTCTTCAGAGGGAGCAGTTTTTTTTCCAGGCAGCCTACAGAAAGAAAACTACTGAAAAGAAAGCATACCATAATACTCTAGATCCCCTGCCACCAGTTGTGTGTGCAATTGTGAAACTACAGTACATACTATAGCTATGGTCCTGAAAGCTGCCTAGAAAGGGCATGCATTAAGTATACAATGTTTACAAACCACCAATAAATCTCTTTTTCTAAAAATCCCCAAACTCTACAACAAGAAGCTCCACTTGGACATACTGAAAAAATCAATGAATGTGCCTTCTCCATATCTGAAATGACACATACTAGGGCACCCAATAAAAAGTGCAGGGATGAATGAGTTTATCTAATGATGCTAGTGTAACATAGTGAGGTCATTCACACAATCAAAAATAGCATTCCACCTGGGTTTGGGAGCTGTGTGTGCTCCAATGGCGGCCCGTGAACGCGCCTCCGGGGGACGGCGGGAGGCACCTTTAAGAGTCAATTAATTCGGTGCTCACCTCCGCCGTGGCGGCACCTGAATGCTGTTCAGAGCCGCAATGTGCCGCCCAGCAGCCCCTACAGTGGGGAAGCACCTCCGCCACTCACCTGGCTTCCACGGAGCCAAGCCCCCACCAGCAGCCAGGTGAGTTGCGGAGGTGATTCCCCACTGTAGGGGCTGCTGGGCGGCACGTTGCAGCTCCGAAGAGCATTCAGGTGCCGCCACAGCGGAGGTGAGCACCGAATTAATTGACTCTTAAAGGTGCCTCCTGCACCCCCACCCCCACCGAGGCATGTTCACAGGCTGCCACTGGTGTGCTCCCAATTTTCGGCTATGTCAAAGCAAGGTAAGAGGAGAACCTGGGTAGAAGTGATTGTGTAGAATCAAAGTAGGAGGAAAACTTGGGTAGCTTTTCCTCCTCCCTTACTTCCACAAAATCACTTCTACCCTGGTTTTTCTCTTACCCTGCTTCAACACGACCAAAAATTGGAAGACCAAATTGGCACACACAGCTGCCAAACCCGGGTAGAACACTGTTTTTGATTGTGTGAATGACCTCATGACCTCATAACTAACCTCTGCAAGGGTTAGTCATGATCAGTTCCACCCAAGTTATAAACATTCACTATTATTGTGGGATGAACTCATAGAAAAGCACTTTTCATGATGCCTGTGTAATTTTTAAACAGCACCTACCTGAACAGTGCTTCATTAGCTCTGAAATGTTTTATTTACTTAGTGCAGGCTGCAATCAAATTCTGACATCCCACATCCAATTATGGGCCTGAATTCTAGTTTAGCACAGACTCACATGGCATAGGCATGGATACCCCATTGTTGGGGCTCCTGTGTATTTGCTGAACAAGTTGATTGGGACATGTGAATTGGCCTTCTGTATCAGAAGGCCAATTTTTGCAGGTCTTGACTATTACCATTTGTACAAGTCTGATCTATTTCTTCAGTCACAGCACTCTTCAAAGTGGTTTTCGATTTGATACAACTCTGACTGTGATTAAGACATGTATCTCTCTAATGTAACAGTCACTAAATTGTAATAAATACAGAAGTATTGACATTAAAAAAAACTTTATTCAAGGTGACCTTGAATAAGTTCCCTATAACCTTGCATAAACTAGAACTCCCAGCTCAATATATCCATATCACAATTTTATAAAATGAATGAGAATTATTATTGGGTTCTGGCCCCACTCCCCTAGCCCACCCAGCTGCTGATATGCCATAAATGAATTATTATATATTCAATTAAAGCAAAAAGACTTGACAGGGATAATTATAGGTGTTACAGCTCCAACTAAACTCCAAATTTTTTTCCTTCCCGCAGAAGGAACAGGTTTGCAGTTTGGGAGTACTTCTGGATCCAACCCACTCTCTGATACCTCAGGTGGAGACAGTGGCCAGGAGTGCTTTTTATCAACTTTCACTGGTTCACCAACTGTACCCTTTCCTGGAAGTGAGTGACCTTAAGACAGCGGTGCTGGTAACCACAAGGCTTGACTACTGCAATGCATTTTACATGGGGCTGCCTTTGTACATAGTTTGGAAGATGCAATTGGTGCAGAAAGCTGCTGCAGATTGGTCTCCGGGACGTCTGATAGAGACCATATTATTCTGGTTCTAAAAGATCTACACTGGCTACCATTAGGTTTCCAGGCAAAATACAAAGTGCTGGTTATTACCTGTAAATCCCTTAATGGATTGGGCACACTGTATTTAAGAGAATGCCTTCTTTGTTATGAACCTCACCGCCTATTAAGATCATCAGGGGAGGTTTGTCTGAGAATGCCACCACCAGCTCATCTGGTGGAGACTTGGAGGCCTTCTCTGTTGTTTCCTGAGGGCTGTGGCAGGTATTCTGAGAGCCAGAGTGGTTAGTGGTTAGAGCAGGCATCCCCAAACTGCGGCCCTCCTGATGTTGCTGAACTACAACTCCCAGCATGCCTAGACACAGTTTTTTGTGGCTGGGTATGCTGGAAGTTGTAGTTCAGCAACATCTGGAGGGCCGCAGTTTGGGGATGCCTGGGTTAGAGTACTGGACTAGGACCGGGGAGACCCGAGTTCAAATCCCCATTCAGCCATGAGACTTGCTGGGTGACTCTGGGCCAGTCACTTCTCTCTCAGCCTAACCTACTTCACAGGGTTGTTGTGAAAGAGAAACCTAAGTATGTTGTACACCGCTCTGGGCTCCTTGGAGGAAGAGCGGGACATAAATGTAATAATAATAATAATAATAACAATAACAATAACAATAACAATAATAATAATAATAATAATAATAATAATAATAATATTTTCCCACTCAGGTGAATAGGAAAATAGGGACATGTCGGCAGGTATGATGATGTTCACGCCATGGGGGCATGAAACCTGATATCCAGTTTGAGATATTGCACTGGTCTACAAAATCATAGTTATGGAAACACAGTTTGGCCACCTGTGTAGGCTGGTGGCAAAAGCAATCACTGGAGATTAGTCCTACAACAACGTTTAAGAGGAATTTGGTAACATGTGGCTCTGACAGAGCACATGGTGAATGCTGTTACCTCAGCAGGCAACAACTAGAATCAGCATAATTAGTAAAAGAGAAGCTTTTCATCAGAATGTTCTGATCATGATTGGTACAAGGAATGTTTAACATTGGGATGGAGACTTGCACTATTATAGTTCTGTTTAGTAATTATTCACAACTGTACCTTCATTTCAGAGTAAAACAGAAGTATGCAGGTCTGCTTATGAAGATTTACAATGAAGAACAAAATGAGGCTGTTCTCATGCGCAGGCAAAACTGGGTTAAGAAACAAAGCCAATCCCAGTCTTGCCTGTGCATGAGAACCGCCAGGATTGTGCCTGATCTTGGTGGTGCCTCAGCTGCAAATCTGCCAAGCCAGCCACCCCATTTAAGAGGAGCTACTGCTCCCATCACCCCATTTTTAAAAATCGTCTGCCAACCCTGGCTGTTTGTTTGGAGATTGTGTGGCTCTCCACCGGTGTCGGGGAAAACTCCATAATGCACCACACGAGTTCCAGGGGCTGGAGCAACACATCCTGGCCTACAACCCTCTATGCTGCTCAAGGAGGCAGCTGCACATCTGTGTGCATAATCTCCATGGCCAGACCAAAAGTGAGGATCATCTGCAGGGGAGGTCAGCTTTTGGAGGCTTCCTCTCCTGCCCCTTTAAGCCCTTTCTCACGGATCATGAGAAAGGGCTCATTGTATCTCCTCTATTGTCACTATTTCATACCAGGTGCTTAGAATGCTTGACATAGTCTCAGTGAAAGAACAATAGTCAAAATAATCTGTCTAAATTTTACAAATAAGACAACTCTATTTATGTGATAGCATATTCATCCCTATGGTAAACATATCCATCCCTCCTCTGGTTCTCTATCTATCTATCTATCTATCTATCTATCTATTTATCAAATTTGTACACCACCCCAAATTTTCGTCTCTGAGCAGTTAATAATAGCATAAAACAAGTTAAAAACATATACAAAATTTTAAAACAATTAAAATAAACCAAAGATTAAAACCTAAAATTTCAAAAAGCTGAGAAAGCTTGGGCAAAAAGATGGGTTTTCAGGTGTTTTTAAAAAATTGCCAGAGATGGGCAGGATCGTATCACAGCAGGGAGTGCATTCCACAATCTCAGGGCAGTGACCGAGAAGGCCCGTCTCTGTGTAGCCAGCCACAAGACGAGTTGGTGGTAACTGGAGACGGACCTCCTCAGATGACCTCAATGGGTGGTGTGGATCATAGTGAAGAAGATGTGTACACTGCCTAGAGATACACATATCAGGTGGCATATAAATATAAATAAATTAAATAGACAAGAGGGAGTACAGTACAGCTATCAGTGTTGGTAGTGCACAATAACGAAAAGGTTGAGGTTGTTAGTGCATGTGCTGTAGCTACACCCATTCCTGAACCTGATGTTAATTGGGCATATACCAAACAGGCATATACCAAACATAAAGGCAGGTGTGCATTGGTCAGGATGCTAGCTACCATCATCATTACTTTCAGCAGCACTATTGCTGCTCTCATAGGCTCATACTGAAAAACAGCAGTGCATTCTGCCTGCATTCTGCTCATACTGCACACAGCAGTACATTATGTAGCCAAGCAGACTACAATCCTCTGAATGCCCTTCTGTCCATTGTCCAACAAGGTGACCCTTACTGCTTTCACATTCACCTACATATACTCCCATGATTAAGTCCACATCCACACTGGTCCTGCTGCTAAAGTTGTGATGAATGTGTGAATAATATCAGAATAAAATCAAGCCAAATCAAATAAGATCAAACAAATACAACCCAATTCATCCCAATTAACCACATAAAACCCAAACTGAACAAAGTACAAACCAATTAGAACAGGACTGAACAAAATTGGACTAAATCCAGACAAACTAAAGCCAAATTAGGCCAAATTGGGCCTATATCAGGTCAAATATTTTAAAGTAAAAAAGGAACTATACTTGATCCATACCCCAGTCACATCAGAAAACACTCTTCTTTTTGCGGAGAAGGTTATGATGAAACTCTCGTTATTCCTGTGTTGTTATATAGTAATACAAATAACCACCTACCTTACAGAGCTGCTGCTAGGATTTACATCCACAAAATTCATGGTAAAAATGTTCATGGTAAGCAACTCCTGTTGATATTCTGCCTGTACTTTAGCTACTTGATTGCCAAAAATGTGCTGGTCAACGACCGTAATAAAGATTATTATTATTATTGCCAAAACTTCAGTGGGTGCAGTTACTACCTGCAAATGCTAGAGGAAACTCTATGAGCCAAGTTTCTGACTGTCATTCAGCTGTTCAACACAGAGCACCAGGCACAGTGGAGCAAGTAATGCTTTAACTAGAAAAATTCCCATGCTGCCCCCATCTAAAACTTGAATGATAGGCAGAAACACAGCTAATGAAGTTTTCCCCAGAATTTGGACATGAAAACTGCACCTGTTTACATTCTGGCTGTCACAAAGCTGAAGTACTGGGAGAATATCAACAGCTGCTTATTGCACCCTCATATACTAGGCAAAGTTGCACCTGTTGAATGTCTGCCCATCATACAATGGTTAAAAGTCCTAGAAACTCAGGCCCTTACAAGGAACTCATCAGCCCTTCCCCCATCCCCCAGCAGCCCTACCCTCCAACAAGGTCGGAGGGTAGTAAAAGTCAAACAGGAGCATTGATGCCTATCAGTTCTGAGGAGGCCACTGTATGATAGAAGCAGCAGGTGCACTGTTAGGCATGGAAATGGGGTCCCAGGTTCATGTGCCCATTCTCCTAGAGGGCCCCATAATTTTTCCCAAGGGAAAACATGGCCCCTTTAATACTTCCAGAATGACTTGGCCTAGAGCTCTGAAATTGGACACAGACGTAGGACAGGTTAGCAGGACCCTGTGTATTGACTTTGAAGTGGATCAGTCAATTCATTGATTTTAATGATTTTTTAAAAAAAAATTAAAAACCTCCCCCCAAAAATCCTGTAAGGCATGACTTGTTTCATGGCAGGAAATTACAAAATTCTTCTGAGGCCACACTTTGGACTGAAACCCCACCTTGGACAATCATTCCATTGTGGAGGAATCTGCCCTTTGTCTTCATAAACAAGTGCAACATGCCCCCATTTTCTGCTCAAACCTTTACATTTCCAGAATGGCTGGGCTTAGAGTTCTGAAATTAGGCACACATATAGCCCAAGATGGCAGGACTCTGTGTACTTTTATTTCAAGTAAATGGGTCACTCCTGTGATTTTAATGAGTTTTTCCCCCTACTGCAGTAAAGCTGCTGGAAAGAGTACTTCACATCTAGTGAAAGTGGAACCAGGCCCATAGCCTGTGGCATGGTGGGAATAAGCCCCCCCCCCCGCAATTCTCTTTCCTTCCCAGGTGGTTGGCCATTTTGGCCTTTTTCCAGTGCTGCTTCTTAGCTGAACAAAGCTGCTGTAGAAGGACCATGGTTTGCTAATTGCTTGCCTAATTGCTTCCCTGATAAGTAAAGCTCTCTCTTGGGAAAGAGACAGATCACAGTGCTGATTGCCTGCTTGAAAAGACTCAGTTGTTATCAGCTATTTTGTGATCCTCCAGGAAGCAGGCAAGGAAGAGAACTAGAAGACACTAGTGGGGGCTTCTGTGTGTCCCACCCCCATAGTTCTGTGTGAGAGTTTGACTCTCTGCACTCTGCAGCAAAATGTGACTTTCTGCACCCCAAACCTGGCAAGCAGCACTGCAGGGAGTGAGTCTGTCCTGGGGGGTGAGACCGCCGGTGAGTTGGAATAAGATGGATATGGATATTAGAGGGATATGGGTGGGAGGGATGGGTGGGACCTAAAGCAAGCTTTGCTCTGCTCTCCCAAAGTGAAAGAAAGATGTTTTAAAAGATATGAATTGCTTTTCAGCTCTTTTCAGTATGGAACATACTTTTTTGCTTTAAAATCAATTTATTGATTGCTCATTGGTGCAGAAGGCAGCATGTTTCAGCTACTGAGAAAATGGGAACTTTTTTGGTTGATTTGAGTGGGTCTTTTTGCTGGCATGCATTGTTGACTCATTTTAAATGTGTAAATTCTCCACTCAAGGCAGAGCAGAGCTGAAAAATTCCTGCCAATGCCCAATCCTGATTCCTGCACATGTGAAATAAATCATATTGAATGGCAATATTAAACAGTGGCGTTTCCAGAGCTGCTATGTTCATTTTTCATATGCTGCCTTTGGTAAACTCAGAGCTAAATTCAGTGGGGAATAGATTGAGTGTGTGCAAATTGTTTCTGCATTTTGGTTTTTGCTACTGTTTTATTTCTGATTCTGGGTTAGGGATGTGCAAAAAACTTTCGGGCACAGAATGATCTGTGCCCGAAACAAACAATTTCGGGTGATTTGGGGCTGAACCGAATCACACCCGATGTCCCCTGATATTTTTCGGGCACGAGCCGAATCACCCGAAAACTTCTGAGGTGTGAATTCTCATCCTATCATAGCAAATGAGATTTTTTTCAATTAAACAACTCTCATGACCCCACTTTCACTTTTTCACACTTTCCTTTACTATGAATAATATGAGGAAGTAATCAATTTAGCACACTTCACCTTATGAAGACAAACCTCATAAAAATAAATTCACCAAAATTCACCCCCTGCCCAATCACTCTTAAATTGGGGATGGGTGGTAGCCTCCACCCATTAGACACTATCTACCAGCCCACCCCACTCCTTTGGGGCAGATCCACTTTCTGCCCCCAATCTGCCCCAAAGACACCCAAACTTCAAAAATTCTCAAAAAATCAGCCCTCTGCCCAATCCCCCTGAAATTGGGGTGGTAGCCTCCACCCATTAGGCACTACCACCCCACCCCACTCCTTTGGGGCAGATCCACTTTCTGCCCCCAAACTGCCCCAAAGTCACTAAAACTTCAAAAATTCTCAAAAAATCACCCCTTTGTCCAAACCCCCTGAAATTGGGGTGGTAGCCTGCACCCATTAGGCACTACCAACCCACCCCACTATTCTGCCCCAGGCCCCACTTTCTGCCCCAATATGCCCCAATCTGCCCCAAAGACATGAAAATTTCAGAAATTTACCAAAAATCAGCCCTTTGCCTAATCCCCCTGAAATTGGGATAGTAGCCTGCACCCATTAGGCACTACCACCCCACCCCACTCCTTTTGCCCAGATCCCATGCTATGCCCCCAAACTGCCCCAAAGTCACTAAAACTTTAAAAATTCACCAAAAATCAGCCCTTGGCCCAATTCCCCTGAAATTGGGGTGGTAGACTCTACCCATTGGGCACTACCACCCCACCCCAAAAGTTTGCCCCTGGGCCCCCTTTTACCCCCCGAATCGATTCAGATTAAATCCAAATCCGAACCGAATCAAGGGTGATTCGGGTGACCCAGATTCGGGCACAAAACAGAACAGGGGTGATTCGGTTCGGGTCCGAGCCGAATCACCCAAAAACCCGAATTGCACACCCCTATTCTGGGTTGCCATGTGCTTGCTTATTGTGGGCATGGGACTGGAGAACTGCAGCCAGTCAACTTGCAGATCAGTAGGCAAAACTCTTAAGTGGACCCCTGTCCTGACTCAGTGCAAGACAGTTTTCTGTGTTCTCTTTTTATTTTTAAATATTTATTAAGGGCAAAAGTGCACATTTGGACTCTTGAGAGGCGGAGTGTGTGTGTTAAAATTTTATTGTGAAATGTGGAATTCTATTGTATTACACATCGATTCAGAAAACTGCAATTTCTGTTGACTTTTGCACTACTTCAATATAAGTGCCACAGGCTGTAAATTGTTTTTAAATGACTATATAAATTTTATAACAATTACTTTTCAGCTCTAACATACTTTTATGTTTTAAAAATCAATTCATGGATTGTTCTCATTGGTACAGAATGCTGCTGCATGCTTTTAGCTATTGAGAAAATGTCATGGGAGATTTTTGGTTGGTGAGTGATGGCATCCATTGTCCCATTTTGCATTTGAAAGGTGGTACACCTTCTAAATGCAAAATGAGACAATGCATGCTCTGCCTTGAGGGGGAATGCAAGGCAGCAGAGCGAAAGATAGATTCCTGAGACTTTAAAAGGAATGATATAGCAATCTTGCCCAGTCCTGCACAGTGTGCATGCACTCAGAAATAAATCATACTGAATATGCATAGTTGCAACCAAGGAAACTTCATTTAATACTGATACTGTACTTAAAAGTAGGGATGTGCAAAACGTTTCGTGCACAGAATGATCTGTGCCCAAGACGACCAATTTCGGGTGATTTGGAGCCGAACCGTATCACCCATGATGAGACCCGATAATTTTCGGACCCGAAACTAATCACTCCTGTTTCGGGTCCAAATTTTTCGGGTTTTTCGGGTCTCCATTTTGTGCCCTAGAAAAGTGCCAGCCTTGTCTTCCAAAAGAGTGGGGTGGGGTGGTCGTGCCTAATGGGTGGAGGTTACTACCCCAATTGCAGAGGGATTGGGCAAAGGGCTGATATTTGGTGAATTTTTGAAGTTTTAGTGTCTTTGGGGCAGATTGGGGGCATAACGTGGGATCTGGGCCAAAAGAGTGGGGTGGGGTGGTAGTGCCTAATGGGTGGAGGCTACCACCCCAATTGCAGAGGGATTGGGAAGAGGGCTGAGTTTTTGTGAATTTCTGAAGTTTACGCGTCTTTAAGGTTTCCCCCCATTAAGTATAATGGAGGGTGTATTGCTTCACATCAGGGGGAAAGGGCGGTGTGGGGTTGGTGGTAGTGCCAGGTAGGGGCAAGGAAGCTACCTGAACTTTTTCAAAGGATTTGGGCAGAGGGCTGATTTTTGGTGAATTGTTGAAGTTTACGCGTCTTTAATGTTTTTCCTCATAAGTCATAATAGAACTAGTCTCATTAAGCCCGTTACAATAACGGGAGCTCTAGTTGGGCTCTGCTCTGCACCGCCGCCAGCGGCTCCGGCCGGGCCCGCTGCCTGGGTTCCCCCGCCGCCACTTTCAGCTGGGCCCGCTGCCTCCTCCGGCTTCCACCCAGGCCGCTTCCCCCGGGCGCCGCCTCGCCCGCCTTCCCCCGCCGCCTCCGCCTTCTCCAGCCTCCCCTGCCGCCTCCTCCTGGCTGGGCCCGCTGCCTCCTCTGGCCGTGGCGGCGGCTCCGACACCGCCTCGCCCGGCCCCCCCCTGCTCCCTCCGCCTTCTCCGGCCTCCCCTGCTGCCTTCTCCCGGCCAGGCCCACCGCCTCCTCTGGCTGAGGCGGCGGCTCTGATGCCGCCTCGCCCGGCTTCCCCCGCCACCTCCGCCTTCTCCAGCCTCCCCCGCCGCTGTCGGCCGCTGTCAGCCGCCAGCCCGCCGCCTCCTCCGGCTTCCCCCAGGCCCGCTTCCCCCGGGCTCCGGCTTCCCCTGGGCCCGCCGCCTTCTCCAGCCTCCCCTGCCGCCTTCTCCTGGCCGGTCCCACTGCCTCCTTTGGCCGAGGTGGCGGCTCTGATGCCGCCTCGCCCGGCTTCCCCCGCTGCCTCCACCTTCTCCGGCCTCCCCTGCCGCCTTCTCCCGGCCGGGCCCACCGCCTCCTCTGGCCAAGGTGGCGGCTCCGACGCCGCCTCGCCCAGCTTCCCCCGCTCCCTCTGCCTTCTCCAGCCTCCCCCGCCTTCTCCTCCCGGCTGGGCCCACCACCTCTTCTGGCCGTGGCGGCGGCTCTGCCGCCGTCCCACCCAGCTTCCCCCGCCGCCTCTGCCTTATCCGGTCTCCCCCGCCGCCTCCTCCCGGCCGGGCCCACCACCTGCTCTGCCGCCGCCTCGCCTGGCTTCCCCCGCCGCCTCCTCGCCTTGGCCGGCCAGGCCCACCATCTCGGCTCCTTGGCCTGTTGCCGTCACTGCCAGGCCAGGCCCTCCAGCGGCCATGGCCGCCGCCACCAGCGTTCTCCGTCCCCAACCAATCAGGCTCCAAGCCCAGCCGCACATGCCCAGATCACCCGAAAAAGACACGGACGCAGGTACCCAACCATTTTATTATATAGGATGGAGCTTTCAGCAGCCCCATAAGTGCACTTGGGGGGTGCTGGGGTGGCCCAGAGCGAGTGGTGGTGTAGTGCACATAGGGTGCCAACCACCCCCATGGGTTTCTAACCCATGGGGTACAGGGTTCTGTTGTTTCTGGGGTATTCTGAGTGTGGATTCTATGATAGCAAATGAGATTTTCAATGACACACCATGAATCCACTCTAATTTGCCATCATAGAATCTAAACCTTAAAGACATGAACTTCAACAATTACCCAAATGAGCCCATTGCCCAAATCCTTTGAAAAAATTCAGGTAGCTTCCTTGCCCCTACCCGGCACTACCACCAACCCCACACCGCTCTAGGCCACCCCTTTCCCCCCGACATGAAGCGATACACCCCCCATTCTACCTAATGGGGGGAAACCTTAAAGACGCGTAAACTTCAGAAATTCACCAAAAATCAGCCCTCTGCCCAATCCCTCTGCAATTGGGTGGTAGCCTCCAACCATTAGGCACTACCACCCCACCCCACTCTTTTGGCCCAGATCCCACTTTCTGCCCCGATCTGCCCCAAAGACACTAAAACTTCAAAAAATCACCAAAAATCAGCCCTTTGCCCAATCCCCCTGAAATTTGGGTGGTAGCCTCCACCCATTGGGCACTACCACACCACACCACTCTTTTGGCCCCAGGACCCATTCTTTTACCCGAATCGATTCAGATTCAGGTTAATCTGAATCTGAACCGAATCGGGGGTGATTCGGGTGAGCAAAATTCGGGCACAGAACAGAACAGGGGTGTTTCAGTTCGGGTCCGAACCGAAACACCGACAATACCAAATTGCACACCCCTACTTAAAAGCAGAACCAGTTTTAAGTTCAACTTTGTTAGCTGAGATCAGGCTGTATGGCTCCTGGGAGTGTGCAGACTTCACTATGATAGAAGTTTTCTAAACTGCAACTTAAGACCTCATGCATAAATCATTGATAGAGCGGAGGAGATGAGCACCTGTGATTACAATGAATTTCTAGATGATTTAAATTAAGCCTTATTAAATGATACTGTGCTCAAGTTCAACACTGCAATATTGTATTAAGAAAAATGTCATTTACCAAAGTTCTCTTTTTATATCTAAATATTTATTAAGGGCAAAAGTGCATGTTTAGACTCTTGAGACACAGAGGACGGAATGAAATTTTATTGTAATATGTTAAATTCTGTTGCGTTTATTAGACATTGATTCAGAAAATTGCAATTTCTGTTGACTTTTGCGCTACTTCGATATAAGTGCCCCAGGCTGAAAATTGTTTTAAAAGAGCCATATAACTGCCCCCCCCCCGCGACTTTTGCGATTTCCCCCTAAAACCTTGAGGCTAGCTACAGGCCTGAGTGGAACTAACTGCTACATCTGGATAGTTTTTTTGGTTTGTGATCCCCAAAGGTCAGCATGAGAACTACTACTACTGTAAAGCAAAGGGCATGTGATGTGCTTTTAATTTTATTATTCATTTTTCTTTACAAATGCACTATATGTCCAAGTTCTTTTTGTGTTTGAACTGTGGAGCAAGAGGTACATGTTTATTTGTTTGTTTATTTATTTATTACATTTGATATCCTGCTCTTCCTCCAAGGAGCCCAGAGCAGTATACTACATACTTAAGTTTCTCCTCACAACAATCCTGTGAAGTAGATTAGGCTGAGAGAGAAGTGACTGGCCCAGAGTCACCAAGCAAGTCTCATGGCTCTGCCCAAATCCTTTGAAAAAATTCAGGTAGCTTCCTTGCCCCTACCTGGCACTACCACCAACCCCACACTGCTCTAGGCCACCCCTTTGCCCCCGACGTGAAGCTATACATTTGCTGACACCTCCATGCTTCTTTATGGAGAAAAACCTTAAAGACACGTAAACTTCAAAAATCACTTAAAAATCAGCCCTTTGCCCAATTCCTTTTAAATAATTCTGATAGCTTCCTTGCCCACCCTAGGAACTACCACCCACCACACTCCACTCTACAACACCCCTTTCCGCCCGACATGAAGCTATACATTTGCTGCAATCCTAATTATTCTCTATGAGGAATTCAAAAATACTTTAACAATTCACCAATAATCAGAGGAGTGTCCAATTGCCTTGGGGTTTTTTGGGTGGTAGGCACCCCTATCTGTCTACCACCCACCCCGCTTTTGTGCCCCTAGGTGCTCCACAATAGGGGATATGGATTGGTTTGGGTCCCATTATACTCTATGAGAAAAATAATTAAAATATTTCAAATATTCATTAAAAATCGTAGGACTGTCCTATTGCTTCAGGGTTTGGGTGGTTGTTGGCACCCATGGGTGCTCCACAATAAGGTATAATGGCCTCATTCGAGTACCATTATATCCTATGAGAAAAAAATAATTTTTTTTCATAAATTCATAAAAAAAATCGTACGAGTGTCCGATTGCTTTGGGGTTTGGGTGACAGGTACCCCTGGATGCCAGTTACCATCCTACCAATTTTTGGGTGTCCAAACTGGTTCTAACCAGTTCAAATTGAACCACCCCGTGGTTCGGTTCAAATTCGAACCTGCAGCTCGAACCTGATGGCTGGTTCGGTTCGAATCCTAACCTCCGAACCACCCCGGTTCGGATTCAAACAGGTTCGCACATCCCTAACTAGTACTTGGTAGTGATGTGTTTTGAAAAACCAAAGCAACTCCATTTTACTTAGAAAACCTCATCTTAAAGTAACCCCAGCCCAGCTCAGGGACATCACTACGTCTCATGATTGACATCATTATCTCTCTGTAGCAAAATTGTATCTATGAAACTTGCTAAGACAGCTAAGCTTCCCACTGTAAGAAAACAGGATTTAACCAAATGAGGAGCAATCACTAGATGAACAATGAATCATTTGCATGCGTACTAGATACATAGACAACCATTTTATTGCAACCTATACTGTGTCTAGAGTGTCAGCATCATTTAGATTGTCTGTATAAATGTAAGATGCACCTGTAACCAAACTGTAATTGGTTTGAGAGCATGAGCCTATTGATTACCTATTGCTGACTGCAGAGCAATAAACCTCAATTAATAATTCCCAATCATTGTGTCTGACTGATTGGCTAAGCGGACCCAGGAACGAGCCCCATCTACATCAGTAGGACTGCAATGAAGGCCTTGGAAAGGATATTTAGATGCTGTGACGTGTCTGTACCTACAAAGTTTAGAATCAATCGGACAATGGTTTTTCCCAGTACACTCTATGGATGCGAAAGCTGGAATTTGAAGAAGCATAAAAAGTATTGATGCTTTTGAACTTTAGTGCTGGAGAAGACTTTTGAGGATACCATAGACATCCAGGAAAACAAGTGAATGGATCATAGAACAAATCAATCCAGAATTTTCACTTGAGACACAAATGACCTGACTCATACTTTTGATACATTATGCGAAAACTCCACTCCCTTGAGAAGTCCATAATGCTGGGGAAAGTTGAAGGAAAGAGAACATAAGAAGCTGCCATATACCAAGCAGGGGCATAGCTATAATTGAACGAAAGGGTTCAAAGAACACGGGCCCTCAGCTCCTGAGGGCCCTCCAGCTCCATTCCTCCCTATTTTCTTCATTATCTCCCTCACTCTGCGGGGCCGCCAGAGAGAGGGATGAACACGGGCCCCCTCTCCCCTAGCTACGCCCCTGATACCAAGTCAGACCATTGGTCCATTTAGCTCAGTATTGTCTACACAGAATGGCAGTGGCTTCTCCAAGGTTGCAGGAAGGAATTTTTCTCAGCCCTATCTTGGGGAAGCCAGGGAGGAAACTTGGAACCTTTGGTTTCATCCCCTGAGGAGAATATCTTACAGTGCTCACACTTCTAGTCTCATATGCAACCAGGTGGACCCTGCTTAGCTAAGGGGACAAGTCATGCTTACCACCACAAGACCAGCTCTCCTCTGGAAGAAGAGGACAATCAGCAGCAAGGTGAATGGACTTGATTATGACAGCAATGAATGCACCACTGAGAGACCTAAAAGGTCAAGTTGAAGACAGATCATCCTGGAGAGAATCTATCTTTGTGGTTGCTAAGAGTCAACACCGACTTGATGGCACTTAATCAACCAATCAATCAAATATGAGCAGCAGGGGCAGTTCCCCCCTATTACTTTCCTTATCTCAGCTGTTAATTGATTTTAAGGTTCTACCTGGCATATATTATCTTCAATCCACCTGGACAAGGGAAGGCTTCCAGTACAACTTGCTTCTCCTAGTAATCCCCTGCTAAATAGGCAAAGAGGCACCTTTTAACGTGGTGATTCTCTTTATTTAGCAGGGGGAGAGTAACTGGTCCTATCCACCCCCAGCACAGTACCTCCAGTGACTGTTGCTGGGGTCTATCTTATGTTTCTTTTTAGATTGTGAGCCCTTTGGGGACAGGGAGCCATCTTATTTATTTATTATTTCTCTGTGTAAACTGCCCTGAGCCATTTTTGGAAGGGCGGTATAGAAATTTAATTAATAACAATTACTACAATACAATTGGGTGGCCTAGCCTTTTACTTATTTTCAGTGCTATCTTACTACACTCTGAACTAGAGAGATACCATGCATGGTTCCTGCTGCCACCAGTGGGGGGGAAAGGCAAGGGGACTAAGTTAGCCATGCTTTTTAAAAAAAAGTCCAGACCACATTCTGTGGATATTGTCATTTATCAGAATCTTCTGATAAATGGCATGTGTGCATGGCATGAGCATAGTCATTTACAAATGATTTCACAGTGCTATTAAAAAGCACAAGTAGTAGTAAACTTGAAACTTTAAGTGGTTCTCCATTCCCAGGACGCTGCTAAAAGGGCTTGCAAGGATAATATAGAGCTATTTTAACAAATCTCCCATACCTTTACAGAAAACACTTTTTCTTTTGCAGAGAAATGAGAGCCAATGTAAATCAATTCAAGATAGTAGTTACATGTAGCAATAGGTATCTTGAGAAATGAAGCCTATGAAATACACTTTTAGTAATTTGAATACATTCTTCATTATGGTTGTGTGTGGATGATTACTGTCAAAAACAGGACGGTAATAAAAACAGGATGGAAGTAGCACATACAGGTACAGAGTGTTACCTCTCTCATCTCCAACTCTCACCATCCATTGCATGACTTGGAATTAACTTTGCAAACACTGCCATTTTTGCAGCTTTCAGTGACAGAACCCTCTAGAGGCAGTACAAGTAGGAAATCAGTGCTCCTTTTGAGCTCATTACTTGTTGTCAGTGTTCCTGGGGGGAAAGAATTCTCCAAGGCAAACCTTCTGCCCTCCAGCACTAAATTCTAGGTGTGGGCATGGCCTCAGAGCAGGGGAAGAAGGGAAGTTCATTCACTCCCTTCTTCTCCTATCAGCAGGAGCAAAAAGGTCAGAGCTCCTCTCCTGGAGACAGTCAGACCAACAAGCCTGTCCCATCTGAGCTCCTCATCCTCAGCAGCCTCTGGCTTAAATAGAGCCCTCCCTGCATTTCAGACACTCCTCCCCACTTCCAACCTGCTCTGCCTTCCCTTGCTGGCAGGTGTCGTGGCCAGCCAACCCCTGGCTCCCAAAAGGGAGTTGTTCTCTACCTCCACCCCCTTCCTTAATATCCCTGCACCTGTTTGCAGCTGTGGAGTTAATATTGTTGCTGTTCCCTCTCCCCCAAGCTGCTGTCTCCTGGGCTGTCCCCACCCATCCCCTGGCAGCTGTAGCATGTCTCTCTGACTCCTCCCTGACTCCTGAGAGATAATTACTGGTGTTGTCTTGGCGTTTGGAGCCTCCAGTTTCTCTTGGCACCCTGCCATTTGGCTGGGTACAAAACCCTGTCTCGTGGGGGAGGATAGGAACTCCTGACAGTTATGTTTAAATATGCAGCTACAATGCTTCCATCAATTAATATAGAAAATTAAGTAAGAAATGAAATGTGAAGCGAGTAGACATTAAAGGTATTCACACGACCAGATAGGCGGATGGGTGTGGGGAAGCCTGTGCCTTCTCCCTAGATCACAACACATTGTCCTTCCAAAATTGATCTTCTTGTTCCAAGGTATACAGTGTAATATCCCAATGTCCTTGCTATCCTCCTGGCAACAAATTCTCAAAAACTTTCTGCATAGTGACAAAAAGGCCCATTTACAAAAAGCAGTTTTTAATATGCAAACTAGTACTTCAAGCTCCTGACATCTTATCTTACTATGAAGCTGCTCAGTCCTGTCATATTCTGACTCTATTACATACTAAAGATTCCCAGCACTGGGTAACTTTTGAAACAAGATTTTGTAGAGCCTACTCATTTGAAAAAATACTATGGCAATCTAATAAAGAATGCCCTCAGTCTATAGTAGCCCTTTTCTTTCAACGTTCCTGCATTGCTGGGACAAATGGAGGCTGACATTAGCACCTTCTCCTATAGTTACTCCTTTTGGACAATGGCAGTTTCTCCCAGCTCAATCTCTGCATTCTTTTGTTAACTGGAAAAAGCATTCTATCATGCATTTCAGTAACATTATTTCTAAAAACAAAACACTTACTAGACAACAGCTCACTGATGCATTTGGATGCACTTATTTGCCCTGGTTTGAATACGTCCCTCTAGTTTTATTTCTTCTAAAGACAACTCTCTTCAACTCTCTCTCTCTCTCTCCAAAGCAGAGCATTCACCATATTTGAAAAGTATATCCTAGATTGCACCTACCCCTCTTCCAGGATTGTAGACAAAATCTACAATCCACCAAATGGAACATTTCTCCATCATACCTATAGAAATGTGAGAAGGATCAGAACCTGGACATACCCTAAGCTTTGGTTGTCTTATTCACTGTTGTCCTCTTCCTTAAACATGAAGGAATTTGCTTTCAAAATCACAAAATCACATTTTTTGAATTTGCTTTCAAAATCACATCTACATCCTATCAGACACTTGGCTATATTCCCTGCTTCTACATCCAAATGCTGGAAGGGATGCAATCAGAAAGGTACACTTTTTCACTCATGGTGAATACTCCCATTTCTGCAAAAATGTTGGCTAAGGATACATTTTCATAGGGGGAGCTATCCTTCAATCACAACTTCCACTTTCTCCTATTCACTATCTGCTGGATTTACCACCAAAATCACTCCCTTCAAAAGCACACAAAGAACTCTTCTCCCTACTTAGTACTGCAGCAAAGTTAGTTATATGCAGTCGATGGAACAAGCAAGGCCATATCTCGTTCCACATCTGTGGTTCGTTAGGATCTGGAACTTAATGTACCAAGATAACATTTCCTCAAACTTAAAACAGGATCACTATTCTGCCAATTTATTTTTCTTCTCTAGGTGACAGTTTGGGAGTATATTGCTCAAGGCAAAGATCCTTTCCATCCAGTTGACCAAATCATGCTAACATGTTAATAATGCTCCCTTTTCAACCCCTCAAGCCATATTATCTTTTCTAATTATCTTTTATTAATGTTTTGATTAATGTCTCAAGGTACTCTGTATTGTTATATTGGAAGACATGCAAATACCTGCAATTTGTCTGATTTTGCAAGTACAATATATGTCATATTTTTAATTTCTTATTTAAAAACCTCCCTCTCTCTCTCTCTCTCTCTCTCTCTCTCTCATAGGAAGCTGCCATATACTGAGTCAGACCATTGGTCCATCTAGCTCAGTATTGTCTACAGACTGGCAGTGGCTTCTCCAAGGTTGCGGGCAGGAATCTCTCTCAGCCTATTTTGGAGATGCCAGGGAGGGAACTTAGAACCTTCTGCTCTTCCCAGAGTGGCTCCATCCCCTGAGGGGATTATCTTACAGTGCTCACACATCAAGTCTCCCATTCATAGGCAACCAGGGTGGACCTTGCTTAGTCATGCTTGCTGCCACAAGACCAGCCTCATAGACCAGCACTCCGTGTGTGTGTGTGTGTGTGTGTGTGTGTGTGTGTTTAAATATATATATATATATTTAAAAGTTACAACTTTTTAAAGATGATTACTCCATGGATTGAAGGGTCAGTTGTCAGGGGAAAAGCCAGGAAGGGCAGTTCACCATCCAAGTTAGCAGTTCACCCCTGCTAAATTGGCAAAGAGGCACCTTTTAATGTGGCGATTCTCTTTATTTAGCAGGGGTAGAGTAACTGGCCCTATCCACCCCAGCACAGAACCTCCAGTGACTGTTGCTGGTGTCTATCTTATGTTTCTTTTTAGATTGTGAGCCCTTTGGGGACAGGGATCCCTCTTATTTATATATTATTTCTCTATGTAAACCGCCCTGAGCCATTTTTGGAAGGGCAGTATAGAAATCGAATATAATAATAATAATAAAAACAACAACAGAGCTAGAGACACTGGATCGTAAGACCAGGAAAATAATGACCATCAGTCATGCTCTGCACCCCCACAGTGATGTAGATAGGCTATACTTCCCTCGCAGCTCAGGTGGAAGAGGAATGCCGCAAGTCCATCAAACAGTAGAGGAGGAGAAAAGAAGCCTTGAAGAATATATCAAGGACAGTGAAGAAGATGCACTTCAAATGGTCAATAACACGAAACTATTCAACACTAATGAAAGAAAGCAGGCCTACAAGAAAGAACAAGTCAAGAACCGAGCAGAAAAATGGAAAAATAAGCCACTGCATGGTCAGTATTTGCACAATATAAGTGGAAAATCAGACATCACCAAGACCTGGCAATGGCTTAAGAATGGCAACCTGAAGAAAGAAACAGAGGGTTTAATACTGGCTGCGCAAGAACAGGCACTAAGAACAAATGAAATAAGAGCAAAAGTAGAAAAATCAGCCACAAACAGCAAGTGCCGCCTTTGTATAGATGCAGATGAAACAGTGGACCACCTAATCAGCTGTTGTAAAAAGATCGCACAGACTGACTACAAACAAAGGCATGACAAGGTAGCAGGGATGATACACTGGAACATCTGCAAAAAATACAAGCTACCTGTAGCTAAAAATTGGTGGGACCATAAAATTGAAAAAGTTGAAGAAAATGAAGATGTAAAAATATTATGGGACTTCTGACTACAAACAAACATCTGCCACACAATACACCAGATATAATTGTAGTGGAGAAGAAAGAAAAACAAGTCAAAATAATCGACATAGCAATACCAGGGGATAGCAGAATAGAAGAAAAAGGAATAGAAAAAATCACCAAATACAAAGATCTACAAATTGAAATGGGGCCACAGAAATCACCATCAGCCAATTACAAAAGCAGCTTTACTGGGAACAGCCTATATTCTGCGACGATATCTATAATAACTGACAATAAAATTCAGCCATCCCAGGTCCTACGGAAGGACTCGATGTCTGGATAAAACAAACCAGTCAATAATACCTGTCTGACTGTGTAAACAAGAAATAATAAACATCTCACAACAATAATCATAATGAAGCAGTTATAAATTGCCATCTGGGAAATTTCCTAATGAGGATATTTTTCTACAACTGAGCTGGCTAGACAAATCTCTCTGAGAAGAGAATTCAACAGCCATACAAGTCAATCTAGCTCAATATTTGGCTTACCCGCACACACATTGTCAAAAATACGTTTCTTATACCAAAATGTATATGAAGATAGGCTCTTTCACATAGGATATGTCTTCCAGAAACAATCCTCCACGCACTCTTTTCTCCATGGTGCTTGTTCACTTGCCTCACTTTCGTCTGCATAAAGTTGCAGGTTGACAATGACTTAGGCCACAGATCGAGGAGAGAGTCGGGAGGTGAGCACCTGTTCTCCTCATGTTCAGGTGAGCCTCCTTGGGGATGTGGAAATCGTTTCGCTCACTTGACCAAACCGAAGCCATTTTGCTAGCTTGATGCAAGAGCTTTTTAAGCAGAAATGCTATGCAAGGAGAAAACCAGCAGGCTTGCTGGTTTTTAAGCAGAAATTTTAAGCAGAAATGCTATGCAAGCAGAAAACCAATGGCGAGCTTGGGGTTTGTTTTGAAATAGGTCCCTAGAAATTTGAATAATCCTTAGCAGACAGTGACGGGAACTGCACTTTGTAAAACCCTGTCTGAGAGCATTTTGGTCATGCAGGGTAAATATGGATTGTCACTTCCTTGTTTTAATATACACGTGTAACCTTCCAGCTAACTGACTGAAATGTTTGAGCAAACTGAGACAAAGGATGTAATTTCCTATTTTATTTCATTTATTTATTTATTTGTTTAATTTTATTTACATTTGATATCCCGCTCTTCCTCCAAGGAGCCCAGAGCGGAGTACTACATACTTAAGTTTCTCCTCACAACAACCCTGTGAAGTACATTAGGCTGAGAGAGAGAAGTGACTGGCCCACAGTCACCCAGCAAGTATAATGGCTGAATGGGGATTTGAACTCGACTCTCTCCGGTCCTAGTCCTACACTCTAAACACTACACCACGCTGGCTTATCTTCTGATGTTTGTAGAGAAGTACCACTCATGGCTGGATTCCTCTTTCTGCAGCATGCTGGCTGCCCTGTGTTAGGGGGGGAAACCAAGTCCACTTTCTCCCTTTGCAGAGATCCATCCTCCTTAAGCCTCTCTGGCTTCTCAGGCTGCAAAGAACACAGCAGAGAAGATAGTAGGTAGACTACCTGCACTGGGTGGTCCAGTGTATCACCCAGGAGTGGCAGGTCAGGGGACTTTTCCTCTGGCAAGTCTTTCATCTGGTAGCCTTAGCACAATGAGCGAGGGGCTGGGCAGGGCATAGCAGGAATGCAGGGCATGGCCCGTATCTCTTGGAATAATTAATATGTATAGGATACATCGAACAATACTGCATAGATATACAAGACAGAATACTTTGAATTTGCATACATTCTGCACACATTTTTTTCTGTTCAGAATAATACGAAATTTGGTTTAAAACATTACAAAATCAAAATCTGAGTATCCGTTTTCCCATGAGGTCATTTATATCATCACCAGTTTTCTATACAATACTTGTAGAGTACACCTCTATACATATATCAGTGTAAAAAGATAATTCTTGCTCGTATTTTTCTCAGAGTACATTAAGGAGTCTCTGGCATCCATATGTACCTTATTTGTTTAGTGCTGTCCAGTGGGGGAGTGGCTGTTTGGGCTGGGAAGAAGAGTAGGCCCACCTGGATCCAGTCTGAGTTTGGTTCTGTCCACCTCCCTCTCCAAATAAACACATAAAAAGGCTCCAGCTTGCTGAGGCATGTCTTGGCATTGTGCCAAGTGTGTCACTAAATGTATACTTTGCAATGCACTTGGAGGCATTTGAAGGAGGATGCAGCAATAGCAATAGCAAAGTTCTGAAGACTCTTCCTCCACCAGGATCCTTAAAGAAGGTTGTTTAAGCAACTTAAAATGATCTTCAAATGGTTGAGCTCAGAATGTAGAATTGCTTGGGATTCCTGATATAACTGAGACACAAATTAAGATGGGGAGTAAGAAACGGATTAGAAATGGACCGTGCTCCCCCTCTGATTCAGCTCCCGAGAAGCCTAAACAATCCAGAATTGATTACTTCTTTTATCTCAAACGTGATGGGTTGGAAGAGAGCAGAACTGCTCCTTCTACACTGGTTGAGACTGTTGCTCTCCTTTAGCTGTCGCAACACAAGGTACTATAACAGCTTCAGCTGTTACTTTACAATACATGGGAAGGATATATTCATACGGATCTCTGTTTTGCCTATTTAGGTTTATAGGAGTTTTCATAGCAATGTTGTTTCAATACTATTAAACTGTTTTAGGCATTTTGATATTTTTAGGGTTCTTTGTTTTGTTTGATCTCCTTTAGTGGTCAGTATGAAAGCCCACTATGGGCAAGATTTTACTGAATTCACAGCAAATTAGAGCCTTTTAATGGCACAAACATTGAAGTCAATATTAGAAAAACTAAGAAATATAATGAGAAAGCTAAGACTTTTACTTGATATGGTTAAGGGAAGATCCCAGCTAAAGCAGATACAAGCACAGGAGAACAAAGGCACCAGTACACTACAATTACAGAAACACTCAGGTACTCATAAAAATTTGAACAAAACTAAGTCAAGTATTAAACTGTTCTGCAGCCTAGGTGGGTTGCACTTTTATTATGAACTTGAGATACAATTGAGCTAGGGATCAGTGGCAATCTCAAAAGGATGCTGTTTGTACCTCAAGTAATTTTTTCTTTTTCTGCATTGTAATCTGCAAAGGGTTTGGTCCATCAACTGGCTCCCGAGTTTTGGTATGAGTAAAAAGCTTTTACTAACTTTTAGTGAGGCTGCCATACCACTGGTTGTTAAACATGAGAGTGTTGGTTCTGGTACAGGTGTTCCGCAACTTGGTTATTGAACCACTTTTGGGAACAGCTGAAATCCAATTGGGGGCTCAGCTAACAAGTCCTCAAATTGCAGACTTTGAGGATTTTGTTAACCTAGTGCTCTTTAGTATATTTCCAGGTTCTCCCTGTGATATTGATAAAAAATAATCCATTAAAATGCTGCATAGGGATTTTGCAGAAGTTTCCGTTGCATGATAAAGAGGTAAGCTGCTCTGAGTTTACCTTTAAAAAAATAAAAGGACAGCAAAAGACCCATTTCCATTTCAACTGCAAGTACAACCAAATGGTTAAAATCACACAGTCTCCTGTGTGAGGTCCACTTTTCAAGCCAGACAGTCTTAGGTTAGCCATGCAAGAAAACCACATTCTGTCCCAAAGCTCTATCATTAAGTATACTTTGGTAACCTATGTTTGTCTTTGTGGCAAAGTTAGAGGAAGACAGGAACAGGGAAAGGAAAGGCTGATTGAAAGGTATAAAAGGTACAGTAAGAAAAGAATGAGAAAAATACGAATGTAGAGGGACAAATAGGCATAACACAAAATATGGGCAAAAGCCTTTGCCATTATACCACTGTCAGTGCTCAGTCCTGAAACATTAAAAATAATTAGAAAGAGAGGTCTCCGCTCTAAAATCTACAGTTAAGGGGGGGGGGATAGGCAATGTGTAACTATATTTTTTGTTACATTCCACTTCCAAAGAAGTAGTCAGGATCAGAAACTTCTGGCATGAACTGAGTGTACTTCCAGATAAGCATCTGAGTATGGATACTGCCTCTCTGCACTGCATTGCTTTCAATGAAATCCACACTTCTATTTCTGTACTGCAGAAATATCTCACCACAGTATCAGTGACAACTGGAGCAAAGATTCTCAGCTGATCTTAAGGCACTGCAGGGTTGGGAGGTTACGTACGAGGGAAGGAGCTTCCTAAGGTACCCTGGACCCTGGCAATGAGGGGCTGCATGAGTAAAATCCAGCACCTTAACCCTGGCACAGAAACAAACTGGCAACCAGTCCAAATCAATCAAAATAACTGCTGCTACATATTCAAGGCTGTTCACATGAGCAGCCTATTCCAGGCTAGGGCAGTTAGCCTGGGTTAGGCTGCTCGTGTGCAGTGCTGAGATAGGGGCTGATCTGGCACTGCTGCCTCACCTAACCTGACCCTGACCTTTAGCCAGGGTTAAGGGTGCAAGCAAGCCCTTAACCACGGTGCCAGGGTCATGTGTATGCTCGGGTTGCATGCAGCCCAAGCACACACATAGCCAGGTGCCTAAGCACCCAACTCCTGGGGGAATCCCTCACTGCTCATTGCACAGTGCATTGTGGGATTTCTGGAGGCTGAGATGAGTCCCAGGCTGCCAGCCTCCAGCAATCCATGCTATATGGAGCAGTGTGGATTATGTGGGCACATGCCAGCACTCCCACAAGAACACATGACAGATAGTCTGGGGGAAGGTAGGTGGAACCCTGCCCCCACCCCACCCTTCCCACCTTATAGCCGCATGCCCTGTAGCCAACTCTGGGGAAGGGTTAGGCTGCCATCTTCTGGGCCATCTGAAGTTTATGAACTCTATTCCAGAGCAGCACCACATGTTCCTGTAAGAGCTAGTCACTTTTTAAACCCCCACACACTCTTACCTCCCTGACATGTATATGACATGTATACTCACCAGGGCAGTAGACATGATTGCTCCTAAGTGTCCTCTCCAACCCTCTTCAAAATTGGCCACTTGGTATACAGAAGAACTACGGGGGCTGAAGTGGCAAGGCAGATGACTGGAGCACAAGTGAAAGAAGACTTGACTCGAATCCGACAGCACTCGACTCAAATCTGACAGATTACAACATAGAGCACATTTGAAGATCTATGCTCTGGTAATATGGGCAGCAAAGAAGAGATTCTTTTCAGCCCATATTGTGTCCACAAGCTCACATCCAGCGGAGTTGTTCAGGGTTGTGAGAGGGCTAGTAAGTGCCCCTCCTCCCTTGAGAATAAGAACTTGGAACCATATATTACCTGCTGTGACCTGATTAATGAGTTTTTTGTATGGCCACCACTCTCTCAATCACCTTGAGCAACCATGGGAGATTGGAGACCGGCCTATAACTATCCATCACTGAGGGATCTAGGGAAGACTTCTTAAGAAGTGGTCTAATCATTGCCTCCTTTAAACAAGGGGCATCCTACCCTCCCTCAGTGATGAGTTAATGATATTAACTAGGCCACCTCCAACAATTTCCCTGCTAGATAGAAGCAGCCAAGTTGAGCAAGGATCCAGAGAACAAGTGGTAGGCCCAAGCAGCTTGTCCACGTCATCAGGCATCACAGATTGAAACTGATCCAATCTAATAGTGCAAGAGGGATTGCTGGACACCACCTTAATAGACTCTGCAGAAACAGTGGAGTAAGTCGGCCTGAATACAGGAGATTTTGTCCACAAAGAACCCATTAAAAGAATCACAGCAGACCAAAGTCCCCAGGGATTAGTCTGAATTGGAAGGAGCCTGAATCAAACTCCTCACAACTCGGGACAGCTCTGCTGGACACTAACCTGCAGAAGCAATGTGCACAGACCAGAATTGGGTTTTTTGCCGCACAGTGTGGCATCCCTTTTCGGTGCACCCCCACATAAACCTTCAAGTGGGCTCTATGCTGTATCCTGTCACATTCTAGCTGAGTTCTCCTCCACTTGCATTCCAATCACCTACCTTGCTGCTTCAGACCCCACAACTCCTCTGTATGCCAAGGGGCCACTTTTAAAGCAGATCAGAAGGGACGCTTAGAAGCGATCATGTCTACTGCCCTGGTGAGTTCCTATTCCAGGTTCCCACCAGGGCATCAACAGAATCACTGGCAGGACCAACATTAAAACCCTCCATGGCTTTTTGGAATTCTACTGGGTCTATCAGCCATCTTGGGCAGACCATCTTAACAGGTCCTCCGCTCCTGCAGGGCTGGGTTGTGGCTGTGAAACCAACCTTAACCAGGTAGTGGTCTGTCCATGACAATGGGGAAACCACAGGATTCTGCACCCATGGTACACCCCCCTGATCTGAACAAAAGACCAAATCGAGTGTGTGGTCAGCAACATGAGTTGGTCCTGAAACTAGTTGGGATAGGCCCATAGTTGTCATGGTCACTATGAGCCAAACCAGACAACTCAGCCTCACAATGGATATTGAAGTCCCCCAGAACTAAAAGTCTGAGTGACTCCAACACCAACTCCAAGACCAACTTCGTCAGCTCAGTTAGAGAGTCAGTTGGGCAGCTGGGTGGATGGTACTCCAACAGAATCCCCAATCTATCCCTAGTTGCCAGCCTCAGAAAGACACATTCAGTATAAGCCAACAGGGGCCCTGGTAGGGATGTGCACAGAACCATGGAGGCGCGGTCCGGCACCGAGGGGGTTTCTCACTTTAAGAGCAGGGGAGTAGTACTTACCCCTCCCGCCGCTTTCCCCCCTCCGGCGCTCCACTTTGGAGCAAAAATTTTGGGGCAGCAGCGTTCCTCCCTGCCGCCCCTGCCCCCGTCATTGCCCAGAAAAAGCGGAAGTTACTTCCATGCATGCTCCCGTTACGGCGTGTGCATGTCTATCACTGCCGTGCACGCGTGCGCCGCACACATAACATGTTGCGTGTGCACGCGATGGTGGCAACGGACATGCACGCACCGCAACAGGAGCATGCACGGAAGTAACTTCCGCTTTTTCCGGGCAACAACAGGGGCAGGGGTGGCAGGGAGGAACGCTGCTGCCCCAAAAACATTGCTCCAAAGTGGAGCGCCGGAGGAGGAAAAGCGGCGGGAGGGGAAAGTACTACCCCCCCGCCCTTAAAGTGAGACACACACACACCCCGCCGGACTGGCCCAATTCTGAACCGGTTCGGAGGCCTCAAACATGGCCTCCAGACCGTTTCCGTGCACATCCCTAGGCCCTGGTAAGGGAGATGGAATCCTTATAGATCACAGCCACTCCACACACACCCCACTTCCCCTAGCCTGCTCTACAACAGAGTAACCTGGTGGAAGAAGCTGAGCCCAAACTGGGCCACTAGCTTCCCCCATCCAGGTCTCAGTTATACAAGCCAGGTCAATTCCCTCATCCATGATCAAGTCATGGATGATTTCAGTCTTATTCTGAACTGACCTGGCATTGCAAAGGAGCAAGGCTAGGTTCTGTGGGAAGTTGGAATTTCTCCCTGAGGCCAGAGAGCTGACAAGGCAGCCAGAAGTGGAAACAGTTATTAAATTACTAGTATCACTTCCCCTGTAATGGCCAGCTGCTCTGCCAATGCCAATTCTTCTATTCCCCACCACAACAGTAATAGCTACCCCAGAGCTGCCGGATGCACCCCCTCATTACTCTGCCTAAGAGAACCCAAACACATGACAACAAAAGGCCTGGCACAACCCAATAAAAGGGGGACTAACAACATTCATCCCAGACCTTCAACTGCACCTTAATAAAAACCCCTGCCAGACCCCAATCCCACACTGAATGCCCGACACCAAAGGCCAGCCCCCTTTGGCTACGCCTCCAGCGTGCCTTCCTCCAATATATGCTACCAAGGGCTCCAGAAATCTCCCTTCTCACAAGAGATCTCTGGTCTTTAGGGACAAGTGGAACAAGTCAAGCACTCAGGTAGAAGGCACAGGTTGTATAGGACAGCAGTCAGGCTGCCACAAGCTGGTCCTTCAGAAGGTCTGGGGCTGCAAAAACAAACATTCTCAGCTGAGACAGGAATATGCAGGCAGGGTGAGATGGCTCTTGTTCATCAGGAGAGGTCAGGGAGCTTACAGAATCTACCCCACCCCCTCCTCTCTTCACCCTCTCCGACTTCCCAGATCTTGAGAAGGATACCATGGTTGATAGTATTGAAAGTCGCTGAGAAGTCCAGCGCTCCTTCTGTCAAGTTCCTGGTGTAAGTCATCCAGTAGGGTGACCAAGGCAGATTCAGTCCCATGTCCAGGCCAGACTGAAAGGGAAATATCCTTTGCAGCTGAGACACCACCACACACTCTATCATCTTGCCCAAAAAGAGAAGATTAGATTCAGGTCTATAATTGTTCAGGTTGGAGGAGTCAAAGAAGGACATTTTTTAATAGTTATCTCACCACTGCCTCTTTGAGGCATGATGGCATCCTGCCCTCCCTTAATGAAGCATTGATTATTGCCTCCAACTACCTGCCCATATCCTCCCTGACAGATTGTATTACCTACGAAGGGCAAGAGTGCATTATGTTGCCCACATACTGTCCAAGATCTTGTTCACATCCTTAGGCTGCACCAACTCAAAAGAATCCAACACAATAGGACTAGATGGTACCCAATGCACATCCAGAACTGTCAAAATTCTGGCCTCCATATTGGCTCAGATGTGATTGACTTTATCTGCAAAGTGGTATGTAAACTGGTCATAGATGGCTTCTCCCCCATTAGACATGGGGATGTCTGAAACAATAACTATGCTACACCAAAAAAACTCCACTGGTCTACACTGAGCAGATGCAATGGAGGTCGAGAGAGAAAAAGTTTCTTTGTTGCCCCCACTGCCATGGAGTGGTCCCGAAAATGGGTTATAGCCGTCTTTGGTTGGATTCATCACAACTCTTCCTCCAGCATCATTTCAGCCATTGTCCGAGTTGTTTCATTGCCCTAAGATCCTCAGAAAACCAAGGAGTGGAATAGGCTCCACCAAGCCAGAGGGGCCATTTAGGAGTGACTGTGTCAAAGCCCAGGCTGTCTCCATGTTCTAGAGATTTACCAGGGCCTCAACAGAGTCACTGGCTCTGGACACTGGAAACTCCCCAAGGGCTGTCTGGAAACTGAGCAGATCCATAAGCCTCCAGGGGTGGACCATTCTAATTGGTCCACCACCCCTGCAGAGAATAGATGGAGCAGTCAAACTGAACCCACCAGATAATGATCTGACCATGACTAGGGAGTTATCTTAAACTCCCCCACCTCCAGATCATTCATTCCCTGGTCAGCAAAAACCAGATCCAAAGTATGTCCTGCCATGAGGGTAGGGCCCAATTGCGATAGGCCCATGGTTGCCATGAAGTTCTGAGCTTGGTGTCCCCTGAGTCTCCTGTGTCTCTATCCCGGATTCACCAGGTGTTTCTTCCTCAGATCCACCGGGTTTTTACTATGTTTTGGCACAGTAAAGAAGGCTCGTTTTGAAGCCTACTCTGGGGAGAGCAGAAGCAACTTAAGGAGGTGAGCAAGCTTTTCAAAACAGAACAACATCAAGCCTCCCCCCCCCTTCAAATTAACTAAAAAGAGAAGGGGAGATTTTGAAGGGCTGGTTTCTCTTTAAAGGATAAGTCCTAGTCTGTGTGTTTGTTATTTGCCAGGGCTAGCAAACTCCTGTGACATCCAGTTTGTTTGTCCCTGTCTGGAGGGGGTGGAGTCAGCTAGGGCTGTAGGAGGGCTCACAATCATTTGAGCCACACTCCTGTGTCTTGGTTTGAAGCCTTCTCTCTACATAAGAGGTGAAGGCCCGAGAGCATAGCGAACAGAACATACAGTAGCAAACAGGGCATTGGAGTTTTGTGGGAGTTTGTATGGAGGAGCCCAGTGGATGAGAGAATGTAAGTACAAATCCCTCCCTCATAAAAGAACTGATCCCTCCCTCATATTCTTGAGAAATGCAGTTTGGACAGTTAAATAGCTGACCAATACAGCTGATAATAAACTTCTAATAAATGATCTCTAAATACTGTAAACTGCCAACAAAACCAATTATGAAGACAGAAAGCCAGTAGGGGAGGGGGCACTTCCTAATGTATTGCACAGTGTCAAATGTGTGACTATTTGCTCCATGGGCAGAAGACATGGGTGTGTGCTTTATGCAAGTTGCTCCTAGCTCTCAGGGAACAACTTCATTCCCTCGAGACCAAGGTGGCGGATCTGGAAAAGCTCAGAGAGACAGAGAGGCTTGTCGACGAGACCTTCAGGGACGTGGTAGAAGCATCCCACTCCAAGGCTAACAGCTCCTCTGCTGTCAAGGAGAATGAAGGTCTTGGAGAAGGAGGACATCGGTCTGAGGAAGAGGGAAATGCTCCTTTAGAAGGGACCCTTCCGTGGAAGATAAGCCCCCATCCTCTCGCACAGGGAATACTCCTCTGGGGGGTGGGGTGATTGTAGTGTGTGATTTGAACATTGTAGTGGGTGATTTGAACATTAGAGCTATAAACAGATGGGTTCATGACCCGCGTGTTGACCTCACGGTGACTTGTCTGCCTGCTGAAAAGGTTGCAGACATCATGCAGCATCTAGATTGGCTGTTAGGAAGTGCTGGGGCGGAGACAGCTGTTGCGGTGCACATCAGCACCAACAATGTGGGTAAATGAAGTTGGGAGGTCCTGGAAGCCAAATTTAGGCTGATAGGTAGCATATTGAAGTCCAGGAGCCCCCAAAGTAGCATTCTCAGAAATGCTACCTGTTTCACATGCAGGTACAGTGAGACAGGCAGAGCTGAGGGGTTTCAATGCGTGGATGAGACGTTGGTGCTGGGAGGAGGGGTTTAGATTTGTTAGGCACTGGGATACATTTTGGGGCAAGCAAGGCCTGTACAAAAGGGATGGTATGCACTTGAACCAAGATGGAACCAAACTGCTGGTGCTTAAAATCGAAAAGGTTGCAGAGCAGCTTTTAAAATGACGCCTGGGGAATAGCCAACAGGAGCTGGGCAGTATCCATTTTGGAAAATGCCATCCTTTAAAGTGCGAGGGTGCAAAGGATTCAGATAAAACAGAAGGGGACAGAGCAGAACCACATAAAGAAAAGACAGAGGCTGTGCCAGCTGGTCAAAGGGTCAAAAGAAAGATAGCATACACCAATGACAGAAGCCTCCGAGCCAAGATGTATGAGCTGGAGTGCTTGGTTGCTAACACAGAAATAGATATAGTGGGCATAACAAAAACATGGTGGAACAGTGAGAACCAGTGGGACACTGTTATCCCTGGATATAAATTCTATTAAAAGGAAAGGGAGGGGCACCTTGGAGGTGGAGTAGCACTGTATGTTAAAGAAGGGATAGAATCTAAAAAGGTAGAAAACCTAGGAGGACCAGAGTCCTCCAGAGAAACCCTGTGAGTGACAATACAAGGCCTGAAAGGAAATGTGCTACTGGGGACGTGCTATCGCCCTCCGGATCAAAATAGTGACAGTGAATTGGAGTTGCAGGAGGAAATCAGGGAGGCGTCAGGGAGAGGCAGGGCCGTAATAATGGGTGACTTCAATTACCCACACATAGACTGGGTAAATTCACAGTCAGGTAATGACAGATTGGTCAAATTTCTAGATACGCCGAATGACTGTGCCCTAGAACAGTTGGTCTTGGAACCAACCAGAGAGAAAGTGACCTTGGACTTAATCCTGAGTGGCACCCAGGACCTGGTGCATGATGTCAGTGTCATTGATCCTTTAGGGAACAGTGACCATAGTGCCATCAAATTCAGCATGCACGTGGGGAGAGAATCACCAAGGAAGTCTAACACATTTAGACATTTTGAATTTCAGAAGAGGACACTTCTCCAAAATGAGGAGTATGGTGAAAAGAAAGCTGAAAGGGAAAATCAGGAGAGTCACTTCACTCCAGAATGCATGTAGTTTACTCAAAACCACAGTACTAGAAGAAGCTCAGTTAGACTGTATACCCAAAAGGAGGAAAGATACCACTAAGTCCAGGAAGATGCCATTATGGCTAACAAGTGAAGTCAAAGCAGCCATAAAAGGGAAGAAGATTTCCTTCCATAAGTGGAAGGCCTGTCCCAATGAAGAGAGCAGAAGGGAACACAGATTATGAAAGAAATGCAAGGTGACAATATGGGAGGTGAAAAGATAGCTTGATGAACATTTAGCTAAAAGCATCAAGGGGAATAACAAACACTTATTTAAATACATCAGAAGCATCAGAAGCAGGAAACTTGCCAGGGAGGCGGTTGGACCATTAGACAATGAGGGAGTGAAAGTGATTATTAAGGAGGATATGGAGGTTGCAGAGAAGCTAAATGAGTTCTTTGCATCTGTCTTCATGGCAGAGGATACTGAGCATATACCTGTTCTTGAACCAGGCTTTTGGGGGATGGAGGCTAAAGAACTGAGTCAGATAGAAGTGACAAGAGATGATGTTCTAAACTGTCTGGAAAAACTGAAAACAAGCAAATCGCCAGGGCTGGGTGGCATCCATCCAAGAGTCCTCAAAGAACTCAAATGTGAAATTGCCAACCTCCTTGCTAAAATATATAACTTATCCCTGAACTCGGGCTCTGTACCAGAGGACTGGAAAGTCTCTAATGTCACACCAGTTTTCAAAAAGGGATCCTGGGGCAATCAGGGAAAGTACAGGCCAGTTAGCCTAATGTCTGTTCCATGCAAATTGATGGAAAGCATTCTCAAGGATAAAACTGTAAAGCACATAGAAGAACAGACCTGCTGAGAGAGAACCAGCATGGCTTCTGCGAAGGTAAATCTTGCCTCACAAACCGTTTGGAGTTCTCTGAGAGTGTCAACAAGTGTGTGGATCAAGTTGATCCATTTGACATAGTATACCTGAACTTCCAAAAAACTTTTGACAAAGTTCCTCATGAAAGACTCCTGAGAAAACTTAGCAGTCATGGGATAAGGGGACAAGTACATGGGTGGATTGCTTACTAGTTGGACAGGAAACAGAGGGTAGGGAGTTTTCACAATGGAGGGAAATAAGAAGTAGGGTCCCCCAGGGATCTGTAATGGGACAGGTGCTTTTTAATTTATTCATAAGTGATCTAGAAATAGGAATAAGCAGTGAGGTGACCATATTTTCAGATGATATCAAACTCTTTTGGGTAGTGAAATCCAAAACAGATTATGAGGAGCTCCAAAAGGATCTCTCCAAACTGGGTGAGTGGGTGATAAAATGGCAAATGTGGTTCAGTGTTGGCAAGTGTAAAGTGATACACATTGGGAAGAAAAACTCCAACTTGAAGTATACACTGATGGCATCTGAGCTGTCAGTGACTGACCAGGAAAGGGATCTTGGGGTTGTGGTGGACAGCTCGTTGAAAGTGTCGACTCAATGTGTGGCAGCTGTGAAAAAGGCTAATTCCATGCTAGGGATCATTAGGAAGGGGACTGAAAATAAAACTGCTAATATTATAATGCCATTATACAAAACTATGGTGCAGCCATACCTGGAGTACTGCGTACAGTTCTGGACACCACATCTAAAAAAGGACATTGTAGAACGGGAAAAGGTGCAGAAGAGGGCAACTAAGATGATCAGGGGCCTAGGCTACTTTTCTTGGGCTATTTAGCTTAGAAAAAAGACGACTGCGGGTATACATGATAGAAGTGTATAAAATCATGCATGGTGTGGAGAAAGTTGATAGAAAGAAACTCTTCTCCCTCTCACATAACACTAGAACCAGAGGTCATCCCATTAAATTGATTGCCAGGAAATTTAGGACCAGCAAATGGAAGTACTGTACTTTTTCACATAACGCATAATCAACTTGTGGAATTCTCTACCACAAGATGTGGTGACAGCCAACCTGGATGGCTTTAAGAGGGGTTTGGATAACTTCATGGAGGAATGGTCTATCAATGGCTACTAGTTGGAGGGCTATAGGCCACCTCCAGCCTCAAAGGCAGGATGCTTCTGAGTACCTGTTGCAGGGGAGTAACAGGAGGAGAGAGGGCATGCCTTCAACTCCTGCCTGTAGGCTTCCAGTGGCATCTGGTGGGCCACTGTGTGAAACAGGATACTGGACTAGATGGGCCTTGGGCCTGATCCAGCCGGGCTGTTCTTATGTTCTTATGGGCTCAGGGGGGGGGGGGGCTCAGTATGGCCAAGACAATATGTCTGAGGGAACCCAACGCCACCTCCAGAACCACCTCTGTCAGCTCAAGTACGAAGACAGAAGTGCAGCAGGTGGTCAACAGCCTATCTCGGAGGCCCACTCTCAAGAACAAACACTCGACTGGAAAGAGTAAACGTCTCATGATATATCACCACAGTGCCCCCTCCCGAACCCTCAAGGCGGGGCTGCTTCAGGATCAGGAAACCTGGAGGACAAAGTTGAGAGAGACCAACACCCCCCAATCCATCCAACCAGCTCTTCATCATACATACCAGCTCACATGCTCATCCAGAATCAAATCATGGATGAGAGGAGTTTTACCATTTACTGACCTGGCTTTCAGCAGCAGTACCCTAATCCTTGAGAGTGTTCCCAGAGCTCCTTGGGACTGGGAGGAGGACCAGAAAAGCAAGAGACCTCAATTGTCTGGATAGTTTCCCCCTGTAACAACCTGCACTACCCCTACCACCATATCACCCTCCGCCAACTACTTGAGAAATCACTGTTCCCCAGACCATCACCAATCTTCTGCTCTCCCAGACACTCCCTTCAACCCAACTGATGATCGGGTCCAGCTCTGGAACTTGTGAGGAAAGTCCTGGTTTCCCTCAGCAGGTA
The DNA here is from genome assembly GCF_027244095.1 of Hemicordylus capensis. Classification (NCBI taxonomy): domain Eukaryota; kingdom Metazoa; phylum Chordata; class Lepidosauria; order Squamata; family Cordylidae; genus Hemicordylus; species Hemicordylus capensis. The sequence goes on from NC_069657.1 coordinate 229,415,963, forward strand.
TAGAGTGTTGGAAGTTAAGGACTTTGTGCTGTCTCTTGTCTCAGACAGTGGAGGACAGACTAGTGAGTCAAAGGGCTAGAGGGTCAAGACATTGGTCATCCCTTCTCTACTGCTCTGATACTATCCTTTTGGAATGTAGATTGCTAATCTCAGGGTGACTTCCTTCCTCTCTCTCTTCCCTACCTGTCCTTCTACCTTGCAACATGGCAAGCTCCTCTCCCTGCACCATGTGTGCAGAGAAGATGCAGAATCCATCTGCAATCAGATAGATAGATAGATTAGAGATCCTAACTCCTCACTTTCCTATCTAGAATGGAGTTCCTTAATAAATGCCTTATATATTGATTTGAAACTATGAATTGGCTCCAAGTTACTCAGCATACACGCATGCCTAAGCAAATTCTGCTGTGTTGTGCCTCTGTGCACTCTGCTATAATGAAAAAGGGATTCTCTCACCAAAGAGAATTCCCAACATAGAGTGCCTATCACCCATGCTGATAATAAAAGTGTGTTAAACTTAGCATACTTCTAATTGTTTTGTTTTGCATTTAACATACATTTGTTATCAGCATAGCTCCTAAGTAAAAGATACGTGCTCAGGGGAACTATTGGCTGATATCCTGGCTAAAATATGCAGTGGAAATCCTATTGAATTAATTACACCTTTAGAGTAAGTCCTGAGTAGTACTATTGAGTGATATTAGTCTGGATGCCAGTCAGTATTTCCTTCACAGGCTTCAGATTAACTCTTGATTAGAGAATGTTTACTGTTACTTTTATAATAGCAAACAATACTGGATAGAGTTTTCCAAGAAAATAAAGTTGCACACAATACAAGGTCGGCTAGCAATAACAATGAGCAGATATTGTGGTATTTGAGTCCTTCCAGGGCTGGGTAATGTTTGGCTTAGGAAGTCGGGTGAGGAGAAACTCTGAGGAGTCATAAGGTGGGGCAGACTTCAGCCTTTTCTTTACGTGTGGGCTTCGGGGCCATGCACAGAACCAGTCAATCAGTCTTGGGTGCTGTTGTGTAAGACATATATCAAGCAGCTTTTGATCAAGAATGCAGGAATCACCCTCTGGAAAGGACACCTCCCCACAGAAAGAAGATCCTGTGAAGAAGGGCAATCCTGAAATGGTTCAGTGGTGTGTGGATTTGTCAGGAAGTCAATCCTAATTAATATACATATAATGTTTTGCATATGTTTGCAGCAAAGGAATACTTTTTTTAGACTGCAGGTCAGTCAAAGTGAGACTTTAATTCCACATTTATTTTCATTGTGAAAAGGAAATGACTTTGTAGCTAAAAGAGACCCAGTAATGAGATACTGCCTCTGTGAGACCAGGTCACAGGTTTACATCGAGATGACATCAGAGAGGATAAAATGCTGAAAGTTCACAGAAACTGATTTATGCACTAATACAAGTATGATGATTACCATGGAAACAGCTGGTGGGGCAACTGAGACTGAGCCCCACTGCTAGATTCTTATGTTAATTCTTTGAATGAAGAATATGGGTCAAAACCTATTGAACCATTTCTCCCCACAATCTCTCAAAAATAACAGTAATTAAGATGAAATACACTAACAATAAATTCAAAGTGAACAGTAAATGAAAGCACAGCTTCTGCCCAATGAGTGGAAGACGTGCAATGCTGCTAAAAACTTTGGTTACATGTAGCAGCCCAGCTCCATTTTGTAAACCCTCTCATTTTAGTTTCCCATTACATTGAATAAAACAATCACATCACTACAGTCAGGGGAATAGATAACGTAACTGCTTCTAGTCATTCTCCAAAAGCCAGTCTTTACAGCATGGATATCAAAGTGAGCCTGTTAACTTCCTTCATAGGCCCTGAGATGTGAAACATAATGCTCCACAGAAAAAATTCTCCTGTTTTAAAAATAGCAGTCATTTAAAAGTAGGGATGTGCATGAATTGAATTTTTCATTTCGATTTGTACCCAAATTGAAACACCACCGATTTGTTTTGATTTTGAATTTGTTTTGGATTTGACCCCCTGCCCCGAAACACCCCAGATTCGATTTGTACCCACATTTTCTGAATCAAACATTCCAAATCAAAAAAGTGCCATGGGGCCAAAAGAGGGTAGGGTAGTAGTGCCCAATGGGTGGAAGCTACCAACTAAATCTCAAAGAAATTGGGCAAAGGGGTGATATTAAAATAATTTTTGACGTGCATACATCTTTAAGAAGTTTTCCCATAGGGAATAATGGGGATTCCAGCAAACTTATAGCTCCATGTGAGGGACACCGGGGTGGCCCAGAGTGGGATGTGGTGGGTGGTAGTGCCCAATGGGTGCAAGGAAGCTACCACCCATATTTCAAAGGAATTGGGCAAGGGGTGATTTTTAAATGATTTTTGAAGTTTACGTATCTTTTTCCCCATAGGGAATAATAGGGATTAAAGCAGCCTTAGTTATAACTACCCAGTGGGGTGGCACCAGGGTGGCCCAGGGTGGCTTGCGGTGGCTGATAGTGCCCAATGGGTGCAAGGGAGCTACTACCCAGATTTCAAAGAAATTGGACAAAAGGCTGATTTTTAAAAGAATGTTTGAAGTTTGCACATCTTTGGAGCAGATTTGAGGCAGAAAGGGGGTTTGGGGGGCAGAAGAGTGGGTCGGGCGGTAGTGCCCCAATGAGTTCCTGCTACCATCCAGATTTCAAAGGAATTGGGCAAAGGGGTGATTTTTAAAGAGTTTGTGAAGTTTGTGTGTCTTTAAGCTTTCCCCCCATAGGGAATAATGGGAGTTTCAGCAGCCCCATAATTGCACTTGGGGGCACTGGGGTGGCCAAGAGCGAGTGGTGGTGTAGTGCACATAGGGTGCCAACCACCCCTATACCAACAAGCCCATGGGGTACTGGGTTTTTTGTTTCTGAGGTATTCTGAGTGTCGATTCTCTGGTAGCAAATGAGAGTGAATTCATTTACAATGACAATGCGTGTCATTGGATGTGTGCATGTCTGGTTGTGTCAGCAGCAGTAAGGGGCACAGACTGTCACACATCTTGGTCGGGGTGAGCTGCCATGGCATGGGAGGTGCTGCATAGGGGAATGACGTGAGTCACTCACCCTCCACGACCAGCTTGGGGTAGCCCAGCAGGGGGTGGTTGGCCTTCAAGAAGACCAGCTGCCTGTCCAACTCAGCATCGAGACATGAGCGTAGATGGGTCACCATGTCCCTATCCATGGAGAACAGCCGCTCACTCGATACACTGGTTGGCGGGCATGAGAGGAACCAGTCAGCAACAGTTGCCAAGTCCGGCCAGACATGGCGACACATTGCCCAAAACTGGCATGCCTCCATCTCCTGGCCTTCTGTCAGATCCTGCAGGTAGAGCAGAACAGACTGCTCAACATGGCTGCAGGGAGCAGCAGGCTCCTCCTGCCCCCCTGGCAAGACACCAGAGAAGCCCTGGGTGAACCACCAGGTCTCAGAAAGCGGAGGTGGTACTGGCCATTGCTGGGGGTGGAATGTGCACTGCTAGCCTGTGCACCAGCCCCCTCCTCCTGTTCATCATTTGCACCTAGCCTCTTCTCCTCTGCACACCTGACGTGCTTGACCAGGAGGTCCCTTCACCTGGGCAGCTGGTCAGGGGTGACAGCTCTGCCCTTCATCCTTGGGTCGCAGATGCATGCCAGGACATGCCATGCAGATGCACCCAAGGGTGTCATGAGCCGTTCCACTACCCCAGTCCTCAGCTGCCCTGCCAGGGCGACTGCATCCCCAGTGGTCAGAGTGGCCTGGAGATCACCCATGGCCTTCTCAAAGCCCAGCTCAGCATATCTGCCTCAGTACACAAGCTGTTTGTGGCAGCATAGAATGGCTCAAGTGCTAAGACCAGCTCGGAAATGAGCTTCCAGTCCACAGGGGACAGGTCACACACCTCCAAGCCACTATGCCTTGCCAGGCTGTGGATGGCTCCCTCTTGCTCCTGCAGGCGCTGGAGCAAGAGAAAGGTGGAGTTCCACTGAGTAGGAACATCCTGGGGGATCAGGTGTTCAGGCAGGCCCAGCTCAATCTGCCTTGCCTTGTGCAGGCGCCTTGCCTTTTCGCTCCGCTGGAAGTGACCAGCAATCTTGTGGCACTGGTCAACAAGAGTGGCCACGGAAGCAGCAGGTTCTGGGGCGGGAACTAATCCTAACCTCTGCTGGTGCTTGGACTTCACCTCCTTAAGCCCAAGCACATCCGGCACCACCAGGTTCAAAGTGCGTGAAGCGGAAGCGATGTGCACAAATTGAACCTGCCCGGACGCCTTACTAATGTTGGCTGCCTTGTCAGTGACCATGAAGCCTCGGCAGAGGTTTGGCTCCTGCTAGAGGAGGCACTTGGCCTAACACCGCTGCCAGCAGAGGTTTGGACCCCTGGGTGCCGCCGCCCCGCTGCCACAGGTGGAACCGCAGACCCAATGTGCTGAAGTGCTTAGGGTCCTTGCCCCTGCTAACAAGTGGCTTGCAGTGGGTGCAGGCAGCATGGCTGGGATCACCAGGGCAAAGCTCAAAGTGATCCCACACTACACTGCTGGACTCTCCTGCGACATGGGGCCACTTGGGTGGTGGTGCTTCTACCGGTTCCTTCTGGGCCACCACCTCTGCCCTCAGAGCTGGCCTGGAAAGTCCCAGGGACAGGAAACACAGGGGCTTCCTCCTGGGCCTCCTTAGATGCAACCTTGGGGCCCCCACCCCCCCACAGGGACTGGTGGGGAGGGAGGATAGCAAGGTGGATCTGGCTGGACTGGCAGCCGGCTCTACCTGCACCACTGCCACATCTGCCACGAGAAGAACTTCTTCCCTGGCAGGGGAGGGCCTCCCCGCTAACTGCTGCCCTGCTGCAGGCCCTGGCGTAGGGCCAGGCAGACGAGAGAAGTCCAGCCTGCGCACCACAGCAGGGGCAGGGGTGACTCGGGGAATAGGCCCCTCTTGCCACCCCCCACCACGACCAGCAAGAAAAGCCCTCCCCCTAGCTGGCACTCTTCTGCCCCTCTCTGCCATCTCTTTTGGGGCTTCTTTTTAAAACCCTGACTTCAAAAAAAAAAAGCCTGGAAAGTCTGGGGGGGAGGGCAGGTTACTGGCTGGCCAGGTGGCCAGTGGCCGCAGCCACTCTGGGGCTGGTGGCTGGCACATGCGGCAGACAGTGATTGTCTCAGAAGCAGTAAGTGGTTAAAAAAAAGAATCAGATGGAATTCTCTTTTCTTCTCTAGAATTCTCTCTTTCTCTACAAAAAGCAATTACAAAAAGCAGGAGAGAATCCACCCCAGGATGGCGCAAGCACTGGCAGGCTGGGTGGGCTCGAAAGGCAGAACAATAGGCAGCAAGGCAAAGCAAATCAAAAAAGCAAAGCTCTCTCTTCTCCCAGAGGCAGAAAGGCAGAATGGTGGCTGCTGCCTCTTTAAAACTCTTTGAAAATCCCAATGCGGGCTTATTTAGCACTTGCAGAGCTAAAAGAGCCAATTTGGAACAAGGAGACAATTGCCAGCAGATCAGCCCAAGCTTTGGCTTACCAATCTGAAGGCTGGAAGGACGGGAAATTCAAATCGGTGTCAAACACAAAATGGAGACTACACAGAGATCTCCACAAAAAAGAGGTCCGAAACAACAAAATTTTCGGATCCGAAATCCAGTTGATTTGTTCTGTCAACAAAACTTTTGGAACTTGCAATCGGGCAATTTGTTTTGTGCACAAATTGTCTGAAACGGTCTGATTCGGGTACAGATCGTTCTGTACCCGAAACGTTTCACACATCCCTATTTAAAAGCTTCACAGCAAAAATGGATTATGTAATACCCTGCCCCAACCAACCTTCTGCTTGTCAAAATTAATGATATCCTAATTTTATAAGGAATAGAATACTTGTGCTTTACAAAGCAAAACACTAAAAATCCGCTCCGCCTTAACTGTAGAGCTGCTACCATGACTTTAAAATAATTCAGTGCCACTGATATTCCCATTGTTTTCTTTCCCCACAATTCAGTCCATTATCCAGTTAGGCTGGCATACTTAGGTTTACTAAGGGTGTGCACAAAACCAGTTTGCCCAGTTCAGTCCCCAACCCCCACCCCATCCAAACAGACTTCCTGACTCAGCTCGAATTCGAGCCTGTATGGAGGTTCTAACTGTATATATACACACACACACACACACACACACACAAACACATATAAACTCATCGCCTCTGGGTGGTGCTGCTGCATCCGCAGACAGGTCTCTGGAGGTTCCCCCTCCCCCCACTGGTCTCTCCCTGCTCACAAATGACCTGGCTTGGGCCGTTTTCATCCCATTCTGAGCCTCTCTGCGCTGGCAGTGCCCATTTTGGAGGTTCATGCATGACTTGGGTCATGCAGATGTCCAGTGCACATGTGTAGTGGCCTACACAATGGCCACCGCCAGTGCAGAGAGACCCAGAATGGGCCAAAAACAGCCCAAACTGTTTTGGGTGAGGCTGGCGGGGGTGGGGGACCACCAGAGACCACCTCATGGCCATGTCAGCACCCCCCAAAGGTGGTGAGTTTATGTTTGTTTGTTTTTAAAATTAAATTAGAACTCCCAAACTGGCCCCGAGCAGGCCGTGGGTGGGGTTCGGCTTGACCTCAAGCCAGACCAGTTTGATGGTGAACCAGCTCAAGGTTGAGCCCATTTGCACATCCCTAGGATTTACCTGAAAGTAAGTGCTCTGCAAATGAGTTCAACTTCTGAATTAATAAGTTTGTGATTGAAACATAAATATCCTTAGGATCACCGCCAAATTTCCACTGAAGAATTGGCTCAAATCCTAGTACCTAAACTGTGTTTTGGATCAGGTTATCTATCTCTTTTTGTTTTATTATTGTTGACTGCAGTTAGCCTTTGCATTTCTTCGACATTCAAAGTGCAAGTTAAGGATGTTTGGATTCCATTTGGACCAAGTAGATGCTTTTCAGGAATGCACACAAAGCAGTTGTATGAGCAACAGTGTAGGATGAGGATACTTCAGTTACATCAATTACCCAAAACTATGCAGTGTCTGAACTGTAGGGCAGGCAGAGGAGAGCTTAGGTTGGGTTCCAAAAGAATGCATTCTAAGGAGGGTCTGAATTCTTGCCTCTTTTGTGCTTCTTTCATTCTCAAATTGAATGAAGTTGTCACCCTTTGAGACTTTAGACTCAAGAATGCAACAGTCGGCTCCAGCTGGTGCAATCACAGTACAAGGGCATAAATTAAGGCCTTCAGCCACATGCTTTTGTTTAAATATTGGTGTCATCTTTTCCTTCACTAGTGTTTAAAAAACGCTGATGTGAAGATTAGAAGGAATATATACAAAATTGCATCACTTCACCCAGAAGAAATTGTTCACTCCTTCCCTCTTCCCAGCAGACAGTCACTCTGTCCAATGCCCTATTTTTTTGCATCAGCAAGTACATACTTAGGGTGGACTAACCCTATTACTCACAATACCAGCCCAAGATCACAGTTATCCCAGCTGTGGCAACTCATGTGGGAAGGCTGAAAGTAGCATGTGGCTGCCATCACTGACTGGTGACTGAGAGCGAAAAGACCTCATGCCCCTAAAGGCGGAGGACGAGCACAGTGAAGATGGGGGATGGCTGCTGGCATCATCAGTCCATGCCTGTGTAGAATCCAAGGGAAGAAGTTGTGTGGCATGCAAAGACAAGGCAGTGGAGTGGGATCAGGAATATTACTAGTTTCTGAGGCAATTCTCATGATCGTCCAAAAGCGGGCTAAGGGAGCCTAGCCCGCTTTGGGGCGATCGTGGGCTGCAACGGGAGTCGCGTGGCTCCCGGCAGCTAACCGCCCTAAATACGCCTCCCCTAAGACGAGGTTAATGGAGCAAGCGCTCCGTTAACCTCCTCTTTTTGCTTGTGTGTTGCCGCAGTGCGCGGCAACACATGAATAGACCCCCAACCGGAAGGCTGCAAGTAGCCTTCCAGGCTCAGGGGTCTCTCCAGAATGCTCCACGCACTTACACGGGGCATCCTGGAACTTCCGGGGGCCACACAGCCCTCGATCCCTGCAGCCCCCGCCGGTTCCGTGATGGAGCCAGCAGTTGTGTGAGTGGCCAATCCGGCTGATCAGGGCTGCCAGCTTGATCATCTGTGGGGAGAGCGGGCTAAGACCGCTCTACCCGCAAACCCCCTTCCTGCAAGTCTCACTGATTGTGAGACTCGCCTCATTATGTAGATAGAGGCAAGTGCAGACTGCTTTTCAGTGCTCTTGCTGCTGGCTGTTTGTTAGCCCTGCCTCTACTCCAGGACTGGAATACAAGTAACTAAAGCCCCATTCAAAAGCTGGCCTGGATCAAGGAATGGGTTAACCAAAAACACCACACCCTCCACTAGATGTCAATGGATTTTCAACAACTGTACCCCTGTACAGGGCAGTCCTAGCCACCCTAGCCTCCACTGTCAGCCAAGCAACCTTTGCCCATAAGGACACTTCATGTCCAAAGCAGCACTTGTGTTTGCTGCTGACATGAAAGGAAGTGCACAAATGAATTTAATTAGAAATTTAATTCCTTGTTAGAAACAGCTCCCCCATCTCAGTATTTGTATCTACATATCTTTGGTACAAAAAGCATCAGAGTCTAGAGAATGTAAGCTAGTGTTGTGAGAAAATCTTGTACTTGTAAAATGGGAAAGGTTAGAAAAATATTTTGTAAGATTTGTCATTTTCCAATAAGAATAAGAATAATGTCAAACTGTTCATCATCTTGCCTCCTAAATTCACTTTACAATGGGAATCCCTTTGGAGCATGAAAAGACATTTTGCTGGTTGGCAATATATGGTTTTTGTCTACCAACTGTTAAAGAAAAATAGATCCCAATGAATGCAATTACATGCATGTAAGTCCTGTCAGCTTTTGGACTAGGGCCTTGGACTTAAATGAAGCGTCTGTATAGATTTTACTGCAAGGATTTTATTTGGTGCAATGAATTACATTGTTTATATAAATGATACACAGAGGGTGAATTAATGGATTCGTTTTGCTTATGATAATGTCCGTATCTTCTGGGAGAGTTTTGCTTAGAGGAAGAGAGAGAGAATAGGAGGAAAGACAAGCTTTTCAAGGAAGTATTTGTCCTTTCAAGCTATTTTCTGCTATCTTTAGTCCCAATGACTCAAGAAATTTAGGGCACAATGCACTAATGGCACTTAGTAGGACTCATTTTTGATAGTGATGGGCAACTCCCCCTCCCTGGAACTGGATGGGGAGTGTGGCGGGGAGAAAGAATGTACACTTTCCTCAGACCCAGAAAATAGCCAGGCTTTCCCCCAAACTCAGTTTCTGAGCCTATTTCAGATCCTATTGCACCCTCGGTGTTATTGGAAACCCTTCCTCAGCCTGCTAATGACTGTTCACCTCCCCCTCACCTACCTGCCTGCCTCCCCCAAAGCCCCTTACTCTCACACTTACTTTGTTGCCTCCCCTGAACCTCTTGCTCCCCTGAACCACTTACTTTGTTGTTGCTCCAGTGGCTGCAGAAGAAGGAAAGGAGGCATCCTGCATGGCTGAATTCCACTTGTGAGGAGCAGAGGGAAATGTATTTTTGCAGTGTTACTGACATGAGCCAGTGGTGCTGGGAGAATTACATTTCCCAGTGCTTATTGATAGAGATGCTCGAAATGATTAAAGCTTGAAATGGTCATTTTGAGTATTTGGAGCTCGAAAAAAACCACCCTTAAAATAAAGGGCCTATTTGGAGCTTGAAACATAACCACCCCATTTCAAGCTCAAATCGTTTTGAGTGTTTCGAGCACCATTCTGGAGGGCCTGGGGAGAGGGGGTCTACTGATTGGGTTTGGCAGGTAGACCAGTCCTTCAAGGCGGGCCAAGGTGCCAAGTATGGAGTGGAGGCCTGGTCTACCCACCTCAGAGGACTGATCTACGTGTTGCGTGAGGTGGGCAGACGAGGCCTCCGCCTCGGACTCAGAACGTCGGCCTGCCTCGGAGGAATGGTCTACCCGCCAACCCCAATTGGTAGACCAGCTATCCCAAGAAAAACAGCCCTCCAAAATAGCACTTTAAACATTTCAAGCATTTCAACAAAACGGCCACTGTTTTGACAAAACGTTTCAAGCATTTTGTGTGTGTCTTCAAGCTCAAAATAAAATGCAAAATCCATTTCATGCACACCCCTACTTATTGCAACAGGCATGTCATGCCAGGCAGCAGTGAGGGTAGCAGAGATGAAGCAGAGAGCTCCCCCATCCTTTTCCAACTGCTGGAACAGGAAAAGGAATCAGGGGACATGGGGTGGGGCTTGAGGCTTAGGAGCAGCAGATGGGGAAAAGCTTATATTCCTCTCCAGCCCAGATTTTAACCTGAGCCAGAGAAGAACCCTTGGGACTGCAATGCTTGCTTCATACTGAAGCAAGTACTACAAGCTTGCCTGGATTCATATTCCAAGCTATGTTCAGGAAAAAAAGTTGACCCATGACTAATTGTTGGAATGCTGAGATCAGGGAATACCAATAGCATTATACGGAAGATTCTTCTTGGATCCTTTTGCTTCTTAACTGATGTACCACAAGAAGATTGCAAGGTACTGAGGAGGGGATTAATATGGTTGTCTGTAGTCAGGCACGTCACCAAAAAGCATGTTAGAAAACAGCGAATCTTGCTCAAGTCTTCACCCTTCTGCTGATCCCTCCATGGCCTCTACTATCCAACCCAATAAGGAATGCAATTACTGGCCACATTCACATTCGCACATCATGCAGAACCAGAGTTGAAGGGGCCAGAGGTTGCCAAACCTGAACCTCTGAATGCAGGACAGCCCCTCGGAACTACAGTTCCACGTGGAGAGCAACCTGAGGTTCTGCTCTCCTAACTCCAGTTTGTACCCTTGAGTTGTAGTGAGTTTCACCATCCCATCCCAAGGTTTAACACAGCCTACATTATGTGTAAATTTGGAAGCACAAGCTGTGTTCCCTCAAACTGGAGTTGAGGGAGGAAGAGCGGGCTCCCTGTTCTTTGCTATGTCGGAATTTGGACAGGAGAATAGGGTAGGATGGGGAGTGGAACCATGTGACATGTGACATGTGAATGCGGCTACTGTAAGAGTTATGTCCACATTTACAAGTCACATCCCTAAAAACAATCCCCAGCATTAATTTGCAACTCAGAAACTGCTATGTTAAGAATCCTGAAAACAGGATATACACTTATCTGAGCAGACACTAATATATGTCTTTCTGATGTAATTATTTATGACACACAAGTAATTTATGAGGTTACCTCTGTGAAATAAAATAGTAATGTTGGAAGCTGCCCCAAGAAGAAAAAAGATAAGCACCAGCATTGGTCTAAAATATGTACTGATTGATGGAAGAATGAAGCCAGCTCCTGACATTACATTTGTGCTGAAAAACAAAACCATGTAGTTTCTGTGGGAAATAGCCTCCCACATCATATGGCAAATTTTAACCATGCCAGCATAACTCCCATTTTGTTGTGATGGCATAATTGACCAAAATACAGATTCACACAAACAGCTTCCCATGTGAAATGGCATCACAGAGTTTGCTTTTCAAATGATTACAATATTGTGTCCTCTCAAAAGGAATGACAGGCATTTCTTTTGTCCACCATGAATACTGCATCAATCATTTTTAATTATATTCTTATGCAAATAGATTGTAAAATATAATGCACATTTCATGAATGGACAACATAGTCATTAAAATATATTGTTGAATCTTGTGGTTTTTATTCAGAATTATGGTAAGAATTATGCTAATATGATTTGGAATACAGTGCCTCTGGTCTGTTGAAGGTGCATCATAAACATTGTTTGTTCACTTTTTATCAGCTATGCTCATTTCTATACCTTAAAGCAGTAGCATATGTGCTGATAACCTCCAGGTTTGATTACTGTAATGCACCCTGTGTTGGGCTGCCTTTGTACATAGTCCGGAAACTACAAATAATACAGAATGCAGCAGCCAGGTTGGTCTCTGGGACAACCCAAAGAGATCATATAAGATCAATTCTGAAAGAATTTCACTGGCTGCAGATATGTTTTTGGGCCAAATACAATGTGCTGGTTTTTACCTATAAAGCCCTGAATGGCTTAGGTCCAGGGAACCTAAAAGAACACCTCCTTTGTCATGAACTCTGCCACCTATTAAGCTCATCTGGGGAGGTCCGGTTATGGTTGCCACAAGCTCATCTGGTGGCAACTTGGGGTTCTCTGTGGCTACCCCAGGGCTCTGGAACACACTCCTTGTCAAAATAAGAGCTTCTCCATCTCTGACTGCTTTTAAAAAGATCATTAAGACACACCTGTTTTCTTAGATTTTTAATTAAAACTAATTTAAACTGTTTAATTGTTTTACTCTGTGATATTGTTTCATTTTGTTCTTTGAATTGTTTTTAATTCTTTTTAGCCTTTGAAAGTGTTGTTTTTATTTTGTTTTTATATTGTAATTTGGATTATATACACCGCATAGAGATATACATATCAGGTAGTTTATAAATAAATAAATAAATAAATAAATAAATAGCTGAGGTAAAAAATTAAGTTACATGGATACAAAAGTATTCCATACAGTCTGTGAATTCAATTTTTCTCAGAAAAGGAGGGGGATCTCAAACATCAAAATTCATTTTGTTGTTGTTTGAAATTCCATGTGAAACATGAAAGTGAATGAAGCATACAGACCCTTTAATCCAGTTCTTGCCCTAAAGCCAGTGGCGCTCTTACCCCTGGAGTTCAGGGCCAAAGTCAAGGGCCTCCACACCCCCTGGGTACCCCCAAATCCTCTTTAGTCTATCCCAGGTGGTGTGGGAGTGGGGACACACGCATGTGTCATGATGTATGATGTATGTGTATCATGATGTATGATGTATGTGTATCATTCCAGGATTGTAACACAGCAGTGGGAGTGTTTAATATGAAGCAGTACGAAAGGGAGCTCCTCCTTTCACACTTGTGTTATGTTCCAGTGGTAAAATGTGTTATCACGCATGTGTCATGATGTATGTGTGTGAAGGGGGGTGAGGCCGCCAAAGGCCTTTAGGTCCAGGCTCCAAAATTACCTAGGTACACTTCTACATAAAGCAGGAAACCCTTTACCATTGATATGGAATTGTTTAATTGGAATTGTTTAATCCAGGCCTACAAATAAGTGTATAACAGTTTGATTCAAAGTTTGAGCTGCTGAACAGCAACTAGGCTTAAAACAAAGAAAATTGTTTGAGTCAGGAAAAGTGTTCAAACCAGGAATGTGGGGCCCCTCTCAAGAATGTGAGATAGGAGGCCAGAAATAACAAATGCCAGAACCTGTCAGAGATAGATAACATAGGTATGCAACTAGTCCATTATCCAAATCCCTCACTCTAGTAAAAATAGATATACCTGGCACCAGATACCAATAGGTAGTAAGGTTATCAGAAAGGTCAAGTAGTAACTCATCTTCCCAGGCTCTAAATAGCACCTCTGGAATGTATATGCTTAATTACCATTGACATGTATTAATTGCTTTACTGATATGCTTGTTTGCTGAAACCTATATAAACTGGTCAACTGCGCAACTTCAATGTGCAGTATCAGCCAGACTCTCTGGCTTGTACTTCGTCTTTCGTGATCACGGAATAAAAAGCTTGTTTTGAGCACGCATCCTTGCTGCATTTGACTTCATCCAGTCAGGCAACAAGTATAATTGTGGGAACTCTGTCTAATCCTCTTTGGTTCTGGCAAGACGTCCCATTCTCTATACATGTGATAGAAGGATGAACTCAAGTGGCTGAATCAAACAGGAGGGCAAGGTTCCAGAGGACCTTTCCCCTCAACACCACTAAGAGAGACCTTTTCTCAAAGGGCATTAAACTGAGGCAATTCCATACCTTCCCTCAGCAGCTTTGTCCACCAAAGAACTGCTGTTATAGCTAGAAATATGTCCCCATTGTTCAAGCTAAAAATCACTTTCAGTCATTGTAAACCACTGCTTTGTCTAACATTTCCAATAATGGCATTAAACAAGGACTCCTCTCTATACTTTCCTCTGTTCTATACTTTCTATACTGTTCTATACTTTCCTTCCTTTTAACACTGGAACATAACACAAGTGTGAAAGGAGGAGCTCCCTTTCGTACTGCTTCATATTAATCACTCCCACTGCTGTGTTACAATCCTGGAATGAGTCATGCAGTCAATAACCATAACCCAAATGTTTCCACTGAAGTCCCAAGGCCTTGTTTTGCATATTTTGTATAAATAACAGAATGCCCCCACAAGCATGCACACACATGGCCTGTTTTAAATTCCTGTCTTCCAAGAGAAGCTGCTAAGACAGGAATCCATGGCACTAGGCCGCCCTGCACCCCAAGGGGAAGGTTAACTGCTTGTGCAATTTGGCATTGAAAAGCAAAGGCGCTTTGAGCTTAAACACACACCAAGCAGAATTTCCGTGCACTTCAGAAACAACTCCTTTTCCTTTTGCTGTTTTCCATACAAAGTTACAACTGTACATCAGGGAGGGGTTCTGTACTTCTGTTTGTGAGTTAGGGTGTGTGACTAAGTTATTGGAAAGCAAATCTGCAAGTCTGTTGGAAGGTAAGGAGTTTTTCCCAGTTCAATGCTTCAGCAAAGTAAAGTACAATGTGGCATGGGGGAATTCTCTGCTGGTGACAGCAGACTGTGTGGTTGGAGACCCCGACATAAACTGAGGCACAAGGAGGCATGGTGGCAGGGCTCCACCTAGGTGGAGGTGGGGAGGGGGGCGACGCTGCTGATTCTGGATAAAGCATAGGCGTGGACAATTTGAAATACAGCATGGGAGGAGCAAGCTGAACCAATCCCACACTTTTCCACCCCAACTTTTCAAGTGGGTTCTCCCCCTCCAGCAAATATCTTCAATGTAAGATCCATTTCCCATTGTGCTTAACTCTGGAGAACTGCACTTTTCTCATTGCTTGAAAGGCCCTTTAGGAGAAATGAAGCCATCTCTTAAGAGCTCTGTGAGGAAAGTATGAGAAAGGGCCACACTTCCAGCACTCCATGCATGCCTTCCAAGATGGTGCAGGGGCTCAAGAGGGCTCTGTTTCCCTTAAAGGAGCCCCCTGGCGCTCAGCAAAGCACAGCACTGCATGCTGGGAAAGGTTGCCTCCGCATGGTGCCCGGAGCACTGTGCAGTGTTCAGCTTTTGAATAACGGCCCAATAGTTAGGGAGATGAAAAAAACAGGACGCACCAAACCAGACAAGCAAAAAAGGAGACAAAAATCTCACAGGGCTATGATGCATTTACTGAACCCCAACGCATTTCAGCCTCAGAGGCATTCTTCAGGGGCAATAATTTGTAATATTTTAAAGAGACCTTCAGCAAGTAGCCTTTGCCTTCTTGCAAGTGTATGTTGGGGTTTAATAATGCTTCATAGCACCATGAGACTTTGTCTCCTTTTTTGCTTGTCCACACTTAGGGTTAATGGGAGCCACCACTGGCTCCTGGGCCGTCTGGTGTCAAATCAGCTACATATGGCTGTAAAATGTTGTCTTCTGAGAGTCTGAGTGAATTTGGGGAAGGGACACACCCATGCCTTGAGCATCAAAATAGCTCAAGACAGGGCATCAATACAACTCATAGACTAGAGCATCAATACAGCTCATAGACTAGATTTAAGCACTATCTTTTCCTGCAGTGAAAAAATATGGCCCACTAAAACCTTAACTTTTAAAAAAAGTTATATTCTTTATAAACAAATACACTCAAATCTGCTTTCTTTTGTCGTATTATTTCCACATTTAACCTCTAGAATTTCCTTGTGTGGTTTTCCTTTTGGCTGCATTGAAAGACTTACAAATAGCAGTGCCTTAACGAAAAACAGAACATTTTTTCATTAGTCTTATAGCTCAGGAAGGCAGTAACACTTCAACACACAGCAGCAGGTCAAAAAGCAGGGGGCCAACAATCATCACAGTATATTTGAGAAACTAGGGCAGTGAGTGTTAACAGGAAGTGCTATGATGGCTAAATGTGTGAAAACATTAATGATATATATGTTCTTTCTGCAATTCCTTGTACAGTATATATGGATGAGGAGCGGGGGCAGGGAACAGTATTTCCTGAGTGGCAACTATAACAGTCTTTCATTGTGAGGGCCAGATTTTCCCCCCAATAACTCAGCACAAGTAATTAATTTCTAAAACGAGGGGCTCAAGACTACCTGGAAGGCATTCCTTCTGGCCTGGAATCACTTGCCCCCAATTCCAAATTAATGAGGGAAACAAACTCTACATATGTTCAAAGGTCCTTTATCATTGTTGTACAGATTCTAGAGATGAACCCCAACAGATCTGGTTGTGAGCCCTGGTCAATGTAAACTCCAACTCACTGCTACACATTTCCTATTCAGTATCATATTTCAACTAAATTTTGCTTAACATCCAGCCTGCTGAAGAGTTGTGATTAATCTGAAAGCTTGTTCACTGCCCCCAGTATGATGGCAGGCACTGTAGACACAGCTATCCAGGATGCCCTGGGGGTCACTGGGTTTTCCTTATCCAATCATGGGATTCAGTCAGGGCTGTCTGATTGCACAGCACACCTATCCTTCTTGTTCTGGATAGCTCCTTTCTGTGTGCCTACCCCCTCTTTATGGGGAGATCTGGGGGTCACTGCTCACTGGGTGTGCAACCTGGGTCATCTCTCCATGGAAGGCAAGAGGTTACGGTGGCCAGCGCGCTCTTCAGTGGCTGCCAAGTGTTGCTGAAGGAGACTGCCAAGTGTGGCTAAGTGTGGTCAGAGCTGCTTTAGCCACCCACTCCAGCATCAGGGCCAAAGGGAGCATGGCTGGTCATGCACTGACGGCTTTCCAGGGTGAGGGCACTGTGAGAGGAGGCAAGGGGCTGCTGGAATTCCAGATGGAACCCTGGAGGCTAATGGCTGCTGAGGTCTGCTCACTGAGAGCTACTAACTGAGTGGGATCATATGTATGGTGCTCCATAGGAACCCAGCAGTGAAAATGATTGTCTTCTGGGCACACCCACCAACCTGGCTAACTTCCAGGTCCAGAAAAGTGGCTGTGGGTACACAGCCAAAAGAAAGCAAGTTCAACATTTAATGTGCACCATTATTTATCCTCTGTAGAATCCATAGGAAAGAGTTGTGGTATGCAAGGACAAGGCAGTGCAGTGGAATCAGGAATACTAATAGTTTAATGAAACAGATATTATGTAGAGCAGGGATTCTCAACGTTGGGTCTCCAGATGTTATTGGACATCAACTCCCATAATCCCCAGGCTACTGGGGCTGGGGATTATGGGAGCTGAAGTCCAATAACATCTGGGGACCCAACGTTGAGAATCCCTGATGTAGAGAGTGCAGCCTGCTTTTCAATGCTCTTGCTGCTGGCTGTTTGTTAGCCCCGCCTCTACTCCAGGACTGGAATAAAAGTAACTAAAGCCCCATTCAAAAGCTGGCCTGGAACAATCAAAATTAATCAAAAACACCACAAAGACTACTCTTAATAAACTGCCACAGTCTGTCTCAGTTGTGTTGCAAGTAACAACAAAGAATGCACTGGGAAACTGAGGCTGATGTAGTCCTGAAATAGGTTAATACAATTCAATTGATTTGAGGACTTCAGCTGATAAACTGAGAATGCTAGCGCTATTTATTGTGTTATTACATTTTTATTATGAAGTTGTAAAATAAAGTGTTTGTTTAATCTCTTTAAAGATCAAAGATTCACAGTGCAACCCCAATTCCAGCTTTTGGTTTAATTTCTATATACATCTGATTTTTTAAATTCAATATTATTATTTTCTCACAGTCAGCCATCCTGAGCATTAAAACCATTGTTCTGGATAATTATTATATGGGAGGAAATCTCTCTCTCTTCCTTCAATAAAATATAATGAAAACTAGACAGGTGCTAGTTTCTCAATGGTTTTACCAAATTATCCATGAGGCTTGATTTGCAGTGTAGATTTCTTAGTCTGCAGTTTGTCAATGACTTGTGGAAATTTTGTCCATTTTAAAGGACAGCAGGTGTTAGAACAATGAGTAACCCCCTCCTTCACATCTGTGCTACAAAAGCTGTCTCAGTGTTTACAAGAAACAGGATCATAAAAAACATCCTGCCACAAGAACACACACCGTTGCTATTCCCCTTGTTCTCACACAAAGTTTTATTTATAGCTTATAAATAAAAGCAAACCTGCATGGAAATGGGAAACTGTATTCACTTCCATGCAGAAGTGATGCAAAAGCAACCCAAAGGGAAGTCCTTCTCTTGTTAAATTAGTTTTCTATTGTCCAGTCAATCCAAGCTAGATTGTTAACCCTTTGAGAGTTTATATGAATACTTAGGGCACAATCTAGCCCAGATTAGGCACTTTTTACAACCCAATCCTGTACTCAGAAGTAAATCCCAAGCAAGTATGCACAGGATTGAAGCCTCAGAGTGCATAAATATTTCCTGTTGAAATCAATGGGACTTTAAAGTGCTTAATTTTGATTGGATTGTGAGCCAGGTGTATCAAGCTTCACTTATTTATTTATTTTATTTATTTTTACATTTCTATACCGCCTTTCATTAAAAACAACCCCAAGGCGGTTTACAAAAATTAAAACATACAATAAAAAAGCAGTAAAAACATCAAGCTAAAAACATATAAAAACAGGCATAAAAACAATACAACAGATAAAAACACACCGAAGCAGCAGTAAAAACGATTATGTAAAAGCCTGGGTAAAAAGCCAAGTCTTTACAAGCTTTCTAAAAGCCGTGATGGAGTCCGAGGAACGAATGGCCACTGGGAGAGCATTCCAGAGTCTAGGAGCAGCAACAGAGAAGGCCCTGTCCCGAGTGCAGGACAGCCGGGCCTCCCTCATTGTCGGCACCTGGAGCAGGGCCCCCTCAGATGTCCTAGTCAAGCAGGCAGCAAACCTTGGGAGCAGGTGGTCCCTCAAATACCCCGGGCCCAAACCGTTAAGGGCTTTAAAGGACAAAACCAGCACCTTGAATTGGACCCGGAAACAAACCAGCAGCCAGTGCAGCTCTTTCAAAATGGGGGTGATATGTTCCCAATGGGCAGCTCCGGATAAAACCCTCGCTGCTGCGTTTTGCACTAGCTGCAGTTTCCGGATATTCTTCAAGGGCAGCCCCATGTAGAGCACGTTACAGTAATCCAGCCGCGATGTGACTAAGGCGTGGGTAACCGTGGCCAGATCTTCCTTCTTGAGAAAGGGACGCAGCTGGCGCACCAGCCGAAGCCATGCAAAGGCACCCCTGGCCACCGCCTCTACCTGAGCTTCCAAAAGCAGAGCCGGGTCCAGTAGTACCCCCAAGCTGCGTACTAATGCAACTAAGGAGAAAATGAAAATGGTTGCCTAGTTTGCAGACTAACAAGAAGCATTTCCCCTTCCGACAGGGGAAAATACTATTTCACTGTATTTTAGGGCTAAACCAGGGGCGTAACTATAATAGGGCAAGGGGAGACAGTTGTCTGGGGGCCCACTGCCTTGGGGGGCCCTCCAGAGGCAAGTCACATGACTGACTCCCCCAGCCGTGTACGCACCCAGACTTCTTTCAGTTGTATTCATCCTCCGAAATTGATGTGAGTGTTAAGACCTGGAGTTACCAGAAGAGCATATCTTTCTCTAGTACCATTAAATGACTTGCATCGTCTACAATTTACAGAACCTTTTAAAAAATAATTTAGGATGATGTTCTATAGTGGCACATGATAGATATATAGATAGATAGATAGATAGATAGATAGATAGATAGATAGATAGATAGATAATATATATAAATTTTACTATACTTTTTGTTTCCACTATTCAGCCTCATTTAAGATTTCATGAGCTGAGCTTCAATGGGGGGGGGCATTTTAAAATCTTGTCTCTGGGCCCACTCCAACCTTGCTACGCCCCTGGGCTAAACTGCATTAAGTAGGCTTGTGCCTGAAACGTTTCGGAGGCCATTATGAAGGCCTCCGAAATGTTTCGGCGCTGGGGGCAGTTTCAGCGCCGAAACGCCGATGAGGGTAGCACTTTAAGGGTGGGGGAGGGTGTACTCACTCCTCCTGCCGCATTTCCCCCGCCGGCGCACTGTCATTTTGAAGCCCCTCGGGGCGGCAGCGTTCCTCCCTGCCGCCCCGTTTCCCCCATCGGGCGGAAGTGGCCGGAAGTCGCAAGCACGCATGCGCCCGTTGTGCGTGCACGCGCACATGGCAGAAGGGCGCGCACACGACAGGTGCATGCACGCTCGCAACTTCCGGCCACTTCCGGCTGATGGGGGAAACGGGGTAGCAGAGAGGAACGCTGCCACCCCGAGGGGCTTCAAAATGACAGCGCGCTGGCAGGGGAAATGCGGCAGGAGGTGTGAGTACACCCCCCCCCGCCCTTAAAGTAAAGTTAAGCAGGTCAGCGCTAATGGCATGCTTAACAGAGCATGTAGTCTGATTCTTAAATGTAATCAACGTAAGACATCATATACAGTTGCACTGTTCCTCTTCCTCTATGTGTGGTGTGTGCATACACATACACATACACACTTACGGTCCAGAATGTTACTTATATTGCTAGCACTCCTTCTGTTGGGCTCATGGGACCTCCCAGATACATGGAAATAAGTCCTCAAGCATCATCTACAATTTAGCATCTTTTTTTATTTCATGGCAATAGGCTTTGTACCCATGCTTAGCTACTCTGGATCTCCAGGCCTAAGTAAAGTATCCCCTCACCATCAAGGTTGCTTGGGACCTAAACAGAATGGCATTAAGCCATTACTGATGCTCACACTACCTTATATACTACCATGCTTAGAATTTCTCATGATGTCTAGTAATGAATCACAATGTGTGCAGTGAGAACTACCAGCTGGTTATATGGCAATCCTATGAGTAAGCAGAGATAAAGTTAGAATTGTGACTTATGCTGAATGCATTCCTTGGCTGCTTTAAAGATTCACATTCAAATTCAATATTTGTAATGCTTAAGAAGCTTAAAATACATAGTTTTACTTTTCAAAAAAGAAAATGATTAAAAATATATGAGAGGATCACTTCCTCACTTCAATGTCCACTTGAGAACAGGTACTGTGTCCCTGGATAGCGATAGCTTTACAGCACAGGCATAAGGCAGAATTTCCAAGAGCCCAATGCCTAGCTTGCAGCTCTCAAAAGACACACCAACATACATGGAGGACTACTGTAAGGATAAAATCACAACATTGCAATCACACAGACTCTTCTCAATATATTAATTCACCAACAGGTGTTTATTTTTAAAACTGCATGTGAGCTCTATTTTTCTGTCTGTGTTTTTCTATCTATATTTGACAGGTCTATTTTTCATATTATTTCTGAGTTCAAAGCTCATGGAGCTCTTTAGTTTAGAAAAGAGATAACCACAGGGAGACATGACAGAGGTGTATAAAATTATGCAGACAGAGAGAAATTTTTCTCCCTCTCACATAACACTAGAACCAGGGGTTATCCCATGAAACTGATTGCCAAGACATTTAGGACCCAAAAGTCCTAAATTAATTATGTGTTTTCACACAATGCATAATTAACCTATGGAATTCTCTGCCACAAGATGTGGTGACAGCCAACAGCCTGGAAGGCTTTAAGAGGGGTTTAGATAAATTCGTGGAGGACCGGTCTATCAATGACTACTAGTCTCACCAGACTAGTGAGCTATGAGAATGAGAAGAATAGGTGGCTATAGGCCACCTCCAGCCTCAGAGAGCAACAGCTGGAGAGAAGGCATGCCCTCACGTCTTGCCTATGGACTTCCCAGAGGCTTCTGGTGGGCCACTGTGTGAAACAGGATGCTGGACTAGATAGACCTCCTTGGGCCTGATCCAGCAGGGCTGTTCTTATGTTCTTGTATCAGCACACATGGTAATAACAATCAATTAAATATTGCAATTTTTTCCATTCCACCTCTTCAAATCCTCCTCTTTTTTTCAAAAGCAGTAAAAAATGTGATGCTACGTATTTCTAGACATATCGCACACAGATGAGGGTTCGATAAGCATTTTCTCCCATCATTCTCTAAGGGACAAACTAGACATGACAGTTGTGTGGATTTTCCCTCAACTTTTTGTTAATAACCCAAAGTAGCCTTGTAAGATTGCAAGCTTAAGTGGAGAAACAGTGGGAGAGAAGAACTGCTTCATCCTTAACTTTTTTCTCCTTTATACATCATGCCCCCAGGAAGTTTCCCACGCCTGGCTTTTAGCCCACATCATCTCCGGAATGGTGGTGTGCATTCACATTTTAGGCAGATTTACCCTGCAAGCTATCAGAGAGCACTTCACACACAATTTGGGGTTTTCATGGTGCTGCACCATGTTAGAATGTAGCCCAGCTGATTTTCCACTCATTGTTGTTGAGCCCCTGGTGGCACAGTGGTAAAACTGCCGCCCTGTAACCAGAAGGTTGCAAGTTCAATCCTGACCAAGGGCCTCAAGGTTGACTCAGCCTTCCATCCTTCCGAGGTCAGTAAAATGAGTACCCAGAATGTTGGGGGGCAATATGCTAAATCATTGTAAACCGCTTAGAGAGCTTCCAGCTATAGAGTGGTATATAAATGTAAGTGCTATAGCTATTGCTATTGGGGAGAAGTTAAACTGCTGTTGTGCGGGGGTAAGCTGGAAAATGTGCAGCAGGGAAAGAGTTAACCAGACCCCCTTTACTGTTCCTCCTGAGGCTACTTTTGGTTCAAAAGAATAGGATACATTTACATAAAACTATCATGTGTGATTTTTTTTTAAATGGTTCTAATGCAAAGGTAAAAGCCTACATTGGTTAGAATATATATTCAATTTTTTATCTGGATTGTATTCCTTTTTAACAACATTCACATGTGGCAAATACTGTATGAGAGAGACACAAATGTGTGGTGTTGTTTTTAAAGCTCCTATGAAAATGATCTGAGTACAGGTCAGTTTGGCCCAACACTCCTATTTAAATGACATGTAACAGTGAAGGAGAAAGCTCCATGCACCCCACCAATCTGCCTCTGACTTTGCCTCCTTGCTCCTTTCCCAACTATTTTGGGCAAAATGAGAAGAAGCAGAAACCAAAGGCCAACTGCAGCTTCAGGTATATTTGGATTTAACTGAGCTCTGCTAACTACCCAAAGCTGGGTATACTGTCAAAACCTCCTCTAGTGTTTTGTGCGGTTGGTTCCTAGTTAACTCCTGGCACAATGAACATTGTCATATCCCCTCAAAACCTCATCCCGAGTTTTGTGCCACAAACCCCACATTTTGTGTTGCTGCTTCCTAGTTAACACCCACAAAACCTGCATTGTCATATTTCTTCCGCTGCTGCGGATCCATTCACACAGTATACAACAATTCCATGTTTTTGTTTGACCCTGCACCTCTAACGAGTGTGTTGCATTAATTGAGGCCTCCTGGAGCATTTGCCCTGCAGGAGATCAGCCACTTTCATACACATGGTGAGGAGCGCTGGTCTTGTGGTAGCAAGCATGAATTGTCCCCTTTGCTAAGCAGGGTCTGCCCTGGTTGCATTGGAATGGGAGACTTGATGTGTGAGCACTGTGAGATATTTCCCATAGGGGATATGGCCCCTCTGGGAAGAGCACCTGCATGTTTGCATGCAGAAGGGTCCAGGTTCCCTCCCTGGCATCTCCAAGATAGGGCTGGGGGTGATTCTGAATTTCCTGCCTGCAACCTTGGAGAAGCCGCTGCCAGTCTGTGTAAACAATACTGAGCTAGATAGACCAATGATAGACCAATGATCTGACTTGGTATATGGCAACTTCCTATGTTCCTATGATATTTATTTCTGCGTTTGTGACTTTTAAAAAAAGATACCAGTATTCTATCTATCACTGCCTTTTTGTGCCAGGCTTCTGAATTCAAGAGTATG
This sequence comes from Hemicordylus capensis, assembly GCF_027244095.1. NCBI lineage: Eukaryota > Metazoa > Chordata > Lepidosauria > Squamata > Cordylidae > Hemicordylus > Hemicordylus capensis. The sequence continues at coordinate 229,439,840 of NC_069657.1, forward strand.
CATGGTGTTCTGCAGTGTGTACACTGAGCCAATGAACAATCCATCCACATATTTTCCTTGCAAGATAGGAAGCAAATGTTATTTACTCTCAGAACTGTGGTAAGTTGTTCCAAACGCTGTGGGCTCTTGGTTGCTGCAGATTGCTACATTTCTTGTAATGAGTTCAAACTCTGCTGGAAGTCTGTTGCTTGAGGTTTGTTCTCTTTTGTCAACCGCATGAAATGATCACTGTTTCCCTATTGGCTGTGGTGGTCTAAGCAGTCTAAACTGCAAAGATGCAGACAATCAATAAGTTTGCATAGCTGAAAGGATGCTCAAAGCTGCACCATCTCTTCTACTCTTGCTTGCATAAGAGTTGTGCTTGCACAAGCATTCTGGATAGCTTTGAATCAACCCCACCAACGTATGTGGACCAAGAAGAGGTTTCACAGCAGGGGTGTGGGACAAGCAGCACAAACACACTCTGTTGCATCAGCACAACACTAGTCTCGAGCACAAGCTCCTCACTTACCAGAACTAACTAGTGCAACATATTTGTACTAGTGCAGCGTTAGTTTGGTTGTCAGCTGGTACTCCCAGTGAGGCTGATTCAAGCACCTCCAGTGCAAAGTGTTTAAACACATGGCCCTGTATGTGTTTCTGGATGACTTTGTTTTCTATCACAGTCAATCACTAGAGAGTATCATTAAGCTTGCTGCCACAATGACAACTGTGTCCATGCTCAGTAGGGATGTACACAAAACCAGCTTGGTCTGTTTGATTCAATTTGAACTGAATTCGAACCAGGGCAGGCAGGTTCAGTTCTGGCATTGCTCAAATCCCCTGGTTTGGTTCAAATTCAAACTTAACTCAAACCAATTCTAAAAGATTTTCCATAGGGTATAATGGACATGAACTAGCCCATTATTCCCTATGCAGAGCACCTAGGGGCACAAAAGCAGAGTGGGTGGTAGGCACCCACAGGTGCCAATTACCACCCAAACCCCAAAGCAATTGGACACTCCTGCGATTTCTAGTGATTTTTAAAGGATTTTTCCATTTTCATCATTTCCACTATAGGTAATAATGGGGACTTGAGGTGGCCCCAATTTCCCCCTTGGGTGTTGCACAGGTGCTCCAAAGTGGGTTTGGGGGTGAAGCACATTGGGCAACAACTCCCCCCTCAAACCCCAGGGTGGTGAAGTGTATGGTTTTTGTTTGTTTTGTTTCAGGAATTTTTTTAGTCTTGGACCTTTTTGACAGTTCTCTCAATGAATCCCTATGAGAAAAATAACTTATAAAGCAACCAAGAATCCACATGTTCTGCTCTCCCACAGAACATCCCCTCATGCACTCCACATCAGAAATGGCTGAAAGCGAGAAGTGGAGGGGATTAATGGAAGAAAAGAAGATGCAAAAATGCATGTCCTACTTACAGACGTACTCTGATATGTTTGTAATGTGGACGTCAGCCTGGCTAAACCCATTTTGTATGTTCTGAAAAATGGCAATAGGGATACCCAAATCTAGTGGATTTGGGTATCATTAACTATTCTTGCGAATACACACTTTTAATTCACTCACACAAATCATCTTTGTGGCATACTTTGACAGTGAAAGATACTGGGATTTTGGTGAGCGTCTAATGCTTTTTCTTTAGGTAACTTAACAGCAAACATCATAAGGAAAGGAGTGTCTGCTCAAGCATATTAAAAAAGGGTCAGCGTTTTGTCTTTGGTTGAAGACAACTGGAAAATGTTGCCATGTGGTATTGTTAAAATAAGCTGTGAAACTCCAGTGTGCAGTCTGCTGCCAAATTTTCTAAAACATGTTCCCAATGTGACCAAAAACACCAAATCGATGGAACCTGATCGTCTTGAGCAAGATCATCACCAGCCACTGCTCACTCTACATCTACCATGAGAGGAAATGGTTTAGATGGAAATGTTGCTGGTGAAGGTCACACAAGAGAAATGTAGCCCCTGCCTCCTTAAGAAGAAGTATCCTGGAAGAAGATTGCAATGGTCCCTATATTGTATATGGAAGAAGGCCCATATAGTGCATATTGCATGAGAACCCAGACTACAATTGTGAACGGATCTCATCTGTGTGTGGAAGCTGACCAACCAAATGACAGGAATCTGCTTCAGTGTGTTGTGCAGACTGGAAAAATACCAACCCAAGTCAATCTTGGTGGAGTGATGTACATTCTACAAGATGCTGTAGGGTTTGGGGGCAGCAAATGTATCCATATCAATGCGCTTGGATGGGCATAGGCAACCTTGGCTCTCCAGCTGTTGTTGAACTACAATTCCTATCATTCCCAGCCATAATAAATTATGTGTGAGGATGATGGGAATTGTAGTTCAACAATAGTTGGAGAGCCAAGGTTGCCTAGCCCTGCCATAGGACATGATCTGGCATATTGCCAGAGACCTAATGACACATGGGAGGAGTACAATGACCTGAGCAACAAGAAATCAGTATCCAACTTGCTGAAATGGCATATGTGCTTGGGGGAGTGCAACCCCATACAGAAAGATGGAATTCAATTTGTTTAGTCAACAGCACTACCAAACAACTATACTTGCGTTCAGTTATTTTACCTCCAAATGTACAAAGAGCTTTCAATTTCTGTATGATGTATGCTTCACCAAGCAGAGCATAATGCAAGAAAAGCGATGGAGAGCAGAAATAGGCAACCACTTACCATTGTAGTGATGCGGGTGGTGCCAGCAAAGAGCCTCCATGCATGAGGCCAGGGCTGAGGGAGCCATGCACCTCTTGCCACCTGCACCCCTGCCCCTCTCCCTCTGCCCTCATCAGTGCTGGCAAAGAGGGGGCGACATCATTAGCTCATGCGTGAGGGTGCAGGGAGAGGTGCGGGCAGGTGGCTTCCTCAGCCCTGGCCCTATGTGCATCAGTTCTTTGCTGGCGCTGACAAGGAATGGAGGTGGGTGACGGAGGAGTCTGGAGGTGCAATGGCCCCAGCCTCATTGGGCACCCTGTGCTCATGGAACACAAATCACCCAATGGTAGTTCCGCCCGGTTTACCATGTGGTTGTCATGTTAAAGCTTCCACTATTCTGTATCTTACTATAGGATCTGGGCTTCTCTAGAGTCCAGCTGCTCAGTGCCTACTACAGACCATGCTTCTGCAGATTTCCAAGCAGGTGGAAGAGAGGATTTTTAAAGCACGTAGCATACAGTAAGTGTTTTCATTGTGAATTTGAAAACATTCATTCTCAGCAGGAAATTTTGGCCAGAAAACATTATTTAGCCACACCTAAACCTATTTATAGCAAATGATATTATTTCCATCCATATTAAAAAGTATTCAAACTTGACAGATAGCAGGTTTCAGAAAATATTAAACATTGCACATGCACATGTTCCTTCTATCGCTGTTTCGTTTCTAATTTCCTGATATTTACTTTTTACTCTACTACAGAAATGACCTCTAACCTCTTAACTGATTAAACTTTGACACTGTTCTGGTGTTGATTTATTGTGAATATATACACTGACCCTTGCAAAATGTTAAGCCAAATAGTTTTCTAAACCTTCTGTTAATAAATTACTTGGCTAATAGCCAGAGGTCTGGGTTGAGTATTTCTTTCTTGCCCTAACATCTGGTGTATGTTAATTGCAATTTGTGCTGACTGTAAGATTTATGACATTGTCTGTTTTTGAAGTGGCATCCTATATGAACATACAGATGACAAAAATAAAATTCAGCAAGCTGCACAAGTAGCTGATATGGAGATATTTCCCAATGCAGAGTACAATGCAACATGTAGTTGGACCTGAATTTGACCTGGTTTTTTTTAAACCAGCCTTAATTCTATTAAAGCGACTTGTACCAAAAATATCATTTGGAGTTTTTACTTTTTAGCAAAATGTATTTGTATGTGGCATAGTATTTAGTATCCAGATGTGTTTTAAGAAAGCACAATTCATGATATTTTATGAAGTGCAGAGTGGAATTCTTCAGATTAAATTTCAACTTCATGTCCAACCCTGCTGTTCTATGCACCATTCATTATCCTGATGAACATGCAGCTATCAAAATCAAACAAACCAAAACTACTGACAAACCTGCCTTGAAGTTCACATCAGTACAGCTGTAGGTTAGTGTAGCCAGCAGCCACAAACACCCCTCCTCATGGACAACAGTAGCCTGCAGATTCATTACAAGACAAAATCTGCTCAGTAGGACAGCTTATTAGGCAAGATTATTGCCTCAGGGTAACGACTATAGAAAACCTGAAATAAAACTAGTGCTCATGCTGAAGAAAAGATGTAAATGCCAGTCCTCTTAATTCCAGAGGGTTAATTGTGCTAGTCTCTTGCAGTAGAAACAACAGTCTTGTTGTGGTAGAAGCTTTCATGGATCAAAGGCCACTTCATCAGTTGGCCAACAGATGATAGTGCTTACAGCATCTGACGATGGGGGTTCTGGACTAAGAGAGTTTTGCCATGATAAATGTGTTAGTCTGTAAGGTACCACATCCTCAGCTTTATTGATATAACTAGCTGACTAATATAACTAGCTGATATAACAGAGCATCTGTGCAGTTGTGCACTGAGCCTGTGGCATCCCCCCACAGCGCGCTTGCTTGCTCGCTCTCCCGCGCAGCGCTCTCGCTCACTTGCTCCCCCCTGCAGCTCACTCACTCGCACTCCCCCCGCAGCTCGCTCGCTCGCTCTCCCCCTGCAGCTCGCTCGCTCGCTCTCCCCCCACAGTGCCCTCGCTTGCTCGCTCCCCCGCAGCGCCCTCATTCGCTCCCCCTTGCTCGCTCCCTCGCCGCGCCCTCACTCGCTTCCCCTGCAGTGCCCTCACTCGCTCACTCTCCCCCCGCAGTGCCCTCGCTCGCTCTCCCCTGCAGCTCTCTCGCTCACTCCCCCCCTCAGCTCACTCACTCGCTCTCCCCTTCGCAGCTCGCTCGCTCGCTCTCCCCCCGCAGCTTGCTCACTCGATCTTCCCCTGCAGCTCGCTCACTTGCTCTCCCCCCGCAGCTCACTCACTTGCTCTCCCCCTCACAGCCCGCTCGCGGTTTCCCCCCGCAGCCCACTTGCTCCCCCCCGCAGCTCTCCCCTTTGGGCGGGCCATGGCCAGGCCATCCTGCTGCCACCTCCCACCTCCTCCTCCCAGCTGGTAGGGCTTTGCCTGCTGTCTGCCCACCTGCTCGCTGCCGCCATCATTTCTCCCCACCACCGCCTCCTCTTCCTGGCCGGTGGGGCTTCACTCGCCATCCACCCACCTCTTCTGGCCAGAGGGGCTTCGCCTGCCAGCCCTCTACCTCTGCATCCTGACAGCCACCATTATTTCTCTCTGCTTCAATGCTGGAACTCTTGCACGCTCCAGACTACAGCATCTGCGAGTTAGTACTTGATTGCTCCCCTCACCTCAGAGATCTTCCCACCCTCACCTGGTCTGCACTCCTGCTCCTCCTCCATCCCGTTGCTTCCATCTTCCTCACCCTTCTTGGTCGTGGCTGCAGCATTGCTGCTGCCTATTGGCCAAGCGGCAGCCCCCTATCCCCAGAGACCTCCACACTCTCACCTGAGCCCTGCTCCTGCTCCTCCCCCCAGGAGCAGCAGCAGTGGTTGACAGGGCCGTTCCTCTCTGCTGCCGCCACCATGGCCGCTTGTTCCCCTCAGGCCACTGACAGACCCCGGGGCCCATCCCTTGCCTGCTTGCCTCCCTCTGACAATGACCTCAGTAGCCCCAAACAGCAGCAGTGGTTGACTGGGCCCTTCCTTGCTGCTAGTGCTGCCATGCTTGCTCGCTCCCCTCAGGCTGCTGACAGGCTCAGGCCCGTCCCTTGCCCTTCCTTCTGTCTCTCTCCCCCCCCCTGCTTCATTTTCTCTTTCTTTCTCCTCCACTCACCCTTTCCCCCTCTTTCTTCTCCCTCCCTTCATGGTTTCCCCCCCTATCTCCCTCCCTCCCTGAGTTAACAGATTTTGTTCATCTTGTTTCCTTATCTAATTCACACAACGCAGCCTCCCTCTCCTGAAGGGGCTCTTTCCTCCCTCACGACCAGTCTTTTTGCAGACCCCTGCCTGCTATCCTTTTATATATAGAGATTCCTCTCCTCTAAAGCCAATCGCCTCCTTTCTACCACGTCCCCATGCATAGCCCGTCTTGGAGAATTAATAATATAGAAGATTATGTGACTGGAGTTTGCGCACATTCTTCCAAATTATTTACCATACTCTTGATTCATACTCCTGAAACCATAATCCTGATTCAGGACAAATTATGCAATCTAAATACATCTGTTCTTTATTCCTTTTGCATAACTTAGATACACATCTTCAGATAACTTAATCCTACTCAGTGTCATCTGTGCTTGTGAAAAGGATTCCTTCCACGTCTTCATCTAAATCATTGGCTTACATGTTTCACAGAGTAATGTGATGCCAGCACTGCTGACTCTTGCGTGATCACACATCGCATTTTGCTTCCATTATTCCCAATGGAAGTAGCTCACAACCTGCACTCACAGTGCTGGTTCTGCCCTCTTGTGCAGCAGTGCTGTCAGGTGCTTTAGAGCTCCCAGCGATGTAGGCAGGTGAGGTCTGTACCACCTGTGTTATGCTTTTCAGTGTCCTGGGACTGATACTCTTCAACATTTTAATCAATGGCTTCATTGATTAAAATGTTGAAGAGCATTAGGCCCAGGACAGAGCCCATGGCAGCTCTACATGAAACTTCCCTCAAGTCTGGAGGAGTCATTGATGTGCACTGTTTGAGTACAACTTGCCAACCAGTTGTAAATTCACCAAAAGGTATTATCATCTAGCTAGCTGGCCCGGCGCAGAGCATCTGCTAATTCTCCTGCCTCTTTCCCTCTCCACAGCACTCCTCACACGCTCTGGCTTCCACCACTCCTAAATAGCTAGGATACCAGGATGGCACTGAGGGATGAAAATGTTTCAATTACAGTACCTCCTCAAAATGCACCTTTTTGGTGAAGTCTTATAGAAACGAAGCTTTAATACACGCACTTGAACACATCTTCCCTTTACCGTCATTTCCATTCCATTCCATCTTCCTTCCCTCCCTCTATAGTCCCCTCCTCTGTGTCAGTTTGCAAGCCCATCAGGGCAGGGCCCTGTCTTGTTTGTTATTCTATAAAGTTCCATGCACACGGATGACTCTGTATGAGCATATAAAGTAAAATAACAACAACGTGTGAAAAGTGTATCTGGCAGTAAAAGTTGGCAAGCACGGCCATAGCCATATTTACTTTGATTGATTGCTACAATGCGCAATCAACGTAAAGCTCATTGGGACGCTTATTCTCAAGGAGGGGATCCAATGGGACTCTGGCTCCCAAGGTAGTGTGCCTTGAGGACTGCAGCCTTAAGGAGTCCAGCCCGCTTCCCTTGCGTCCGTTCTCCCCAGACCGAAGGAGGAGGAGGACAGGCATCCAGAGAACTCGAGTCAGTGTGCAAAAGGGCCCCCGTCGAGAGAAAGCCGCCCCTCAGTCGCCGGCCGGAGCCCTTTGCTTGTTGCGACAGAAGAAGGAGGCAGCTGCAGCCCGCAGGCTTCCATAGCAACCGCCCGGGGACGGAGAGGAGGAAGCCGGGAGAGGCGCAGCCTCGGTTTGGCGTGGCGTCCAGTTGCTAAGGACGGAGTCGCGTCGCCGGAGACCTTCAACAGCAACCGCAGGAGCAGCAGCCAGATAGGCGGCTGCAAGTTGGAGTTGGGCTGGAGGGGCCCGCTTAATGCGGCTTCGCCGGCGGCGGCGGGCGAGGAGGAGCCGTGGTCGTTAAGGGCCTTAGTCAGCTGTGCGGCAAAGATCGAAGCCTGCACCGAGAAGAAGATTCCGCTCAAGCCCAGGCCCTGACCGGGGAGGACGTGATAACAAAACTGGAGAGGAGGAGGAGGTGGTGGTGGTTTGGGTTTTTAAAAATTTTATTTTTAGAGACGGCCAACCCCAGCCCCTGCCTTTCCCCAGCGCACCTCTCCACCATCCTTCAGAAAGTAGCCCTTTGAAATGGAAAGTTAAAAAGACACGACCGGAGAGAGGGAGAGAAAGAGAGAGCGCAGGGCGGGCGGGGAGAACAAACAGACACCATCATCATGTCCCACAAGTAAGTAAGTAAAACAAAAACAAAAAACAACGCCCCAACTAGAGTTCGAGACGTCGGGAATGACCAAGGCTCAAAGGGCTTAACGGCGTGCAAAATCAAGAGGGAAGACCGGGGTGGGGGTGGCCAGTAGCCTTGCCCCGCACCTGTGTTCAAGTTTAGGCCTGATTATTTCCAGAGGAGTCTCTGTTTGCTCAGATATTATATTCTGGTAGAGAAAACTACTAACTAGGGATGCATGGGGCACAATTCAGCCAATAATGAGCATTTTAAAGACTTATTGGCTAACATACTGAGGAAAATTACTCCAAAGTAATCCTCTTGAAATTAAAAGGGCTTTTAAAAAAAAAAGTTTCAAGGGGACTGTTTTGACTAATTTTCCTCAGTATGTCAACCAGAGATTTTAGTGGAAGAGCACTGCAAGCACACACTTAAAACTTTCCCATTGAAATTACATCATCAATAGTGCTCAAGTGTTGCCTTCAGTGCAGTTTCTGGCAGAGCTTTCTAGTTCTAATCTTGCAGTAGCCTGTTGAGTCTTTTACAGCTTATTCATTCTTATGCACAGTTAGGTGTGCCTAATTAAAAACAAACCCAAACTCCAAGCCTATTATAAACTTTTCAGGTAGTTTATAAGGGGAATGATAGTAGTGCTAAGTAAAAGCATTATGCTTATCTGTCATGAATCTATTTGTGAAGTTCATAGAATACGGACAAAAGATGGTAGCTTGTTTCCCATTTCTCAGGTCACCTCCCTTATTTCTATTGTTCATGAAAGCTCAAAAGCAGTTCTGATTTTCCCCTCAGTTAGCCATTGTAAATGATTGTGCAAGGTCTCTTTCTAAAGCTATTGGCCTGGTATACTAGCTAGTCAGCTGGCGTATGTATTTGTTATATCTCTTCCCTGCTGCCTATTGGTTCCTGATGTTGAGACTCAATAAAATAAATAAAGCATTTTACAACAATTAATTAATAAAAGCACACATCTGCATTAATAGCAGCAGTAATATCTGCACTAGAACCTGTCAGTACAGAACTACCACAGCTTTTGAACTATGAGCCCCTTGGTACAGGGAATAATTATTCCTTTTGGTGTGTAAACCACTTTGAGAACTTCTTGTTGAAGAGTGCTATGTAAGTAATAATACCACCATCTCACAGCCCAAATGTCCCACCTTCCTAGGTGAGCAGAGCACAGCAGGTGCTGACCAACAGCAGCTTTAGTGGGAGCAGGGGGGAGAGGGGGCCTGTGTTCACTCTTCTCTCTGGGGGCCCCTCAGAGTGAGGGAGATAATGAAGAAAATAGATAGGGGTGGACCTGTGAGGCCCGTGTTCTTTGAACCTATCTGCTCAATTATAGCTACACCCCTGAGTGGGAGCTGTATGGCTCTCTAACAGTGGATGCCCCCTCATTCATATGGGCTGTCTTCCCTGCCAGGTAATGTGAGGGTCAGTACAGGGCTAATAAACTGGGGTGTGGAGGGTTGGTGGAAAGGGTTAATATACCCTGATGCACTGCACGAGTGTGTGGTGCATCACAGGGATTCCCCCCCCCCCCAATCCCCAGGCTCCCCACAGTGTGGCACAGCTGCCACATGATCAAGAAAATGGGGTTAAGGGAGTGCTTGCTCCTTTAACCTCATTTTCAAGGGTGGCGACATAGGTGCCATGTTGCCGCCGGGCCCGATCCGGGCAGTTCACACGCGCTTGCAAAATGGCTGGGCTCCTTCAGACCGGTTTTGCACATTTGTGTGAATAACCCCAGTATCTACTGGTAGGTTTGAGAAATACCGCTGGAGAACTATTTCCAGTCAATGTAAACAATACTGAGCTAGATAGACTGGTCAATCTATATTGCTTGACTCCAATGCTTGTCTCTATGTATGAGATAGCTTCATATGAAATGCACCTAAGACAAATATGTTGTAATTGAGTTCCATATCTGGGCATTTCAGCTATAAGTGTTAAGTTGAATTTCTATTTCCGATTGGTTGTTGTGATTTCCCAGTAGAGAACTACTTGTTTGGCTTAGAAACTATTCACAAATGGAGGCAAAACCAGGCTAAGGAAGCCCAGCCTGGTTTTGCCTCTTTGTGTGTATTCCTGGGATCAGGCCCGATCCCGGTGGCATCTTGGCAGCAAACCTGCCTCTGCAGCCACCTTCTAAAATGAGGTTATCCCTATGCACTCCTTCTATTCCTTTCCATTCAAGGATACAACTCTCCCCCTCCACCCCCCCCCCCAAATTATTGACAACTTGTACAGCCCAGTACAAAGTTTTCAGGAAAACTTCAGTATTCATTTTTTCAACTGTTTTGCTAAATCATTTTCTGGATGACTAGGAGCAAAGATGGCAACAATTAATTCTTTGGTTGGGAATAGATTGTAATTTTGAAATACAATTTATGTAGAAATATATTATAGCACTTAATACCTGGTGAGAAATATAATGTTTAGGCACCACAAGTAACAGAACCGATGTGTACAGTTGTATATTATTTAGTACTACTTTTACAAACGTGTTTTCTCCTTTCCCTCCCTCTCCAATCAGCTCTTACAATAAAATATGGGCAGAAGCCCAAGAATCCCTCAATGGTTTGTTACAAAAGGAGATAGAAGGGAAAAGCCAAAAACCACTGAAAGATCGCATGGTAGTTTTTCAAATGCTAGCTACTTTCTACATCAAATACGTACAGATATTTCGCAATTTGGAGGCTGCTTATGATCAAATAGTTCATCCACAAAAGCGCTTAATAATTCGACAAATGTTGGATGGAGTGATGGGCCGTATCCTGGAGCTGAAAAATGAAATGGTGGAGCTGGAGTTCTCAGAATTTCATTACTTTGATGATGTTTTACAGGATCTCAAGCTAGCTCCTGTAAGTATATTTCTAACATAGTTGTTTTCATACTATAGAGTCCAAACCTGAGAAAGTCTGAATAGCTATTTGTTTTATTTAAATAACTCTGTGTCAGGCCTCCACAACATAAGGCCCAGGGACCAGATCCGGCCTGCAGGGACTTTTTTGCTAGCCTACAGGACAGAAAAGTCCTGCAGCAAGAGCAAGAGCCATGTCCTTGGCCTGTCCTGTCACAAGCAGTAGCAATTCAATGTATTTGTCCACAGGTGAGGGACCAGATATTCCTCACCTGCCTTGCAAGTCCCGCCTCTGGGCCAGAGCCCAACAACACCATCCCTCATCTCTCTTTCCTCATGCCTTTCCCCCAGAGTCCAGCCCTCTGCCCCCTCACTTTCATTAATTTTCTGATAGTTAATTTTAGGGAAATTCTGGCCCACCCAAACATTTGAGTTGTGCACCTGCTCTAAGTTAATTGCAATGGCTGAAACCCTAATGAAGCACTTGTGCAAGGATGTTGTGACATCACAACACTATTGTGTTGTTAACTACTTGTGCTAAGTCTGAAACTTGTAAACTAAGTCTGAGACTAGTGTTGTGCTACTGCTGCAGGCATGCTTGTTCTTGCACAACAGTTACACCATATGCAACATGCCTCATTTGTTTTAATGGGAACTTCTGCGTTCCCAAGAGTGCTGTGGCACAGTTCTGCAAATCTCCATTTTTTTGGTGTAACTAAGTCACCCTCTTGCACTAGTGTAACTTTTCTTATTCCGCATGCAGTTAGTTGCTCTGGATGTTGGCCAGTATTTATAAAGATTGCAACTCTCGTTGCAAAATAGCACATCCAATCATACATGGAGAAAGGGTTGTTTTGTTGTTTTTACATTACATTACTACTGTGCCATCAAGTAGCACTCTGGAAGCTGATATAATAGGACCAAATGAGAAATGATTGTTTAATTCATTTAGGAGGCATCAGACTTTGTCATAGTGATGATTCCTAGATCAAGAAGAGAAAAATGTAGTTTGTTCTCAACTTTAATCAACATATGTAATAATAACTCTCCTGCCTCGGTGAAAGCAGATTAGTGGAGAAAAGAGAGATTAGAGATCATTTTGATCCATAATATTTAAATCCCATAAAAGCAAGGGGCTGGAAATATATAAAAGAGAGCATCTTTTAACACAGTGTATGTCCCAATGGGTGAAAGAAGCACCTGCCAGACATGGCATCTCCTTTTCCATACGCGAAAAGGCCTTTGGCTGTGCAGCTTGTCACCAACTGAAGTGATTATGTGAGAGCTGACTGCACCTTTCAAGCAGTGGTTTACAAAAAGCTGACCCAACTTGTAGTAGAAACTCAGCATAGTTTAAGTCTAAACCATGACTGCTGTTTGTGGAGAAGATTGTGAGACTGGATCCTGAGTAGAGGCATGCCAACTTATTCTGTAATGAAAGCACACACATAATGTATGTGCTTTCATTACACACATTATATACATGTCAACTTATCATGTAATGAAAACACACACTAGGCTTTAAGGAGTTGGGGAGGAGCTGATTCTTCCCCCCAGTTTCAAGATTCATATAATTTCAAGATTCATATAATTAACTTCTTTTCTCAAACAACTCCACCTGTTGCCCACATCAGGTACTGTCCATACATTTTCTGTTTTTAAAAGAACAGCTATATTTAAGTCCAGATTCCAATGGGAAGTGTGTTCACATTCAGCACATAAAGGCATTTTTGCAAGAACTTTCCAAATGGCTCTTTGAACTCTCTTGAGTTAATAAAGTAGTATAGCAATTAGATATATGAGATTTCCACAGAGAAATTGGACAGGAAACACCAGCAGTGTTTCTCCTTTGAAAAGCTCTCAGTGTTACCAAGGCATAAAATAGTGCTTTAGCCTTCCCATAGATGTAGAAATATGGGCAACCACATGTATAGCTAGAAAGGAACCTTATAGTCTCTGCTCCCATTCCATAAATGCAATGTCCTGCTTTGCATGGCGGGAGGGGGAGGTACTCCTGTTGATTTCTAGGCAGTTTATTGAAGTTAAAATACTGTGTTCTGTGATTATTTCTTTCTCTCCCAACAAGGCAAATTATCAAGTAAGCATTTCTGAGAGGATTTGACATGGTTACCCTGCAGCCCAACATGTTGATGCAAGCCCTTCTTCCAACAGTGGATTGTACTTAAGGGCTTCCTGTCCCTCACTTTGCTTCTTCCTTTCCTGCACTTGTTTAACACTATATGGATAGGAAATGTATGGCTATACACTTCTATATGTAGACAGATAGAAAGATACACTTTCTGGCATCAGTGCCATCTGTTTTTATTTCTTTAATCATTCTCAACATTAGTGTTTTTGAGTACTCCCATCTGTTTCATATATGCTTGTGTCCCATGTGTTGCTTCCGTACATGGAAGAAGCTCTGTTTGAATGTGGGGAATGGGCAATTTTCACTAATCTTTTCCCCTCTCCAGCCCCCTATGTCCCCCTCATATCTGTTCCTGGGGATCTCTGTGGTGGTGGGGATGGGGTGGGGTGCAGCAGTCTTCAGAGGTAAAGAGACTGATAAAAATAGACCTCCTCCCAATTGCACAAGCAGAGCTTCTTTCATTCAAGAAGGAAGTTCTTGCTGTACAATCCATTATCTTGTAAACTTTTAATTGGTGTCATAGCCAAGCTTTCAGTTGCATTAACAAGCTTTAGAGGTCTCTGCACTGAGAATGCAGAACTCCAGTTATTATTTTTGTTAAATAAATTAAGAAGTTAGAATCCAAACAGTTGCAGAGTATTAACAGCAAAACTAGAAATGTGTCCGGGCAGTTTTTACTTGTCTATATTAAGAAAGGTATTAAATGGATGACTAACATGGTTTACAAATTGTTCTTTCCTTCAACAGGAAAACATTGACATTCCTATACCAAGGTATTTTATCAAGGAGAAAGTGAAGGTGTTGAAAGAGAGAGAGAGAATCCTTGCCCAGATATTGTTTGAAGCTGGAATGTATGATGAACCTGTAAGTTTATGTCTAATATTATCTATACCTAGTAAAAATCCAGGACTAGCCCTAGATATTGTGACACCCAAGCAAGGGACAGCATCTATCAACCTATGCCACCTGTGGCCCTATGTCTGCCTTTCATAGTTGTGCAACATCCCTGTCAGTGTTGTGCATCTCTATAGATGTGTTGGACATTTGATTGGAAAGCAAGTCCTGGAATCAGTAAGCAGTAAAATTGTTTGTCTTGCCTTTTTCCTGAGTTGAAGCAGAATTGTGACATAACTAAAGAAGGCACTGTCAGTTAGCTGATTGATATGTATTGCAATCAAAGCATCCTATTCAAGTGGTCTATTTCGTGATAGTGTTCTGTCTTTCCCCTTCTGCTGAATTATAAATTATAAGCACCCTATAGCAGGGATCTGCTGTTTTTAATGTCAGTTTGTGTTGCTTCATGTAAATTGATGGTGCTGTACTACAACAACAAACAAATAAATAAGTGCAGATAAGGATCAGGTCTTGAATTACCTAAGCATTAAGTTGTGTAAAATGTTCCAGTCTTGTAAAATATAGTTGTGATAGATAAACTTTATTACGACAGTACAACAGAAAAAAAAGAAGGGAAAAAAAACATTACATGAGACTAGAGCGTATAGTACAAATAATGTAGCAAAACGTAGCCACATTGAAAGTGATCTCTTTACAAAAATTAGATAGCAAAAACTCTAAGTAAAATTCATCAGAGTGACCTGGAAAATTCTCCAAGAGAGGAGAAATTAGTTTTAAACGAGCGTTACTATAAAATTTACAATATAAAGTATAGAATATTATCTAAATATGCTGCCGGTTTGGAATTAAAAAGTTGTTTCCCCAGATAGATACCACTCCTTAGACAGGCTGTATCCACTTGTAATTCTGTATCAGCAATACGCTGCTTAATATCCTGCCAGGCCTGATCATGTCCTAATCTAAGAATTTCCTCATGGGAGAACCCAAACTGAAGAAGTTTGTTTTTAACAATGAGTACCTCAATTTATCTGGATTCAGTCTCAGTTTCTTATCCCTCTTCCAGCCCATCACCGTCTTGAAGCAGACATTTAAGGAGGGTTATGTTATGTTTTATGTTATGTTATCTCCCGATTATGTTGACATGGAGAAATAGATTTGGGTGCCATCAGCATACTGATAGCACCCTGCAGCAAATCTCCGGATGATCTCTCCCAGCCGTTTCATGTAGTTGTTAAACAACATCGGACATAATACGGAGCCCTGAGGGACACCATACACAAGTACAGATTTTGAAAAACAACAGGCTCCAAGGGACACCATCTGGAACTTTCCCAATAGGTAGGAGCGGAACTACTGCAAAGCAGTGTCTCCCACTCCCAACCCCCTCAGACGCTCTAGAAGTTAAATCATGGTTGACAGTATCAGAAGCCTCCGACAGGTCCAAAAGGACCAACAGAGTCACACTTCCTCTGTCAATTCCCAATTGGAGATCATCCATCAGGCCAACCAAGGCAGTCTCCACCCCAAAGCCCACCCGAAAGCCAGTTTGAAATGGGTCTAGATAATCAGTTTCCTCCAAGACTGTCTAGAGTTTGGAGGCCACCACCCTCTCAATTACTTTGCCCAGTCATGGAAGGTTGGAGACAGGCCTGTAGCTGCTCAACTCTGAGGGATTCAAGGTAGGCTTCTTCAGAAGTGGTCTAATAATTGCCTCCTTGAGACAAGGAGGCATCGTGCCTTCCCTCAGAGAAGCATTTATAATCTCTACCAGGCCTTCTACAACAACCCCGCTGCCAGACAGTATAAGCCATGTCGGGCAAGGGTCAAGAGAACAGATGGTAGGCCGTACCGTTCCAATCAGCTTGTCCACATCCTCAGGAGTCACAAACTGTAACTGCTCCAACTTAACTACAGAAGAGGAGTCTCTGGACAGCTCCACATCAGACACTGAAGCAATTGTGTAAATGGAGTCTAAGTTGGCCCAAATACAAGAGATTTCCCCCCACAAATAATTCATTAAAGACGCCACAGCACGTAATAGATAGTTCCAGATTCTGATTCAAGGGAGATGGGGCACATACTAGCCCTCTACAACCCTGAACACCTCTGCTGGATGTGAACTTGCAGGTGCAATACGGGCAGAAAAGAATTGCTTCTTTGCCGCATATATTGCCTGAGCATAGATCTTCAAATGCGCTCTATGTTGCAATCTGTCTGATTCAAGCTGAGTCTTTCTCCACTTGTGCTCCAGTCATCTACCTTGCTGTTTCAGCCCCCATAGTTCTTCCGTTTACCAAGGGGCCAATTTTGAAGCGGGTCGGAGAAGACACTTAGGAGTGATCATGTCTACTGCCCCGGAGAGTTTGCTGTCTCAGTTCTGTTGGAGATGAACTTCCAGTGCATCGACCTTTTGCACCAACTGTCCTAATGACCACTAGGGGCATTGGGAGTAGAGTCAGTGAGTCAGGGTCTCCCTATCTGTCCCTTCTCTATGACCCCTGGACTGACTCTGCAGCACTTCCTGTGCTGAGTCACAGTCCTTCCTTTCCTCCTAGAGAGCAGATGGAAACATCTCTCTCCTTACCTATCCACTATGTAGTCCTTTAGATTAGAGATAGGTCTTTCCTATCTAAGTGTATTTAACCAATAAATATTTAGTGTTTGGTCATACAAGGATCTCCATGTGTTTTCTCTAAACAGTTGCAATATCCAAACCATCCTCTGCTACCTACTCTGTAACTGGAGTGTGTGCTCATTCCTTAGTGCTCTGCTGTTTTACCTATTGTGGGTAAACATCAACAACCTCTAACAAGTTCTCCACCAGGGCATCAACAGGATTGCTGGCAGAGCCAACACTAAATCCCTCCAAGGCTTCTCGAACTCCTATTGGATCCAATAATCTTCTTGGGCGGATCATCCTTATAGGTTCCTCACCCCTGCAAGAAGTGATTATGAGTGCAACCTTAACCAGATGGTGATCCGTTCATGACAATGGGGAAATCACAAGAGTCCCCAACCACAGAACACCACCCTGATCAGAGTGAAAGACCAAATCAAGCATGTGACCAACAGTGTGCATTGGTCCTGAGACCACTTGGGATAGGCCCATAGTTGTCATGGCCTCTATGAACTCCTCAGCCACCCTGGACAGATTGGTCCCGAAATGAACATTGAAGTCCCCCAGCACCACAAGCCTGGGGGACTCAAACACCAAGCCCAAGACCAAGTCCGTCAGCAAAGTTAGGGAGTCTGTTGAGCAGCGGGGTGATCGGTACACCAACAGAAGTCCCATTCTGTCCCTGGTCCCCAGACTTAAGTATGCACATTCAATATGGTCTGGCACTTCAACAGGGATCCTGGTAAGGGAGAAGTTATTCTTATGGCCCGCAGACACTCCACCTCCCTGCCCACGGTCCCTCACCCGCTCCTCTACAGAGTACCCTGGAGGAAGAAGCCGGGACCAGATCGAGCCACCAGCCTCCTCCATCCAGGTCTCTGTAATACATACCAGGTCGGTGCCTTCATCCAGAATCAGATCATGGATGGTTTCTGATTTGTTCTGAACTGACCTGGCATTACAAAGGAGCAAGGCAAGGTTCCAAGAGTGGTCGGCACTGCTCCTCAAGGTCATAGAGCTGGCAGGACAGCCCTAAAGGGAAATAGCTATTAGATTTCCAATTCCCCTTCCCCTGTAATGGCATGCTGACCTGCCAATGTTACTTCTTCTGTTCCACACCGCCACCAGTATTGCCTCCCCATAATCAGTGGATATGTCTCCTGTCTCCCCATCTCCAGGTAAGCCCAGACACATTATAATTAGTCCACCCAGGACTAATTAAAGTGGAAGCCCCACTATTAAATACCCACCCACATGCAGATTCTTTGGCCAGGAAACCTGGCCCTCGCCCTTGCTGTTCCCCAAAGGGGTGACTCCCTCTTTCTTTTTTGTTCTTTCCCTATCCCATAGGTCTCTTTGCACCATTTTTCAGTTCATACTTCCTCATCCCCACAGTTCTTCTCTTTTTCTTCTTTTTGGCCCTGTTTCTGTCCTCTCCTTATTAATCTGTACTTCCCCTCATTAAGTTCAGTGTTGATAAAACCACACATGGCTTTCACTCTCCCAACAATTCATGTGTTGAAAGAGTCTCCTCAGATGCAGGTAAACTGTGGCTGGCTGTAAAGGCTAGAAAAGCTGGTATAATCTCTGATTCCTTGAAGAGGTGGAGCAATGTGGACATAGTGATACAGGAATTCCACACTCATCTTTGATGGGCTTTGGTGGGCCTTAGTTGTACCCACAGAAAGATAGGAAAGGGCAAATAGTAAACAGGACCCAAAGTAAGCTAGTTGTGACTAAGCACCTATGAAGTCAATGCGTTATGACTAACTTAAGCCCCATGAATCTCAATTAGACTGAGTCATGACTAACATCTGGAATCTTGTCCAGTAGGTATTTGGAATTTCCCCATGAGGCCACAGACAGTCAAAGGGTTTGCCATAATTGACCTTATATTTTCATCTCCACTATCTCAGGTCTACACAACATAAGGTCAATTGTCATGACAAATGCACTGTGTGTTTTATTCTTGTTCTGCTCTCCAATTTTATGTTACAGAAAAAATATGTGAAGGTCATGCCCTTAGAAGAAGCAATTCGAGCAATTCAAATATCTGAACGGGCTCGACAGGGTCGGCTCAGGGCTACATTCATGAAGCAAATCTACCTTGAAGAAAAGAGAGAGAAGCTAGCCAGACTTCATGGTGTAAAAGGCCCAGATCTGGAAGCTGCTGCATTGTACATTCAAAGGGTAAAACACACATTTCCATCCAAAATGTATTGTTGTGAAAGCTCAGAAAGACAGAGTCTGGTGTTGCTCCCTTCAGCACTCTGGTATTGCCAGCACTCTGCCATCTGTTGTTCCCTCCCTTCCTGAACTTAACTTGTGAAGAAAATAGGGAAACTTACAGCCCCACTTGCATATTTCTCGAAATAATGGAGGCTCCACAATTATAGTTACAAGTACCAGTAGACCTCAATATTCGCAGGAGTTCTGTTCCCGGCTGTAGCTTTGGGGGCAATGGGAGAGTGGGGGTTAGGTTCCTGGGTGGCTCAAAAATGGCTAAAAATTGCCAAAACAAAAATTGCCAAAAAAAGTGGGGGGGGGGGGAGAGCAGGGGGGGAACACTCTGGGGTTGCCTCTGCTGTCATGAGGCCTTTGAAACACCATCTTCTACACACACACACACACACACACACACACTTGTAAGGAGAAGTTTGAGAAAGCAAACTAGGGAGCTGAGTGTGGAGCCTAGTCAAGCCCATTGCAAGCCAGGCCTGAACCTTGGTGCGAGTTTGGGCTTAAGTGTATAATGACTAATGAGTTCAGGGGGCAAACCTTTGAGTTTGCCATTCCAAATTTCAGTCTCATCATTGATTTACCTAATATTAATTTTGCTGCCATTTCTCCACTGTGCTGCTTAAGGTGGCTATAGAGTGGCATAGCATGTGCTATTCTAATTAAAGATGGGAGATACCCTGCCTCCCCACCTTCGAACTGGCCAAACTGCCAGTCTTTTGAACTGGTTTGGGGGACCATAAAGGGCCTCCAAACCAGTTCTGTGCACAACTCTAGTACCAGATTCCTGCACTTTGCAGAGTTGGTTTAGAAGAACTTGAACGTCCCTTCCAACTCTAAACTGTTATTCTTAGTGTCAAAGAGCCATTCTCTTATGCTGATTAGATTAGATGACAAATACACTCCTTCCGACTCTATAATACATGCAAATGTGTATGAATATGAATGGGTGAAAGTTCTAAGGATCTGGAACGTGATCCATTGTGGTCATAAGGCATGGGTTCTGCACCTGCGCAGGAACCTCATGGGCTGATTGAATAGCTCCTCGTCACGCCCCTTCCGCCTGCACATGCCGTGCTGAGTCTTCGAGAGGCGGCTGGGGCGTCTATTCCCCAGTTTCTCTTTGACCGCCTTAGTGTTCACACCTCAGAGCTGAAGCTCCTCGTTACTGTTGTTTGTTTTACTATTCTGTTGACCTCGGAACTTGTTAAACGGACTACCCCTTTGCCTAACGGACTGGACTTGTTCTTTGTGGATTTCTCGGAACTTTGACTCGGATTGCTGATTACCGTTTTCTTCACTGTGCCTGGCTTCGACGTTTGATTGTTTGTCTCACTCGGCTTGACCCGGACCATGCCTGGACTTTCTTTGACTTGCATTGAGCCCTTGTATATATCTATACGGGCGATGGAAGTTACCAAATCTTTCAAGCGCTGCGTGAAATGTCGTGCGAAACTGCCTTCTACGGACCACCACGACTCCTGCCTGATGTGTCTGGGGGAAGAGCACAACACAGTAACTTGTAAGATTTGCTGCTCTTTTTCTAAACAGATTAGACAAAATAGGACTCTCCGCCTTCGGGCTGCGCTGTACGACGAGGCACTTCGCCCTCCGACGCCGCGCCCCACTGCCTCGCCTAAGTCCCTGTCGACATCGACAGCCCCCTCGACATCGACCTCTTCGATGTCAGACGCAGCCCCTGCCGACCGTGGAACTGCAACCGGGCAGTCTAAAACCGCGTCGAAGACTAGCGAGAAGGGGTTTAAGCGACCTTCCCATGTTTCCAAGAAGGCGCACAAATACGGGCACCATGAACACCGAAAGAGGGGACACTCTGACGTTGAGACTTCTGATGCTCCACCGATGAGGAAGCATCACACCCCCCCTCCGACGGCGGCCCAGACCTTTGGAGGAGACTCGGACAACTCCGTCTCTGAAGTTTGGTCCCCTGCGCCGCCTCCTGCTACTTCGACATCGACTCTCTCGATGTTGGCGCAGCCTCCTCTATCGATGACGATACCGTCTGCCGAGCCGACCACGTCAATATCGATGACACCGATGTTGACAGCGAGGGTTGTGCATTTACTCTCCCCGGCTCAAACGCCGATCCAGTCGCCTGCTACCCCCTGCACTCCTCGGATGCAGTCGCTGGAGGTGGAGGAGTATCCAGATCTGCGAGACCTGATGGGTTCGACATCCGGAATGCCGTCCGGCTCTACTTTCCGCGGCTTCTTGACTGCGGGCCTCGATATTGAGAGGGACATGCTCGACTCTGGACTGCCTAAATCGCCGGCTTGCTCACCATTACTTCAGCTATCGACATTGACGACCCCCTCGACATCGGGGCTTCCCTCGACATCGATACAGGTGCTGCCTACGACATCGCTGCCGATTACGTTGCAGCACCCGACCCCGCCATCAACGTCGACTACGGCACTGTCAGCGGCGCTCCAGCCTTCTACCCCGCTCCATCCGTCTACGATGCTGCGACCTTCGACTTCGAAGCAACTGGAAGCCTCCGCTACAGCTCAACTTCTGAAAGCCTTGGCGGCTACTCACCACCAGCTAGCGTTCATATCTCCTAAGCCTCCAGAGCATGTCTGTGGCTTTCGACACTCGCTACTACAAGACTATGCTGACTTTCTCCGTTGGAGAACCAGACAACTTCCTGGACAAGCACCTACCTGTGTGCCACAGTCTACCCAGATCGTGGAACAACCTTTCCAGGATCCATTGGGACTCCCGGCCCAGATGTCATTGGGGGCTACCATGCAACTGCCTCACATGCCACAGCAGCCCCCGCTCCAGCTTCCACAGGCGCAACCACAAGCACCTCTGGTCTCGGCGGCCCAACAGCCACAACTTCCCTCTCAACCTTCGGAGAAGCCAGGGGGCAAGCGGAAGAAGAAGTCCACCCCTCTGCCTTCCCCAGCTGACGAGGAAGAGGACTCTTCCCAGGACTCCGACTCTGACAATTTTAGCCGGAGGTCTGACCTGCCCTCTGACGTTCCACCGAGACTCTCTACTTCCCCCACGGAGGAACTCAAGGCGTATCATGCCTTGATTAGAGACATTGCGGAGGCATTGGGCATGGAACTGAAGTCTCCTGACACTGACGTTGTAGACCCGGTCTACAACATGATGCGAAAATCAAAGACATCCCATCCTGTAGCCCTTACTATGATACCAGGCATCAGCAAAGCAGCCAAAACGGCTTGGGAGACTTTGCATGTTTCAGCTCCCACTCCTAAACGTTTAGAAAATTTAGACCGCATTACCGGGGATGACGACACTTACCTTTGCGTCACCCAACGCCGAATTCGATGGTTATTGACTGCGCGACAACAGCTCAAGGCGCCTGACGTCACATGACCCCTGCTGATAAAGAAGGTCGAAAGCTCGACGTGCTGGGCAGGAAGATCTACTCAACCACCAGTCTCGCTATCCGCATAGCCAACTATGCCGCTTGTATGGCTCGTTATACTCACCTCCTATGGGACTCCCTGTTGCAGGACTCCACCTCGATGTCTCCAGAGGAATTCCAGGGGAAATTTAATGAAACCTATGAGAGGACAACAGCGGTTACGAGACAGCAGTTAAGCACTTTTAAACACCTTGCGGAAACGGAATCCCGCACCATGGTGACCGCGGTTAGCATGTGCCGCCATGCCTGGCTACGTTCTACGTGCTTACAGCAGGATATGAAAGAGAAAGTGGAGGGCCTTGCCTTCGATGGTAAGGGCCTTTTCCATGATGACATGGATTCCACCATGGAGTCCCTGAAAAAGTCCAAGTTCACGGCATGCACCTTCATGGCATCTTCGACCGCTTTGAACACCTTCTCTAAGGGCCGCGCTTTCCAACGCCAGCGCCCCTACAGATACCAGGACAAGAGGGAGTACAAGCATCCATACCGCCCTGTCCAACGTTCTAAAGGATTCCGCCAAAAATCGAAGGGCCTCACCTCCCGCCCTCCCAAGGACAATTCCAAATAGGGATTTTGATGGGCCTGTCCGACCACTGCACGTTCTAATGACACCTCCCCGTCCCACTTTGGGCCCCCCTCCACCTACGGAGCCCAGCCATGCCAGGACCCTTTCCATCGATCCTGCAGCTGCCGGCAATACCATCAGGCTGGCAAGCTACGCCCAGGCGTGGCACAACATAACATCCGATCGTTGGGTGCTCGGCATAATCCAGACCGGCTACGCGTTGGAGTTCAGGATCTGACCGCCGTTCTCGGGGATACTCT
This sequence comes from Hemicordylus capensis, assembly GCF_027244095.1. Taxonomy (NCBI): domain Eukaryota; kingdom Metazoa; phylum Chordata; class Lepidosauria; order Squamata; family Cordylidae; genus Hemicordylus; species Hemicordylus capensis. The sequence continues at coordinate 229,462,911 of NC_069657.1, forward strand.
TCATGCCAGCCACGAGAGTGCTGCAGGAGGAAGTGAGACTGTTGTTAGGAAAACAAGCGATTGTTCCAGTGCAGTGGCTGGACAGGCTGTCGGAATACTATTCCCGTTATTTCCAAATCCCAAAGAGGGATGGCGGCATCAGAGCCATAATGGACCTGCGAGGTCTCAACGAATACATCTCGACCTCGAAATTCAGGATGACAACTCTACAATCTATTCTGCCCTTCTTGGACCAGGGAACTTGGGCGGCGACCTTGGACCTGAAAGATGCCTACTTCCATGTGGGCATCCAGGCCAGTCACCACAAATATCTACGCTTCTCAGAGGGGGACCAACTATACCAGTACCAAGTCCTGCCCTTTGGTCTCTCCACCGCGCCACGAGTTTTCACAAAGGTGATGGCGGTGGTCGTGGCCTACCTGAGGACGCAGGGCATGATGTTTTACCCATATCTGGACGATTGGCTCCTGGTGAGCCACGACAAACGCCTGCTGTCCACTGAAATCCGAAGCATGGTCCGGAGAATAAGAATCCGAATAAGAATCAACTGGAAGAAATCAAACCTCACTCTCGTCCGGAAGATAAATTTCATAGGGGCGGTATTGGATTTCGAGCGCAAGAGAGCGTTTCTGCCCGAGGAGCGCATCCTACAGATACAGGCGCTCATCCGGAGCCTTCTGAGGACCCCTTGCCAACCCGCGTTACAATTTCAGCGGCTTCTCGGCCTTATGGCCTCCTGTGCTACGACAGTCCTTTATACCCGCTTGCGGATGCGGGAGCTGCAGCTGTGGTACCTTCGCAGCTTCCGGCCCAACGTAGACAACCAGAACATGCACCTGGACATGCCACAAAGGCTTCGACAGGAACTGCTTTGGTGGTTGGACCCTGCCAACCTGACGCAGGGGGTCCCATTCACACCGTTGACCCCATCTCGGTGGGTGACCACGGATGCGTCGCTGACCGGCTGGGGCGCCCATTGCGACAGCCTGTGCATTCAGGGGCGATGGACCCCCTTGCAGACCAAGCAGCGTATCAACTACCTCGAGCTACTGGCGGTATTCCTTGCACTGAAGGCATTTCAGCTGCAGCTACGGAACTCCGTAGTCCAGGTGACGTTGGACAATACGATCGCAATTGCCTGCATCAACCTCCAGGGGGTCACTGTCTCAATATCACTATGCCTCTTTGCTCAAAAATTGTGGGATTGGTGCATTCGCCAAGTCATCTGTCCAGTGGCCCTCCACATACTGGGTGTGGACAACCACCTAGCGGACAATCTAAGCAGGGTGATGGATCTCGATCAGAGACACGAGTGGGAAATACAGCCTGCTTACCTCCGCCCAATTTTTGATCTTTGGGGAGTGCTCAAGACAGATTTATTTGCCACACTTGCCAACAGAAAGTGTGCGAATTATTGCTCGCGTGCAGGCATTGGAGAGGGATCCCTGGGAGATGCCTTTCACTGCACTTGGAGCGTGGGCCTGCTCTATCTTTCCCCCCCACTACCGATAATGGGCAGAGTTTTGGGACAGATACTTCGGGACAAAGCAAACTGCATTCTTCTAGCCCCCTGGTGGCCACGCCAGTCATGTTTTGCCCCGTTGCTACAACTGTCCCAGGGCATCTATGTAAGACTCCCGCGAGTGCCGGACCTGTTGCACAAGCAGGAAGGCCCGATTTGGCATCCGGAGGTTCACACTCTAAAGATGACAGCTTGGAGGATCGCTCCTTGAGGACCATCCTCCTCAACAGTAGGAGACAGTCAACGCATAAGAACTATGCTAGCAAGTGGAAACGCTTTAAGATCTACATGTCTTCCAAGGGGAGGCCACCCTTGCTAGCCACCACACGCGATGTACTCCTTTACCGAACTTCATTAAAGTTGAAAGGCTTGGCCAACACATCTATAAAGATTCATCTAGCGGCCATTTCAGCACGGCACGCGGGTTGGGATGGGTCGACGGTTTTCTGCCACCCAGACTGCAAGCATTTCATGAAGGGTCTGAATAACTTACATCCGCCCATACGAAAGCCTTTGGAACAATGGAGCCTGTCCTTGGTGCTTTCTGCGCTTACAGAAAGCCCCTTTGAACCCTTAGCCACCATACCCCTCAAAATGATGTCTCTGAAAACTGACTTCTTGGTGGCAGTTACAACTGCGAAACGTGTGGGAGAACTGATGGCTCTCCGTGTCGATAAGCCATACACTCAATTCTATCCACACAAAGTAGTCATGAGACTAGACCCACGTTTTCACACAAAGATTGTCACAGACTTTCATATCAACCAAGAGGTGGTACTCCCCACCTTCTTTCAGAACGCGGAAACCCCGCTGGAAAGAGCGCTGCACTCACTAGATGTGCGGAGGGCCCTCCTCTTCTATCTCCAAAGATCGCGGCCCTTTAGGAAGACGAGAAAGCTTTTTGTAGGATATAAAGGAAAATGTAAAGGACTTCCGATTTCTCGACAACGTCTGGTGCATTGGCTCGTTGAGGCAATTTTCCTGTCATATAAGAACCAAGGTGTGGCTCCGCTGAGAACGGTGCGAGCTCATTCTACCAGAGCCTGTGCAGCCTCAGCGGCCCACTTGTCGGGCATTAGTATGTCTGATATTTGCACCACCGCTACATGGTCCTCACAGTTACCATTCATCCAGCACTATGCTCTGGACTTAAGGATGGCTAAGGAAGCAGACTTTGGGAGGAGTGTTCTTAAAAGGGTATTAGCATAGCTGGAATACTGCACCCACCTTCTGTGAGGGAAGCTAGCTAATCACCCATGCCTTATGACCACAATGGATCACGTTCCAGATATACAGGTTGCTTACCTGTAACTAAAGATCTGGAAGTGATCCATTGTGGGCATAAGCTCCTCCCTACCGTCCCCACTGCAGTATTCTGGACAGCTGCACTAACTTTTCCTGCGGATCGTCGCTCCAGCGGTCCACGAGAAACTGGGGAATAGACGCCCCAGCCGCCTCTCGAAGACTCAGCACGGCACATGCAGGCGGAAGGGGCGTGACGAGGAGCTATTCAATCAGCCCGTGAGGTTCCTGCGCAGGCGCAGAACCCATGCCTTATGTCCACAACGGATCACTTCCAGATCTTTAGTTACAGGTAAGCAACCTGTATATTTGCTTCAGATAACCGAGTTCCTGTATCTATAAATATTGCTTTTGCATTTCTAATGGGTATTATGTTCATTTGAGATGGAAGAAAGAAGAGGTTTAAGTGAATTAAAGTTATTATTTGTCATACCCTGCCCTCAGTTTTTGTAGTAAAGGTAGTTGTAGCATGGTCAACTAATTTCATTGAGTGTGTGTTTGAATGCAGGTTTGGCGTGGACACACCCAGTGGAGGAAAACTGTTAAACTCAGAGAAGAAGAAATGGTATTTTTAGGAATGGTGAGTCGTCTCATATTCTTCCGTTTATTTTAAATATATATATATATATTTTCTTTTTAGCTAATATAAAATGAAAATATTCCAAAACTCTATAGTGCAAATGTATAGTATATGAAAGTATAGTTTAATGACCAAAACCAACAACAGATCCCTACATCGGAGCCGACATGTCAAGCATGTTGGTACTAGGCAAACCTATGCTGTATATCTGACCCCAAAACAGATATGGTGTGGGAGCAAAAGGTCAGATGCTGCTGATGTTGGTGTAAGTATCAACAGAAGCAAGAGGCAAGGGGTGCTTTGGACTGCTTATCTGTTCCCTTGGTCCCTCAGTTTTTATGGCCATGTACAACCCCCTAGTCCTGCTATGCTGCCTCATCATGGGGGGTGGGGAGGTTCCTGGGAGGGATGAGCAAAGTACGCTGGGAGGTATACTCCCAGTAGGGTCACCCAAAGCATGAAGGTGATCCCAGCTGCCCAGCTAAAGCAAGCAGGCTCCTGTATTGGGCAGCAGCGATATAGGAAGGTGCTGGAGGTGGACAGTGACAAAGGCATCATTTCATACTGCACGGGAGAAGGCAGTAGTAAACCACTCCTGTAGAAAACCACATGGATGGACAAAATAGAATGATTGTAGAAGTAGTGCCGGATGATGGGCCCCTCATGTTGGATGGTACTCAACATGCTACTTCGGAAGAGCTGAGGATCTCTAAGTATCGATGGTGTTTATGATGCGGTTAGATTAAAGCCTTTTGGATGTCTAGCAGCTGATGTTGCCATGCAGGAAAATAAAATCTGAAGCTGCAGAGATAGAATTACAATGGGAACATGGCACGTAAGAAGCATGAATATGAGAAAGCTCAACACAGTGAAAGATGAAATGAATCGACTACAGATTGACATCTTGGGCATCAGTGAATTAAAATGGATTCGAATAGGACACTTTCAGTCAGAAAATCTCAACGTTTACTACTCAGGAAATGAAAAACAAAGAAGGAACAGCGTTGCTTTCATAGGAAGGATATAGCAATGATAGTACTTGGGTACAATGCGGTCAGTGACTGACTGATATCAATTGGATTGGTAATATCAATTGGACAACCCTTTAACATGACAGTTCTTCAAGTCGATGCCCCAACAACTGATGCAGAAGAAGAGGAAGTTGATGAGGTTTATGCTCAAGTTCAGTCTGAAATTGACAGAACATGCAAGTAAGATGTGCTGTCAAAGGGATGGGCACAAATCAATTTTTTAATTTCGATTTGTACCTGTCCCCACTGTTAATTCATCTCAATTCTAATTGTTCCTCTGGTAGGGACAAGGTTCTTTTTTTGGTTGCTGCCAAGTCAGAGTATGTTTACAGGAGGGTAGCAAAATTCTTATTTATAGCAAGTAAGATTTGATTTAGAATGATGGAGGCACAAGATGCTGGGCTGTGCACTTTAGATTGACTGGCTTATTTGAATGGAATTGACTATATGTGCGGTATCGGGAGCCATTAATGTTTTATCCATTTTATGTTAAATGTATTTAATCTATTTTATGTATTTATTCTTGCTGTTGCTTTTTTTAATATGCTGGCCTTGGGCCGAAATAAACAAATAAACAGTAAACAGATTTGTACCTGAATCAATTCACCCCTGATTTGTTTTGGGTCCGAATCTGAGCCCCTAAATCACCCCAGATTCAATTTGTACCCACATTTTATGAATTGATTTGGGGCAAAAAAGGGGTCCCGGAGGCAAAAGAGTAGGGTGGGTGGTAGTGCCCAGTGGGTGGAAGCTACCACCCATATTTCAAAGAAATTGGGCAAAGGGGTGATTTTTAAAAGATTTTTGAATTTGCTGTGTCTTTGCCACACATTCAGGGCAGAAAAGGGGTTTGGGGTCAGGTGGTAGTACCCCAATGCATGCCTGCTACCATCCAGATTTCAAATAAATTGGTGAAAGGGGTGATTTTTAAAGAATTTCTGAAGTTTATGTGTCTTTAAGCCCCCCCCCCCCCCCCCAGGGAATAATGGGAATTTCAGCAGCCCTATAACTGCACTTGGAGGGCACCAGGTTGGCCCAGAGCAAGTGGTCAATTCTCTGTTAGGAAATGAGAGTGGATTCAATGACAAACTCCCAGACTGTATTTCCCAACTCTTTCTGATATATAAGTTCATTTTTTAACCTTGTGTGCTGTGCTGTCGTGGATTCCACACCAACTGCAGACTACTACCCCCAGGTATTTTCGAATACCTGAATATGCTATTTATTGGAGCCCCTGGTGGTGCAGTGGTAAAACTGCCGCCCTGTAACCAGAAGGTTACAAGTTCGATCCTGACCAGGGGCTCAAGGCTGACTCAGCCTTCCATCCTTCCGAGGTCGGTAAAATGAGTACCCAGAAATGTTGGGGGTAATATGCTAAATCATTGTAAACCGCTTAGAGAGCTCCGGCTATAGAGCGGTATATAAATGTAAGTGCTATTGTTATTGCTATTGCTATTGGTGAAGTCAAAACTCATGCTGAGGAGCAGTGCTGAATGCAGTTTCATAACCATGAAATTCTACAAATTACCCTACAAAACTGGCACTAGGGATTCAAGCTTTGAGTGGAGGAGAGCTGGTCTTGTGGTAGCAAGCATGACTTGTCCCCATAGCTAAGCAGGGTCTGCCCTGGTTGCATATGAATGGGAGACTTGATGTGTGAGCACTGCAAGATATTCCCCTCAGGGGATGAAGCCGCTCTGGGAAGAGCAGAAGATTCCAAGTTCCCTCCCTGGCTCTCCAAGATAGGGCTGAGAGAGATTCCTGCCTGCAACCTTGGAGAAGTTGCTGCCAGTCTGTGAAGACAATACTGAGCTAGATAGACCAATGGTCTGACTCAGTATATGGCAGTTTCCTATGTTCCTATGAGTGTGCTTGAGCTTTGTCAGTATTTAAATCCTGAGATCAGCACATAAAATGTAACAACAAAATGACTCCTTTTGATTTAAAATACTTTCTAAAGTATGCTAAAGTATAGGCTGGAAAAGATATGGGGGCAGGGAGAATTTGTAGTGACTTAAAGTAAAATAAAGAGACACACATACAAAATAATATATATTATTTCATTTATTAATAATATATATTATATACAAAATAATAATATATTATTTCTTTTCTAGAAAATGATTGAAGACTATACTAGGTTTGACATATTAATAGCAGCAATAGAACAAAAAATACACTGAGCTTTTCAATTAAGGTTGCAATCCTATACACACTTACTTGGTAGAAAGTCTGATTGAATCAGTGGTGTTTACTTTTGAGAAGACATGCATAAATTTGCACTGTGAAGCCTAACCAGCCTTACAAATTACAAAACACAGGTAGGCAGTGCTTAAGATTGAAAGAGATAGGGCAAATGCAAGCTATCCTCTCAATTGTCCTCTAGGCATCTGCTGCCGGCAGGGGGGGGGGGGGGGGAATGCAACATTCCTCAGAGGTTTCCTTATTGTGAACTTCTCCCAGCCAGTAGGGATGTATACGAAACTGTTTGGCGTTCCATTCAAGGAATGGTGAACAGGTTCGGAACCCCTGCGTTTGAACTGGTTCGAATGTGGGGGGACTTTAAGGCTCGGGGGGGTGCTCTTACCTCCCCTGCTCTTATCTTCCCCACCGCATTTCCCTCTCTGGCGTGACTTTAAAGAATGCTGGCGTGGGGTGGCTGTATACCCTCTTGCTGCCCTGGTCAGTGTAAAACCAGAAGTGTGTGAACGTGCACCTGCCATCCAGGTGTGTGTATGGTGTGCACATGCGTGCCAGCCACCTCTGGTTTTATGCTGGCCTGGGTGGCAAGAGGGTGTACAGCCGCCCTGCACTGGCATTTTTTAACATGGAGGGGGAGGTAAGAGCACCCTCCCCGTGCCTTGAAGTCTCTCCCCCCGCCCCCAGCCTCTCGGGTGTGCCAGCCTCCTGTGCTTTGCCTAGCTTTCTCTAAGTCCAGCGATTAAGCAGAAGAATGCTTGCACATTTTGTTCCGTATCTACAAGGGCTTTTGGAGAGGAGGAGGAGGCCGGGAATGTGGGCTAGCTAATAGGCTGGATAACATGCCTAAAATCCATGAAATATCTGGGAATCTTGGAAGGATGGCCAGCCTAGCCTTTTACCACCTTCCAACCTTATTCCTCGTAAGGGGGAAGGGCTGCTTAGTTCCTTGTAAAGCCAGAGTGGCCAGGACATTTAACAGTTCTGTGACAGGCAGAAACATAACAAGTGTAACTTTGACTAGTATATGAAGATGCAAGCAGCAGCTGCTGATATTCTGCCAGGACTTCAGCAGCTTGACAGCCAGAGCCTCATTCTAGCTGCCAGCACGAGTCCCAGTCCAGCCCCACTCTGGCCACCATTGCTGCTGCCATCCTTGCTCCTGGCCCTGTTTTGCTTGCCAGCACAAGCCCTGCTCCAGCTGCTGGCCCTGCTCTGGCTCCACCCTGGCTGCTGCCACTGCCAGCCCCACTCTGGGCCCGGATTTAGCCAAAGGCGCCAATCCTGCTTTGGCCCTGCTCCAGTCACCAGCCTTGCTCTGGCCTCGCTCCAGCCACCATTGCTGCCACCAGCTCTGCTCTGGGCACCACCACTGCATCCATTCCAGCTGCTATTGCCACTTCAGGCCCTGCTCTGGCCACCGCTGCCACCCCAATCACCAGCAAATCTGCACGCCAATAAGAAGCGAGGCCTCTTTCCTCTCTGGAACAGGGGGGGAAATTGTTTTTATTTCATTTATTGCGCACAGGCCTCCTCTGACCTATTTAAAAAAACAGTGCTCCATGCTCTAATCCACTACCTGCATAGGCTGTATAGGTAACAGCACTCACCATATGCTCAGAGGCACACACTACCAAATTCTTAAACATTACCATCATCACCCCAATCCACAGATTTTTCTGTTGCCATCAGCCTACACAGGTAGTGGATTGGAGCATGGAGGATCTAGCTAACTTGTGTTTACATGGTTATGATTTTATAGGCCAGTACAATATCTCTGACTGGACATCATGTCTCATGCTCCCATGGCATAAATATTATTGGCCATTGAATATCCTAGCTTTTTAGAGCTCAGTTGGAGCTGCCACACCTATAATTATTACATTCATTCATTCATTCATTCATTTGATTTCTATACCACCCTTCCAAAAATGGTTCAGGGCGGTTTACACAGAGAAATAATAAATAAATAAGACGGATCCCTGTCCCTAAAGGGCTCACAATCTAAAAATAAACATAAGATAGACACCAGCAACAGTCACTGGAGGTACTGTGCTGGGGATGGATAGGGCCAGTTACTCTCCCCCTGCTAAATAAAGAGAATCACCACGTTAAAAGGTGCCTTTTTGCCAAGTTAGCAGGGGAGAAAATCTAGTATTCATATTTATAATATTTGGTATAATACCAAATCTGAATACCAAAAATGACTAAATTTCAAGTTTTACATAATTGATTGAAACATAAAGGAGAAAGGAAAAAATACACTAAATCAGACATCATTCTGATAAGACAAAAATATTCTTATATATGGTTACCCAATTATCATATTGAGTTTATAAATCTGTGCCAAACTAACTGCAAATGAGTTAAACAATTGTGTTTCAGGAATGTTCTTTCTACCGAATGGCTCCAAATATACAGAATACAATCTGTAGCTAAAGAAATAATTAGATTGCTTATAACAAAACTTCATGCTGTAAGTAGAGCATGAATATTCTTCAGCTTGCAACTGGGAAAATAAGATAGCTAAGGGGTGCCAAAAGTCTGTTTCATTAAGCATGCATCTGAATATGCCATTTTGGCTTTATTTATAGTGTACATTGACTTTCTAGGGGTTTTTATTATGTTTTGCGCCTGTTAATCCAGTCTTTATATACTCACAATCTAAAAGAGACATTGCCTAAAAGAGACAACAGAGAAAGAGGTGCCATCATGAATGCATTCTGGGAGTTAATTCCAGGCAGCAAGGGTTTGAGGGAGCAGTGTCCACTCTATACTTACTGCCTAAGGGAGCCGAAGTGAGATGTGCATTGTTCAAGATGTGAATCTGCTGCTGAAGTTTGAGCAGGAGTGAGGGAGGGAGGGTGGAGTGATGAGACAGAGTGGCAGACTGGAACTAGGGTTCAGGAAGGCAGGAGCAGAATGCTGGAAAGGGAAGCAAAAACAAGGGATCCATTGGTGCTATATAGCTGACATGAGGAGGAAAATACTCGCAGAAGTTCCATTGAAATTAAAAGGACAAGTTAGGACAGTGGTTCCCAAACTGCAAGCCTCCAGATGTTGCTGAACTACATCTCCCATCAGCCCTAACTACAATTTATTGTGGCTGGGGATGATGGGAGCTGTAGTTCAGCAACATCCGAAGGCTCCCAGTTTGGGAACCACTGAGTTAGGCAATGGCTTCGTATGCAAGAAACTGCTGCAAGGGATATTTTATTTATTTTACGTTTATTTATTTTACATTTATATCCTGCTCTTCCTCCAAGAATCTCAGAGTGGTGAATATGATTATATTTATTCTTACAACAACACTGTGTGGTAGGTTAGGCTGTGAGATGAGTGATTGGCCCAGAGTCACCCAGTGAGTTTTGTGGCTGAACGGGGATTTGAACTCGAGTCTCTCCAGTCCTGGTCCAACATTCTAACCACTATGCAACACTGGCCCCATGTGTCTATCTGTCTATTTGTCTATTTATCTGAAGTACTAAGGTGATGCCTAGCACACTGGAGGTACCTGGAGCGCATGTGTGGCATGCCAGAGGTGCCTGGAGTACAGAGCCACACGGTGTTGATCCCGATCGGAGGCAGTGGCAGCACTGCTCGAGCTCCAGTTGGGAACCACTCTAGACCTGTGAGGAGAACATGAGCGGAGGGATCTTGGGTGAGGGGACTGCTGCAGGGGGTGAGGAGAGCCTCCCAAATGGCCCAAAAACGGCCCGATCTGGCATTTGGGAGGAAGGTGGGCCCAAGGAAGGAGCTCTTGCCAGCTCCACCATCTGAGCAGAGATGGCGGTGAGAGCCCCTTCTTCGGGCCCCAATTCCTTACAAATGCCAGTTGGGCCGTTTTTGCCATTCTGAGGTCCGAAATGGCCCCAAAACGGCCCCACCTGGCATTTGGGAGGAAGGCGGGCCCGAGGAAGTAGCTCTTGCCACAGTCTTAGTACCCGTGCAGATGCTCTGCACGGGTAAAGGTAATTATCTATTAATAATTGATGTTCCTGTAAAAAATAGGTGCCATTGAAAGATGTGTAGGGTATCACATTTGGAACTATATGTTCCAAAGAAATCCTCATTGGGATGTCTTTGTCAGGTGTGTGCACAGAACTGGCTGGTCCAGTTCGGTTCAAGTCCAAACTGGACCCAAACCAAACCAGTTCGGTTTGGCACCCCTTGAACCCCACTCCCCAGTTTGGTTCAGTTCAGGGGGGGTTCATGAACAAAACCATCCCCTCTCCTCACGGGCTTTGCACAGTTCTTGGAGAACTGCGCAATGGGCCTCTGTGTGGCCTGGGTCATGTCCAGGCCACGCAGAGGCCCATTGCATAGGTGCAGCAGCCTCCAAAATGGCTGCCGTGCCAGTTGGGAAAGGTCTGAATGGGCTGAAGAATGGATGAATTGGACTGTTTTTGAAGGCAGGAAGGCTGGCAGGGGGAGGGGGAACCTCTCACAACCCCCGCCACCTCAGAGAACACCCGGTGGGGGTGTAAGTTAATTTTTTTTTTTAAAAAAAAATGTGTTTGCAAACCCTCCAAATGGGTTGGGGGGGTCGATCTGGGGTCAAGCCCAACTGGAGCTAGTTTGGCCCGACCCCGAGCCTTCAATCTGGTTTGGTTTTGAACTTGTTTGCACATCCCTAGTCTTTGTGGTAGCCTGTCTTGAATAGCCACAAGTCCTCTCAAAATTCCTTTGCATGAGGGAATTTTATTAAGTGAAAGCAGTTTGACATTATGCCCAGAATAAGCACACAATAAGAATGGTTTCAGAATTATTTTATAAGCATATTTCATTGAAGATAAAGCTGCCCTCTCCCTTAATATTACAGTGGTAATACAGGAGAACCCTGTTATCTGTGGGGATTCCATTCCATGTGGGGGGGGGGAATAGTGAAACTGCGGATAACCGGCTACTAGGGTAATGGGAATTGGGAGGGTTAGGCTCCTGAGGCAGTGAGGCAAAAGTGTAAAAATGGTGCAAAAGGGCTGGCAAAAATGGGATGGAAAAACTGGCTAAAAGTTTTTTTGGGGGAAATTGTGGGGGAGTACCCTACCGTGCCCTGTGTCCCTAGCTGTCCAGCAGTGCCCCCCAAAGCAAAAATAACTTGTGGAGTTTTCATGAAAAATCACTTTTTCCTCCCTTAAAAAAAAAGAAAAAGAAAAAGAGCCTTTTAAAACAAAATAATAATAATAAATAATGGTGGCTCCTGTTCTCAAAATGGCAGGCAGAAATGACCTTGGAGGTCATTTCCGCCCTTTCCCAACCTGTGGATATATGAGCCTTAACTCTTTAAATGCCTAAATCTTTTGTGTATACTGAGACACAGAATCAGTCTGAATACACCTATGACTGATGGACTGAAAGTATTCTTTTGTAGACGTATGTCCACTTGTGCCTTATTAATTTAAACAACGGTTTAAGACAAAGCCCATCAAACATTAGATAAGCATTTTAAGCTAATGGGCCATATATTTATTTGACAAACACAGGGAGCTCATATTGCAGCCTATTTTTACAGGAACATCAATTATTAATAGGCATATTATTGCTGACAGAGGGCCTAGCTAAATATGTGAATTTCGTTATCCAGTTTTGGCTCATTAACTGTAGAAAGCTTGTAAACATAATGGCTTCTATTCACACAGAAAGCCTTCATTAAGATGTATTATTCTGCTGATGATGTGGCCATCCCATACTACTAAATATGCAGTCCACATCTAATATATATAGATTTATTTTTAAATGAGTAGCTGTTCATAGGGAGAGTTAACAATTTTTCATTGCCAGAGAAATTTCTTTAATATAGCAACATGAGACCACTCTTAAGGAAAAGCTCCATATAAGATGCTTGAGTGCAATACCCCCTCAGGTTCGAAAAAGCTACATAATGGTTTTAAAAGGTTCAAGTATTTTATTTGGCTTGAGATGACTGAGTTTCTTCTGTCGTTTATTATCCACACAGACTCTTACAGGCATTTTGGAATTTGGACTCACTGCTCTTGATCACTACACACTAAGGCAGTTCACGCAATCAAAAACTGGGTAGGGCAAGTGTCCTACACAGGTTTAGAAGCGGTATGTGATTCCAAGTTTTGCTTGTGTGTGACCAAACAACTAGGTAGGAGGAGGGTGGGGGGAGTAATCTTGTGTGAAGCTGGATAGGAAGATTCCACCATCTTACGCAGCTTTCATACCCAGCTATTTACCAAGGTAGGAGGAAAAGCTGCCCTACCCAGCCCCTACCTCATACACAATCACTCCCTGTTCCTCCTACCTAGTTGTTTGCACTAACAACTTCCCAAACCTGGGTAGGACACTTGTCCTACCCAGTTTTCAATTGTGTAAATTGCCTTACTGATTCAAACCAGGTTAACAACAACAAAAAGAGTCAGTGACTGGCATGCTGTGAAACATTATGTGCACTTTATAACATAACATTTGTGCAGATGTGCAAGAGCACTGTTGCTCTAACTGCAAGAATTATGCAAACACGGTTTCACAATGGAGAGCCATTATTTCTAATGGCTGTCAATTGTGCAACTACAGTCGCACAATTCTTGCAATTAGCACAACAGCACTGATGTTCAACTGCACAAACATTAGGTTGCAAGGTGCACATGAAGTTGCACGGTATGTCAGCCCATACCTCCAACAGCTGAGGAAATGGGCTCAAAGTTGAAACTGTTTGGAGTCATACTATAACACTGGGCAAGCTGAGTTTCTTTTCTCTCATGTTAATTTGTCAATTCTTATCAACCCAGCTAGGGTTGTTTATATTTACCAATGTGCAGAGTGTGTTGCTCTAATTGCAATCACCTTTGGTTGATTCAAAAATTACTAACAGACCAATCCCTGGTCCAATGCTTTGAAGAATAAAATTGAAAATTAAAGATTCAAGACTTTAAATATATTTGTCTATTTTTGAAGTGGAGTATTCCAAACAGGCCCAAACTAATTTTGTTTTTGTTTATGTGCCGCTCTTCCTCCAAGGAGCCCAGAGCAGTGTCCACAGTTACTTACCCTCACAACAACCCTGTGCATTTCATGGGTTTAGTGACAACTGCAGATGTAGCTATTATGTACCCCATAATAGACATTTAAAGCTGTTTCTTCCCAATCTGTTGGTAGCTCCCTTGTTCTCATCATTGATTTCTGATGTAACTTGCCTTTTCGGTTTCAGACTTGGTGTGTCATATGTTGTATAGGTTTTGTCCTATGTGCCAGTACATCAGCTATTGATCTTAGGTGTGATAACACCACAAACTGATTCTTCTTTGCATGGGAGCCATGTCATCTTCTGTAGACTGAGTCGTATGTACCTTCACACAAAACAATGTGCAGGAACTTTCCACTGTGCTACTTCCATTGGAAATAATGGAAGTAACAGCTGCAGAAACTGCCTATGCACTCTTTTAAGGAGTTTGCAGAATGTTGGCCAATCTTTCCAGCATCTAACTGACCCATCAATTTGCATCTTAGGCCTACACCTGTTATCACAGCAAAACAACATATAAAATTAGCCATCTTTAAAATAGCTGAAACAGGTACCCTTAGCAACAGAGGGAAGAGACTGCTGTGTATTCTTTATTTCTGAAAAGTAGCTAAAGCTGCCAGAGCTCAGTTGCACAGCATATGCTCTTTCTTTCTTGAAATGCAATAACAAAAGCAGCAAGAAAGCTTAGCTTTTTATCTTAACTACCTATGCTGGTTTACAAGTCCCTAAACTTATTCTTGGGTGAGGCTATTAAAATAATGGGGAACCTAAACAGTGAATTTTTGTATTAAAGTACTTTATGCTTTTTATGTTTTTGTTTTGTTTTGTTTTTTTAATCTCAAGGGACATGGATTTCCTCACAGATTCTTAACAGCTGCATGAAAATGCCAGGAAACAACTGACTAAACACTGCACATAAAATTAAGTGAACAAATTAGAAACAATACTTTCTAATTAAAAGAACCAATGGGAAGTGTGAACATGGGGAAATTCAATTTAAAAATCTTTGGCACCCTTCTGATATTGAGAAACATGGCATTTGCCAAACAGCAGTCTTCTCACCTGCTTTCATAAAGCATACCATTATCTTATTTTAAAACCATTATTTTTCTGTACTACAGTACTGGTAATTGACATTGAAGCATTAAATAGTAATCCATCATGTACACTGGGTTTTTGTTTGTTTTGTTTTTAAAGGAGCATGTCTATTTCTTTCTTGACATGGAGCAAATTGAATTAAGACTGGGTATAAATCAATTGGGTACTGTTTACTGCACAAGTTTAGGATGCATTAGTCCAGACAGTTTACCACTGGTGTAACATGTGAACTATAGCTGGAAACATCTTGATATTGAACACATTTTAGTCAGCATTGGAGGACATGTTGTTTCGAGCATCACAGTAGAAACAATAGTAAAGGATCAGTGTGAATGGTTCTAAGAAAGGAAAATATTGTCTAAGTAAACTCTTCTCATATTTCTCTGAAGTGCCAAGCGATAAGTTCTCTTGTGGCACACAGATAACTTAGTGCTGAACAAGCAAATGCTATGTCCCCCTTACCCATCCACCAGTTCTCTCTTTATTATTGAGCATATGTAGCTGGGTGGGTTTTTTGTTTTTTTTTGTTTTACTGCAGCAGCTCATTTATCCATCTAGCCTGGTACTCTCTATTCTGACTAGTGGCAGCTCTCTAAGATCTCAGACAGAGGTCTTTCCTAGCTTTAACTAGAGATGCTGGTAACTGAAACAGAAATCATCTGCACACAAGGCATGTCTTATACCACTGAAATCTGACGTGGCTGTTACACTTCTGGGCTTCACACATGTACGAAGACCATGTCAGAAAACTTCCAAGTTTATTCTCCTGCTTTGGGGGGGGGGACCTGCCCCCATAGCTATATGTGGCTGTGCCACCCCTCCTTCCCTCAGTCCTTCATCGTCCATACTTCAGTGAACTGTATTGGACTTCTTCTGAGTTTCTGTGGGGGGGGGAGTGTTCTTGCTTTTTAATTTCTTGTTCTTTTGCCTCTTGTTTTTTCATATTATTTCTTTTGCGTAGTTGCTCTTTTCATTTGTGTTTTTATTTTCTCCAGCCCCTGCCTCCTCTGCCCCTGCCCCCCCCCCCAGTTGTTGTCTCTCTGTTTCCCCAGCTGGGGAGGAGGTAAATTTTGTATTACTCGTATGGCAAGTAAAATTAGCTTTTAAAATGTGTCTGTTGTGGTACCAAGCAACTGTCCTCAGACACACACAGCAAGTGCCTTCTCTGTTTAGAAGAGGCACATGTTGTTGAGGCCTGCTCACATTGCCAGAAAAACTGCCTCTCACCTGCACTTGGCTGTTTGGGACCAGGCCCTTCATTCTTCACAACAACTGGTGGCTTCAAAGGGCCCTGCCATGTTAGCCTCAATTGCAGAGACTCCCTCAAGGTCCCCTGTGGAAGTCCCAGACTTGGTGACACCACACTGCCAATGTTGGCCTCGGTACTACCGAGAACCCTGGTGCCAAGCGAGATCTTGTGCCTGATGCCAAGTGCACCGATCTCAATCCTGACGATTAGTATGCAAGTCTCGAACCCGATGATCCCAACTCCATTGTCAACACCAGTATCTTAGCCGGGGACTATGCCAACACCAGCCACTGTGGTGGAGGAGGAGGAGGGGTCAACATCTCCTTCACAACCCAGAGTTTAAACAAGTGCCTGACAAGGAGTTGGCTCCTGTTAAGACCAAGAAAGAGAAGAAACTTCATTTGGATTTTACCCTGATGGGCCTCAGCACCAAAACCCAAGGAAGCACCTTGGATGCCTATGCAGCCTTCCTCTTCAGTTCCGACAAGTGGCATGATCCCAACAGTGCCATCACCGAAATAGGGATGTGCACGAGCTGTTTGGGCAGCTGCAAGTGGGGAAGAGAGTGGCTCCCTTAAAAAGCAACTCTTTAAAAAGGAGATCCTTACTTGTTTTTTAAGGGAAGCAGGCACCCAAGCCAGTTCAGTGCTTCCCAGAGGAAAACAGCTTGTGCACAATCCTACACTAAAGGCGAGCAGATTAATCTTGAAGGCATCATCTCATCTGAGTTTACCCACCTCAGTCCTGGACATGATGTCAGATCCTGAGGGCTCTCCCGAGTATTGCCCTAAGTGGCCGGGAGACCACTATACCCAGACATCCATACTGTCCTTCTTGGGACTGAGACATGCGATCAGAGAGAGACAGGACATCCCGATGGGTGCCATCTATCTTGGTACTGAAGAGACCTCTCGCTCTTGGACTCCATAGGTTCTGATTACTACCGACACGATCCCTCCAATCCAGGTATAGGGATTGGTGCTTGGAGGACTGATATCATGACCAGCCATAGTACCAAGAGGAGGAGGAGGAGGACTATGCTAGAGTCGTATATCGTGGCCGCTATAGTCACTCTTATGATAAACCGAACTCCTATAGGTCTTGATCTCAGTCACTGGATTGTTAGCTGAATCCTTATTGGCCACATTGCCAGCAGGTGCGCCAGCGTTCTCAAGGGGAGACAGCTCCAAAGCACACTAAGGTGCTTACCCTGACCAACAGTCCTCAGCCTTCAGCCATGGATCCCACACTGTCTTCCCCATCTCTGGACCTGCCAAGACTGGGCCCATCAAGAACACCAGATAAGACCCCTGGTCCCGGACTACCCTGAAAGTCAGCTTTTGGAATCAGGTCCTGGACATCCGATCAGAGGAACAGAATTCTGCCCATTCAGAGCTAGCTTCCACAGGCTCTTGGCCTCTAGAACTTTTGTCTGAACCAAAGCCTGTCTCTTGTTAATTATACTGCTCCCAGGGAATTGGCAAGCACTCCTAACTAACGTTTGGGCTTGTGTAAGGGAACCAGTGAGTTTAGAGAGAACAGCTAATTTCAGAATAAATTTGTGCAAAGCTTCGGTCTTGGAAATGACTGACAGAGAGTTGAAGTCACATGCAGTCAGGCTTATTTAGGGTTTGGGGTACAGAAAGAAAACCTTGATTAGCAGGCATCACAATATCAACTAACAAAGCTAACCAGGCTAATAATATTAATAGTACTAAATTGAAGCTCACAAAGAGGCACACTAGCTTGAGATTTGAATTAAATCCACTCAAGGCTGACCAGAGAAACTGTCTTAGAGAACAGCTTTGGATTTTAGAGTTAGAGAGTGGGAAAGAGGGGAGTGGGAGACTTAGGAGCAGAGATTAATATATCTCATGTCCTTTCCCAGTGGTGTGTTTAGACACATCGCTCAACAAATGTTGAGGGACCTCTTTCCTTTAGGACAGGTGGGAAAGCAGAATACAGGAGTGGGGACCCGAGGGCTACTCAAAGATTAGGGAGCCAGGAAAAGTCCAAATGAGGTCTGATCTCAGGGAACTTGTACCTTGCTGCAGCCAAGTGTGCTGCACAGATCAGGCCTGGAAGCAGGGCTGGTCTGGGGGCGAAAAGCAGGATGGGTATGAGAGCCAAGGCACAGCAAGATGGTATAGCTGGTGCCAAGACACACAAACACGCAATGGATGAATCCAGAGAAGAGACACTCTGCTTGGTGGTTTCAGGGACAGAAATAGTCTATGGGGCTATTCTCATGACCATCAAAAATCGGGCTAGCAGAGGCTAGCCCCATTTTTGTTGGTCATCAGAACCTCCAGGTTTTGTTGGTCGTCAGAACCTCCACAGCCGAGCCCGGTGGTTCTAGAACGGCTAACCCGCTCAAGAACCCCTTGCAGAAAGCAGGTTTGCGGAGTGAGCACTCCTGCAAACCTGATTTTTGCGATCGTGAGTAGCTACGCCGTGCCTCATGAGTAGACCCCTGGCCGGGAGGCTTAAAATCAGCCTCCCGGCTCGGGGGTCTCTCCAGTATGCCCTGCACACTCGCGCAGGGCATACTGGGGCTTGCGGGGGCCGCGCAGTCCCCGCTCCCCCCACCCCGCCAGCTCCGTCTCGGGCCGGCCATCGTGTGGGCAGCCGATCCAGCCGCCCAGGGCTCCCTGCCCGCTCGTGAGCGGGGCTTAGCCCACTCTTCCCGCTCAGCGCCCTAAACCGGGTCTCACTGATCATGAGACCCGGCCCAGTATCTTGCCTGGAGGCAAATGTTGACCACACCTTTCTGCTGAAAAGGGTGACGTGTATGACAGATAAAAGAATACATTTTGTCCTGATCAAACTTTGCTGGTGTGCTCTACCAGCACAATTTGGTGAATAGGTTGAGAAAGCTGTGCAGGATGGGGTGTAGTGGGCGCATTAGAGCTTATCTCGTGTGGTCAGGAAGGACCTTGATAGGTGCTGAAATGTATTAACAAGCATGACTCCTGAGCCTCGAGCCAACCATTAATACTTTTTGTTAGTGAGACGAGCCTGTTACCTCTTACCTTATTGCTTCCTGCGAAGGTCATAAGCTTGAAAGCTAATCCGAAGCTATACCATCTCTCCAGATTTAAAATACCCAACAGTTTCCATTGCTGTGCCATAATTGCTTTAGCAGCCAGGATTAAGAAGATAACTAGTTCTTTATCTTCAAATTCAGTATTGCTTCCTGTGAAAAATATTTAATAAACCTAGCTAGATCTGGAGAGTATTCTACTCTTTGATTCGTTATATTGCTCATTTCAACAAAGATTTTCTCCCCAAAAGGTTTAATTTTCTTACAAGTCCACCACATATGATAATATGTCTCTTTCTGTTTACAACCCCTCCAACATTGTATATAATTTTGTGGAGAAAACTGGGCTAATACCGAAGGAGTTAAAAACCAATAATGTAATATTTCCCAGTGAAGTTCTTGAATAGAGGCCAATAGAAAGTCCCCTGGCCTCTATAATAATTGCCAGTGTGTCTTCTCCATATTTTTACTTAATTAAGGCAATCCTCAAGCCTATTGGAGGATCTCCAGTCTCTGTTTGTATTAATTAGGGGTGTGCAATTTGGGTATTCGGTGATTTGGTTCGGGACCCAAACCGAATCACCCCTGTTCTGTTTTGTGCCAGAATATGGGCCACCCGAATCACCCTTGATTAGGTTCGGATTTGGATTTAATCCGAATCGATTCGGGGGGGAAAGGGGGCCCAGGGGCAAAATTTTGGGGTGGGGTGGTAGTGCCCAATGGGTGGAGTCTACCACCCCAATTTCAGGGGAATTGGGCAAAGGGCTGATTTTTGGGGAATTTTTGAAGTTTTAGTGACTTTGGGGCAGTTCGGGGGCATAGCTTGGGATCTGGGCAAAAGGAGTGGGGTGGGGTGGTAGTGCCTAATGGGTGCAGGCTACCACCCCAATTTCAGGGGGATTGGGCAAAGGGCTGATTTTTGGGAAATTTCTGAAGTTTCCATGTCTTTGGGGCAGATTGGGGCAGAAAGTGGGGCCTGGGGCAGAATAGTGGGGTGGGGTGGTAGTGCCTAATGGGTGGAGGCTACCACCCCAATTTCAGGGGGATTGGACAAAGGGCTGATTTTTTGAGAATTTTTGAAGTTTTAGTGACTTTGGGGCAGTTTGGGGGCAGAAAGTGGATCTGCCCCAAAAGGGTGGGGTGGGGTGGTAGTGCCTAATGGGTGGAAGCTACCACCCCAATTTCAGGGGGATTGGGCAGAGGGCTTATTTTTTGGGAATATTTGAAGTTTGGGTGTCTTTGGGGCAGATTGGGGGCAGATAGTGGATCTGCCCCAAAGGAGTGGGGTGGGCTGGTAGATAGTGCCTAATGGGTGGAGGCTACCACCTGTCCCCAATTTCAGAGTGATTGGGCAGAGGGGTGAATTTTGGTGAATTTCTGAGGTTTGTCTTCATAAGGTGAAGTGTGCTAAATTGATTACTTCCTCATATTCATAGTAATTGAGAGTGTGAAAAAGTGAAAGTGGGGTCATGAGAGTTGTTTAATTGAAAAAAATCTCATTTGCTATGATAGAATGAGAGGTGTGAGCCCTCTGCCCAATCCCCCTGAAATTGGGGTGGTAGCCTCCACCCATTAGGCACTACCACCCCACCCCACTCTTTTGGGGCAGATCCACTTTCTGCCCCCAAACTGCCCCAAAGTCACTAAAACTTCAAAAATTCTCAAAAAATCAGCCCTTTGCCCATTCCCCCTGAAATTGGGGTGGTAGCCTGCACCCATTAGGCACTACCACCCCACCCCACTCCTTTTGCCCAGATCCCATGCTATGCCCCCGAACTGCCCCAAAGTCACTAAAACTTCAAAAAATCCCCCAAAATCAATCATGAACCGAATCACCTGAATTTTTCGGGCCCGAAATTCGGGTGATTCGGCTCGGGCCCGAAAAATATCGGGGGACATCAGGGGTGATTCGGTTTGGCCCCGAATCACCCGAAATTGCTCGTTTTGGGCACAGGTCGTTCTGTGCCCGAAATTTTTTGCACATCCCTAGTATTAATACTTTATAGATAGTTGAACTTACTCCTTTAGGCTAATCCTGATAGCAAAGTATTAATTTCTCAAAATTTGTAAGTGAGCGAGTAACTGAACTCTCGACTCTACTATCCATCAGTATGCATCTAATTTGAAACCAAACTAGCCAAGGTATTTGGCATCCTGTTTGTTGTTCAATCTCAATATTGTTATATAACCTCTTATATCTATAACAATCTCTTATTCTCTAAAAAAAATATCTCCTTCAACAGTCTCAAATAAGCCAATCCAGAGTTGCCTGCCCCAGTATCCAGACATGTTAATAGAGGTGTTAATGGAGAAAAATCTCCTCTCAATATTGTAATTTTTTCTTTCCATATCTGGAACATATTTCTAGTGAATACATTTTTTAATTTTCTTAACATCTATGAATTTACTTGGGTAAAAAAATATTTGTCTTAAAACTCCTGCTAATTCTTGTGTCTCTTCTATTTGTATCTACTGCTTTGATACATCATCCATTATAAATTCAATCATACTAGCCAACCCGCACAGAGCATCTGTGCTTTCTTTGGGGCCGGCTGTATCCCCCTCCCTCCCTTCTGCCTTACACTCTTGCCCCTCTTCTCCTTCCTCCCGCCCCACTCTCTTGCCCCCTCCCCTCCCTTCCCACTCTCTCTTGCCCCCTCCCCTCCCACTCTCTCTTGCCCTCCCTCCCCTCCCCCTCCTTCTTGTCCTCCCCCTCCCCCTTCCTTCTTGCCCTCCCTGCCTCACTCTCTCTTGCCCCCCTGCCCCTCCCCCTCCCCCGCATTTCATTTCACAGTAGTTATCGGGCGGCGGCAGCTGCCGCTGCTCCTCCACCCAGGCAGCAAACATGGAAGTCCTGCCGCCCGGGTCTCTCCCACCCCAGCCTCCTGTGGGCGTCTGGCCTCGGCGGCCAGTTCCGCCGCCTGGCCGTGAGCTGCCTCAGCGGCTGGGCCCAGCACCTCCGCGGCCTGGCCCGCTACCAGGCTGAGTGCCGCATTTGCGGCCGGGCCTGTCAGGCCCGTTGCCGCCACTTGCTAGCCTCTGCTCACCCTCACCCTCTTGCCCAGGCTGTCGGGCCGAGTCCCGCCGCCTCGCCCGGGCCCGCCGCCGCCTCACCCGGGCCCCCCACCGCCGTTGCCACCTGTGTATAATTTGTAATCAACATTGAGTAACAAAATCGCTCTATAAGAGCTAACTTCTTGTAAATCTCTGCCTAGTTTGGGAATTGTTATTTTTGAATCATACCACGAGAATGGGAGACAAGCTCCCTGACGTAAAGCATTAATTAACATTACAGATTCTGGTTTAATAATTTCTTTATTATTAAACCTAATATTTTCTTTATTTCCTAAAAAAAATTCCCCTATCATGCTATCCAGTTTGGAATTCTGAATTATTTTTAAAACTTCAAGAACTTCTGCTTTAGTAAATGGTGCTTCTAGGATTTGAACATCCTCTGATAATAATTGTGGAGAGTTAATCTTATCTAAATAGTTAAGAATTTTCCCCTTTGTTGGATTTTGAGAGTTAAATAATTGTTTAAAGAACTTAACAAATTGATTACTAATATCTTTTATGTTAGTGATGATTCAGCCTGTATCATCTCTTTTAGCTTTTATAAACCACTTCTCCTTTAGTTTATGAGTTAACAATCCTGTATTTTTATTGTCATATTCATAGTGTCTTTGTTTTAAATAAATAAGTTGAGTAGAAATTTGTTGTTTTCAGAACCTCGAGCACCTTTCTTTTTTTAATCTATTTGCTTATAAGTATTCACCGGCCCTGTTCTATTAAATATTGCCAGTAGGTGATTAATCTCCAACTGGAGTTTATCATTCATTTGTGCTGATTGTTTTTTAATCCTGCTCATCTGATTAATACACTCCCCTCTAATAACAGCTTTCATCACATCTCACCTCACAGCTAACATTGTATGCTCTTTATCATTTTCATTTAAAAAAAAAAATGGGGGGGGGATTTTTACTTTGTCACCTAATCAACAAGTAGTCTAGGTTTAAAACACCAAACTGGGGAGAATAAAAATTTCTCCTTGGATTTAAACTTAAAGATCACTGGGGCATGGTCTGAGACAAAATGGGTCCAATTTCTCCCTTTTGAAATTCCTTTAACAAGGTATTAGATGCTTATATGTAATCTAACCTAGAATAAGATTGATGTCTTCCTGAAAAAAATGTAAAGCTTTTTGCAGAGGGGTTTAACGCTTGCCAAATATCTGTACGCTCATACTTATGCATCAATCTTTGAAAATTCCACGATAGTGAAGTTTGTTTCTTATGTTATATAAATATTGATTTATTCCCATTAGATGTCTTAGTTGCATCAATGTTGAAATATCTCCTCCCAACACTATATTAGTACCAGCAAACCTTTTCATTTTCCTCATTGTTTTCTGAAGGAAGTCAATCTGTCTCTGATTTGGAGCATAAATAGATGCCCAAGTAATAGTTTTATTATAGAACTTGTTCTTAATAAGAATATATATCTTCCATCCTTATCTTTTTTTAAAAAATCGATAACAAGATCAATATTGTCATGCCCCCACTCGAGGACATTGGAGAGGAGGGCGGGGGGGCAAGGGACTTACTAGAAAGTGGTAAAGCACCTGAGGAGGAGCAGGCTGGTGATTTGAACAGGGAGGTAGTTGAGACAGGCCAGGACGAGTGTTTGTCACAGGAGGGGCCAGCAGGGCCACATGATCTTTGGAGAGAAGGGTCAGGATCTGAGCCAGAAATTGAACGGCTGTTATCTCCTCGAGGACGCCGGCGGGGGAAACGTCAACAGTAGGTGAGGGAATTACAGAGTAGTAGTCAGCTGGCGGGGTGGAGTGTTGACTAAGTCCACGTGTCTGATGATTATAAATTTGGCAGCCTGTGCCTTGAACAAACTGCTGGAAACAACATGTCTAATCTGCTTTGAGCTTTTGTCAGAGAGATTGTTACTTTGGAATCTGGGCTTCTCACTCCTCACTTCTGTATTCATAGTGAGACTGTTAAAGCTTACCATTTGCCAGTAAAGCTGAAACTTGAGCTACTGGCTATCTATATATATAATTCTCCTGGGTGTGCCCAGGAGAAATGCGTCCCGGCAGCCCAGCTGATTGGCTGGGCTGCAGGGGGCACCTGATTGGCTGGCAGCACACCCAGGAGAACGGCAGTGGCGGCCATGGCCGGGGAGCCAGGCGGACCCGGCCGCGGAGGCGAGGCGGCGGGCCTGGCCGGGCCCGGCCACAGCAGCACTCTCGGGCCCAGGGGCGGCGGCGGCACTCTCGGGCCCGGCCGCGGAGGTAAGGCGGCGGGCCCGGCCGCAGCGCAGGCGGTGGTGGGCCCGGCCGCACTAGAGGCACAGATGCTCTGTGCCCGGGCCCACTAGTTGTTTCATATATTTCGAGCCAGTGTCTTCTGTAGATTGAGCTCCTGACAGATATTGGCTTTAAATAGAATAGCAACCCCTCTTGCCTTATTTGTCTCTTGAGCAAAAAATTGCTTTCCATAATATCTATCAGCAATACCATCTATCTTATAGGTCTCTTAACAAAAAAACACCACCAATGGATTTGACATATTTAGATCTCCTAGCCCTTTTAATTTTAATCCCCCAAACATCTTTAAGCCCTTTTAATCCCCCAAACCTCTTACATTCAGAGAAACTACCATTCACTGATCACTCATTTTATTCCTTATTCCTTTAAAAAAAAAAATAGTTATTCAATTTCTATGAACCAGATAATTCCAGTTCACTCAAAATGCCCATTTCTATTTTAGTATCTCTATCTATAGAGTATAAAATACTGTATTTAATTGTTCCTTTTTACAAGATGTGTTCCCCTTTTCCCCTTCCCCTTCCTCCCTGGCCTACTTAGACCGAAAGCAAACATTGTTTGCAGAGGAATCTAGGATCCTTTAACAGTTTGAGAGGCGAGGGGGAGCATCAGCCAGTCCTCTCTCCATTCCCAGCCCAATATTCCTTGTAACGAAATAATTAGTCAACTAATTGATTATATTGACCTAGCCTGACTAAACATCTTAGCAATCTTCTCTCTTCTTTTTAATTTCTATTTTAAAGTTCATCTAAAAGTGTGAATTATGAAATCTTCCAGCTGCTTCTCTTAGGTTCTCATAGGTTCCATAGACCACAGCCTCGAGGTCAAAATTGCCTGGTTTCCAGTTCAACTCTTCTTGGCAGAGAAGCATAGCTTATCTTCTAACAAGTTCTCCTGTTTTCCGAAGACCAGCTACCTCAAGGCCAAGTTGTTTAATTCCATGCAAGACTTTTCTGCTTTGCTGTTTCATTTTGCATTTGTTCCACAGAAATAATAACTTGCTTCCCTTCAGGTTTAAAGATAATTATTTTAAAGGGAAAGCCCCATTTATATCGAATCCCCTTTGAAGACAGAAGCTCAGTCAAGGGCTTGAATTCTTTACACCGCTGTAATGTTGCTATACTGATTTCTTGAAAGAATAACACTTCCTCATTTTCCCAGATTAGATCTTTTTGACGCCCCGTATGTAGAACTCTGTCCTTCAAGCCGGAGTTAACAAATCTCATCAGGACGTCTCTCGGTTTCTGTGTTGACATCTTGTATGGGACCCTATGAATTCTCTCCAAGTCTTTTTCCACCAGTTGCAAGTTTGGAATCATCCCATTCATTTTAGTAATAACATAACTCATTAAATCCACCTTCTCACTAATGCCCCAAATTCTTAAATTATTTCTTGTATCACGATCTTGGATAGCCGCCATATCCTCTCTTATCTCCACAATTTTTTTCTGAGTAATAGATAATTCTAAAGGTAAAGTGTACCAGTCGATTTTGACACCTGGTGCCCACAGATCCCTTTGGTTTTCTTTGGTAGAATACAGGAGGGGTTTACCATTGCCTCCTCCCACACAGTATGAGATGATGCTTTTCAGCATCTGCCTGAAGGTACCAGCAGGGATTTGAACCGTCAACCTTCTGCTTGTTAGTCAAGCATTTCCCCGCTGCGCCACTTACGGTGACTAATAGATAATTCTAGAGCATTCTTATTAGCTAAATCAAAGGCATTGCTGGCTGTTTGTCCAATATCAGATATTTGCTGTGCAAACTCCTTAAATTGCTTATTAATTTGGTCAATTATACCAGCCAGATCTTGGCGGACCATTGTAAAGGAGTTTCTCCATTCCATTTGTAGTTCTTTATTAAGCTGCCTTATCAAATGTTCGATTGATTATTATTCCAAAGTTCGACCGGAGGTATATAAAAGCTTTTCTTGTTATTTTTGTAGATCGAATGAGCTTCTTCTTGGATTTCTTCATCCTTCTCCTCTCCTGCATTATGAGGGGGTGACATAGCAGCTGGCTTCAGTTCATCCAGGAAGGCTTTAATTCCTTTTCCTTTCCTCTTCAACTCTTTCTTAGACATTTTTCCTTAGATATCACTTCAAATTAGCAAGCATAGTTTCCAAACTTTCAAGGCTAAGTCTATTAAAAGGGCTGAGGTGGAGGGAGTGATTGAGCTAACATGCCATCTTGCCCATGTCTTGCTCCGCCCCTGTGTGGCTAAAGTTATGGCAACCTCTTTGCATTCCGTAAGCATGCTTGGCTGTGGTCTTCGGGACTGACCTTTGAGGCACACTCTTGGGTAGAAGAACTTTCCTTTGAGGGGTAGGCCCTGTCTGAAGACAAGATGGACAAGACCTTGCAGAAAGTTCAAAAATTAAAAAGTACGGCTTGTTCTATGAGTTACCAGCCTGCTAAATTCCACTCCAGTAAGCCAAGCAAATGGCCTCATTCCCAATTTTCCTGCTCTTCTTCACAACAGACCTCATCTGAGTGGTCATTTCACCTGAACTGATATGACCCTCCTAAGAAGGTGCCCTATTCCCAAGCCAAATCGCAGCTGCAACAACGCACCCGCTCCTACTCTAAGAGACAATGACTTTTTTCTCTTCTCCACCGGCAGTCATCTCACCCCATGCCTACTGACTTGGAATCAGATAATTCAGATGCTTGGGTCTTTACCATAATTCGCGTGGGGTATGCCCTAGACTTTACAACAAAGCCACCCTTCTCTCGAAGGATTGTCATTCCTCCTACACTAGTGCTCATGGAAGAAATCATGGTCCTTTTGGGAAAGATGCTACAGAAAGTGTTCACAGTCTCACATCCCAAGGATTCTACTCCCCATATTTCATGGTCCTGAAGGTCAACGGTGGTCTTCGCCCTATTCTGGATCTGAGGGAGTTAAATAAGTTCATTATTTACAAATGTTTCCGTATGCTGATGATCGCTATGATTTTGTCACCCTTCAAGAGGGGCATGTGGATGGCATCCCTAGACCTCAGAGACCTACTATCACGTCTCTATCTGACTCCAGCATTGGAAATTTCTACATTTCCAAGTAAGACTCTCCACCTTGGATTGGCTTCAGCTCCCAGGGTCTTTACCGAGTGTATGGCCCCTTTCTATTTCTCGATGACTGGCTGATGGCAGCAGACTCTTTCAGCCAGGCTGCATCAGCAGTACAGGACACCATCGCTCTCATAGAGACCCTGGGACTCCAAGTCAGCTACCAGAAGTCTCAGCTGCAACCCACACAATGCATCTAACTCCTAAGGACTGATCTTTGATTCAGCCCGTGCCAGAGTCTTCCTGCCAGATACCAGATTGTGTATGCTCATTACCCTGGAAGGAACAGTTGCTGGGGTGGCCTTTATAGGGCCAGAACTTAGGCCACATGGCAGTCACCACACACTCGCCTCCATATGCGTGTGCTTCAATTCTGGTTCTTGGACAGTTTTCACCCTCACACAGACTCACAAAATATGCTCCTACTCCCTCCCAGAAGAAGTCTATGCTTCCCTCCATTGGTGGATGCTTCTGAATCATCTGTCTACCAGAAGCCCCTTCTATGTTCCAATTCCAAAATTAGTCCTCTCTATAGATGCCCCTGAATGAGGCTGGGGAGTGCATCTATGGGAATACCGTGTGAAAGGTCACTGGCACGGGCATGAGGGATCTTGACACATCAGCTACCTGGAGCTCCTCGCAGTCTTCAAGGCACTCAGGTGCTTCCAGCCTTTCATAGCAGGGGCCTCTGTGATAGTTCAGATGGACAATACTACCGCAAAAGTGCATGTCAACAGACAGGGTGGTACTGGCTTCAGGAGCCTCCTACAGTAATCCTTGAGTCTATGGTATTGGTGCATCAGGCATCGGGCTACACTGCAGGTGGTCCATATTCAGAGCCACGTAATTCAACTTGGACACCCTCAGCAGATCCCTTATAATATCCCATGAATGGCAGTTTGCTCATGGAGTCCTTCACAGGCTGATTGACCAGTGGGGAATCCCACATTGGATTTCTTTGCTACTGCAGAGAACAGGCAATGTCTTCCCTACTGTTCCAGAGTGGGCATGGGACATCGCTTGTGGGGAGACACTTTCACCATCACATGGACGGTCCTGCTCCTAATCCTGCTGCTCCTGCGGGTTCTTTTAAGGATCAGAACAGAGGGAGAAAACTGCATCCTGATCATGCCATGGTGGCCCCCGCTGCGCCTTCGAATGTTGACAACTGACTACTGACTCCTACTGTTCCACAGCCATCTACTATTAGAGGAGAGCTGGTCTTGTGGTAGCAAGCATTACTTGTCCCCTTAGCTAAACAGGGTCTACCCTGGTTGCATATGAAAGGGAGACTAGAAGTGTGAGCACTGTAAGATATTCCCCTCAGGGGATGGAGCCGCTCTGGGAAGAGCAGAAGGTTCCAAGTTTCCTCCCTGGCTTCTCCAAGATAGGGCTGAGAGAGACTCCTGCCTGTAACCTTGGAGAAGCCGCTGCCAGTCTGTTAAGACAATACTGAGCTAGATAGACCTATGCTCTGACTCAGTATATGGCAGCTTCCTATGTACTGTCACAGCAAAGAGCGTGATCCCTCCACCTGACAGTGTGGAGGATATTCAGGCCTTCCCCATAGAGCTCCATAGGGTTCTCCAAGCTGCACGCAAGCCATCCACAGTTAAGTCCTATTCCCATAAACTGACACATTTCACAAAATTCGCTGTTGAGCATAGTTTCAATGTTTCTTCATTGTCGGCACAACATATATGTGCCTACCTGTTACATTTGAAAGAAAATGTTAATTTAATTTTTTTTTAAGCTATCTTCTTCATGGGTCCACTTGGCAGCCATCGTGTAGGGGTGTGCACGGAACTGCGGAGCTGTGGTCCAGCACTGGGGTGGGGGGTTCCATTAAGGGCGGGGGGTTTACTTATTCCTCCTGCCGCTTTCCACCTTTGGTGCTGTATTTTCTGTAGCAATGGGGCAGCAGGATACCTCCCTGCTGCCCCTTTCCCCACTTGACTGTGCGCCTCCTGTAGCAATGGGGCGGAAGGATACCTCCTCAACTCCTTGACGGGGTGGGGGGGGACAATGTTGACCAGGACAAGAAAGAGGGCTGTACCACTGGGGCGACTGTCGGAGGAGCCGCTTGAGCGAGCTCCTCCTAGCCAGCGAGGGACCAAACTGCGGCGCCGGCTCACTGGATACTGCCTCACTGCTGCCACCGCCGCTGTCGCATCAGCTCCACGTGGAGGTGCTGCGGCTGCCGCCGGCACCAGCAGAAGCCCTGGGCCGGAGGCCAGAAAAGGCCTGCTGCCAGGGCAATCGTCGGAGGAGCCACTGAAGCGAGCTCCACCCAGAAAGGAAACCAGCACTGGACTGTAGCGCTTAGTCAAGTGGGGAAAGGGGCGGCAGGGAGGTATCCTTCCACCCCATTGCTACAGAAAATACGGCGCCAAATGTGGAAAGCAGTGGGAGGGGTAAGTAAACCCCCCCACCCCAATCCATCCGAACCCGAACCGTCCATCCCCGGACCGGTCCGGAGGCCTGTAGAATGGCCTCCGAACCGGTCCGGGCACATCACTACCATCATGTCTGTAAGGAATCAAATATCCTTTCTACTCAGATCAGCACGTGTGAGGAGAATGATCGCTGAGTCATCCCTGCTGAGCTGCCTGGGTGGGCTCCTCATAAAACTGTTCTATATTTCTGGTTGATTAAATCAACCAAGTCACTTTTAAAAGCTTTTCCTAATGGGGTTTGAGTGACTGAAAAGCTCCGTTTCACTTTGCTTCCCCTTGCTAACAGGCAAGTATATACAAACCCACTGCTCCCCTGTGTGTTTGCTTGCACGTGGCGCTAATGATAGCTGGCTAAGCTCTTTTGATGACGTGTCTGCACTGGAGGAATTCCCTCCTTCCACCCATCCCCTTCCTTCTCCTGAGTTAATAACCAACTCTGGAAGGCTTGTAAAAAGAAAAGAACAGAGAAAATTTTATTCATTAATTTTAATCTTTTCACTTGTATTCAATTGCTGTAGGCTGGTTCATCTGAGGTTTTGGCTTTTTAGATACTCTCCAAAATGCCTAACTTGGATTACAAGAATGTTTCAGAACGCCCAGATCTTTTTTAGGTGGCACACATTGCTATCTTAGTTTCTCAGTTACAAAGAACAGATATTTAAGAATTGCAAAGCAAACTCAGAAAGCAAAATAATTCCTAACACAAAGTCTGACTAAGCATACTTTTCCCTATGCTAGTTTTCTGAAGCTCAAAAACCTTGGCTTCATTCCCCCCCAAACTCACCAATATTCCTGGCAAGATCAAGTCCCTGCAAATCTTTCACCCTTAGAGATTGTCCTGCAGCATTCACGATGTTGGAGCAGCCTCCATGCTGGTCACTGCCCCTCCGCTCTCTCCTCTTCCTTCTTCTCCTTCCCAGCACTCCCCACCCCCACCCAGCAGCCCTCATGTCCCACACACCTGGTGGATTGATTGGTCAAGACCTGAGGTCTTCAGCCTGTCATTCAAGGCCAGGGGTTCACTTCCTGTTAACCCTATTGGAGCTGGGAGGCTGATCACTGCAATGTACTTTCTACTCACTACAATGTCTTATACTGTTGAAACAAACCACTCCTGGTTCCACAATGATGTACTCAAGAAGTTCTTAAAGGGCCTGTCACATCTTTACCCAGACGCTCTGCTGATGGCACCGGCATGGGAGCTCTCTCTTTCACTGAAACCTCTTGTTGAGCCTCTGGCCACAATAGACCATCAGCTACTCATCTGGAAAGTTTGTTTTTTTAGTAGCTATCACTTCTGCACATAGAGTAAGCAAACTGCAGGCCTTGAGAGTGGACACTCCATAACTTACCTTCCATAAAGATAAAATTATACTCTGACCAGACATCTAGTGCCTGCCCAAGTTGTCATTTCACCACTCAGAACCCATCAACTTAGCTGTCTTTTTTCCTAATCTGACATCCAGAGCTGAACATTGGCTATATCTTCTGGATGTGGGATGGGCCTTGGCCTTCTGTGTTGAGTGCATGGTCGCATGGAGAAAGACAGACTTCCTCTTTGTCTCGTTTGAAGGACATCAGAAGGGACTTCAGGTTTCCCCACAGTCCATTTCCAGATGGATAGTCTCAGTTATCAAGCTCTGCTGTAAGATCACAAAGAAGAAGTCACAAAGAAGAATTAAAGCACACTCCACCACGACCATGGTGACTTCGGTGGCCTTTGATAAGGCGGTGCTGTTAGAGGTCATTTGCCAGGCTGCCACCTGGGTTTGTCTGCATTCCTTTATCCAGCACTACACAATAGATGATGAGCCCAGAGGAATGCGAGCTTTGGCAGAGCAGTGCTTCAATCAATTTTCAAGTAGATCCCACTATCAATCAGGTAAGGCAGCTTGTTATGCTCCCAGAAGTGTAAAATCCAGAGATCACATTGAAGAACAACAGGTTGCTTACCTGTAATTTTTCTTCTTCTAGTGGTCATCTGGGCTTTTACATGCCCTCCCCCACTCCCCACAGAGGGGTCTCCTCCAGGCGGACTCATTGACTGAAGGCTGGCGCAGCTGCATATAGCAATGGGGGGTGGAGTTCCCACCAAAAAGCAGGAGAATAAGCTTGGAAGTTTTCCAATATGGTCTCCGTGCATGCGCAAAGCCCAGAAGTGTAAAAGCCCAGATGACCACTAGAAGAACTAAAATTACAGGTAAGCAACCAGTTGTTCTGCAATGTAAATATTAAGTTCTTTATGTGATAACTGTAATTGCCACATGAATAATATCACACAGAACTCATCCTCAGTCCAGACATCAAAAGTGAAAAGTGAGGTAGAGAGAATGGAAAGGGGTAATTTCCTGTAAGTTCACATGGTGTGTTATCAGACCTGGTGTCAGGGGTCAGCCAAGTCAACCTGAAGACCCAATGTCTTAATGTGGTGATTTTTGGCACCCTTTCTGAAAATAAGAGCATCTCCCCCATTCACCTCACTGGTGAATCAGGGGGATGTGGTGGTAACAGCAACTCCACCTCCTTTGCCCACGATGAGAACCCACAGTGCTCACGTGCTGACAGTCCGCTCTGGGCTACAGCTGGCCCCATGTGTTAGCCAAGACAAGGCAAAGATGAGATAGTAATGCAAACTGGAAAGATTATTAAAGCTGTGGTTATTGTGTCCATTAAAAAACCCCAGGCTAAAATAGTAACCTCTGAAGTTACTACCAGAATTAAAACTGGGACTATGACATGTTACAGGCAAACATCCCAGGCCTCATTTTGATATGTATTCCTACGTCTTTTTCAGACTCTTCCTCCTCACTTCCAAAGACCTAGTATTTCATTGGTGCGAGCCCAGAAGGTGGATAGTTTAAGGTGTGAAATTCAGGAGAAACATGAGTCCGATTACCAGAAAGCTCTAGTAAGCATAAAGGAGCGTGTGAAAGAAATTGAAGGCCCTGACATCAAAGAAAGCCTCCAGGATCAGATCCGCCAGTGGTTCATCGAATGCCGGTGAGGAAAAAACCAAAATAAAATAATGAAAAATTACCGCAGCAATTATAGCAGTCTTATTGGCTTGAGTCCCAAGAATGCTGTTCACGTAATGGGGCTTTAACATCCCTTTGTCCTGCAGCACCCCAAAAAGTCAATCTTGAGGATCAGGGAACAGGAATAGTATGGGATAAAGTATGCAGAGCTTCCAATGGAGGAGGGAGTTGACAGAAATCCCCCTGTTCTCTGAGAGGAAGTGCTTTTCCACTTGTGCAAACTCTAATCAGCATTCAACCCATAGCCTCTAAACCTCATTCAGTTTAATCCCATTGGAAAGAATGTCATGCTTTTTCAGGACTAGGTTAGACCAGTGGTTCCCAACTTTGGGGCCTCCAGATGTTGCTCAACTACAACTCCCATCAGCCCCAGGTACAATTTATTGTGGTGATGATGGGAGTTGTAGTTCAGCAACATGTGGAGGCCCCCAGGTTGGGAACCACTGGGATAGACCATGTCACATCACCATTTTGACCATACATGCATGACATTGCCTTGGGTTGCTCATTTGATAAGGAATGTTGGGTATAGAGCATGCCCACAGCTCATGTGGACTGTGATTCCCAAGAGTATGGCTAGCAAGCTGGCATCAGGAATTACAAGACTGGATCACATTTGCAGTGGGCCCACTTGCTGACCAGACACCAAAAAGAAGAGTGACCTGGTTGCCATTCTTCGCATATACCTAGCTGCTCCCTTTCAAACCACAAATCTCAGTTGCACTGGGTGGCTGCGTAATTCTCCCATTGGAAAACAGGCAATCTCAAGTTGGGCAATCTCACACTTTTTATTATTTTTATTTTATTTTAATTTAATTTAATTTTAATTTTATTTTATTTTCACCCCGCCCCTCCAGTGCAATACTGTTCAGGGCAGCTTACAACAATAACATAGACTCAGAGACAAGTAATAAAATTTCTTTTAAAAAAAAAGTCAGATTAAAAACAATTATTAGGTTCAAATTAAAACTGAAAATTATAACAAGCTAAAGAACCTACCAGATATAACAAAATAATGATATTAAAAAGTCTCCTTTAAAAGATGTGTTTTAAGATGTTTTTTTAAAAACCCTGAGGGAGGGAGCATGGCAAAGCTCTTCAGGGAGGGCGTTCCAAAGCTGAGGGGCCACAACTGAAAAGGCCCTGTCTCTAGTCCCCACCAACTGGATCTCTGTTAATGGGGGGTCATGAGCAGGGCCTGAGATGATGATCGGAGGGCCCTGACAGATTCACATGGGCGAATGCGGTCTTACAGGTACCCCGGCCCCAAACCATGTAGGGCTTTAAAGGTCAATATCAGCACCTTGAATCTAGCCCGGAAGCAGACCAGTAGCCAATGAAGCTGACGCAGGATGGGTGTAATACTCGTGAAGCGACTCGCACCCACAAGCATCCTTGTGGCAGCATTATGAACCAGCTGAAGCTTCCGAAGAGTCTTCAAGGGCAGCCCCACATAGAGTGCATTGCAGTAGTCCAATCTGGATGTTACTAACGCATGAGTGACTGAAGTCAGGTCCGACTTCTCCAAGTAGGGTCACAGCTGGCGTATCAGCCATAGTTGGTAAAAGGCACTTCTGCACACCACTGCCACCCGTGTCTCCAAGGACAGCATTGGGTCCAGAAGCACCTCCAAGCTGTGGACTTTGTTCTTCAGATGGAACGTGACCCCTTCCAAGACTTGGATGATCATTACTTGGATGATCAGTTCTACCAACCCAGAGCACTTCTGTCTTATCTGTATTGAGTTTCAGCTTGTTTGCCCCCATCCAGTCCAGAACAGCATTTACCAAAAGGAAGGACGCCCAGCAATAGTGAAGCGAATTGAGAGTTACTATCTTGGGTTCCTTTTGACCCTGCCTGCATGGGTAGTAATGGTGGGATGGATCAGACGGAGCATAAGACAACTGGGTTCTATTCCCTCCACTGCTGCAAGGCATCTTTTGCACACGAGTCCCCCCAAACCCTAGGTTTGGTACTGCTGGATAGTGAATGTACTCCATGGTCTTTTTCAGTGCAGAGTAGGTACAAGGCAGAAGGCAAGGCTTTCTCAGTAAATAGGCTGCTGTAGAAAATGTTTCTTAAAGGCAGAAGAACTGAAAACTATTCAGTTAAAAAATTATAGCAAAAGAATAAATGCCTGGCTCTTTTGAGGGTTTCTTGCTGAATAGACAAGCTGTCAGAAAGAAGGGCTAGGCATGTTGGTGCACTGGATAGAAGAAAAATATGGCTGGAGCAGAGGGAGCAGAATGAAAATTAGTAGGATGCCATAAATAATTTATTAGAGAGAGAATTGTTTTGCAAAGTATTATTATTCCATTTGAAAACAACATTTAATTTTAACTTTTGATTGTTTTTGGTTTCTTGTATCACTCTTTTCATACTGATTATTTTGAAGGTGTGAATCTTTCTGTTTTCCAAAAAAATATGAAATGTAATTAGGCCCATGTGCAGTTAATCTGTTTTATAGGGTGTTGCTGGATTTACAGGAGGCTGGGGGCACTGGAGTAGCTTCTGTGCAGTGGCAAAAGTTACCTACTTCAGTATATATTGGAAATTTATGGGTCTGCTGACATTAATGGAGGAAGCTTGATGGCTTCAGTGGGGGCAGGGGATCAGCCGGAAGCCCCCGGTTCATATATTTTCCATACCTGATGAAACAAAGATAAATCTCTGTGTCATGAATACAGCCAATTGAACTTCCAGCATCAAGTCTCCAGAGACTGTTACCCATTGCACTAGCTCTGTTTTGTAAGTTTCAAATGTGCAAATATATCACCTCAACATTTTCAAAAAGCTTCTTGATTATACCATTCCATTTTTAGTATTTGGAAATAGCCAAGTGTCTAGTAGTGCTTGGCATTTTAGTTATTGTCTTAATCTAAACATCATAACCCTTTAAAGCAAACCAGTAATTTTAACAAACTTGTAAGGACAGTCAAAATCCAGTGGCTGACATCCAGACTTGCACTAACGTGTTGTGCTAGTACAATACTGTTGTGCCGGATAGCTGCACTAAGTCTGGTGCTTGCATTCTCGATTGGTATTGTACGTGTGCAAACTGTGACACACCTTATATGTTGTGCTGGGAACATTTGCACAAGAACACAATTCTAAGAATCCCTGTGGCTTTGCACAGCTAAGCGATCTTCTTGCACTTGGTTGGTTGTGCAAGCATTTCAATAGTTTGGATATCAGCCAATGAGTCTAGACACTTTGGCTGATATTTCCCATAGTATACTGAGGGTGGTTCTGAACTGCCCATGCTGCTATGGGCATCTGAAACACATGCCTATGTTGCTGTGTAACAGGGCTGTTCCACTAGTACTTATAACTGTGAAATTGTATATAATTAATGCAATTAAAGTCTATTCTTATAAAATTAATATATATCACTAATTTGAGTACAATACAAATTAATTTGGATACTGAAATTGAACACATGCATTTAAAATGGGGAGCTATGAGTTGCCATGTTTAATTTTTACTAGCCAGGAACAAATTTTGAAATCCAAATTCTACAGTTGAAACACAAATTTAAGTGTACAATGCTAGAGATGCACATGGATCGAGGTTCGTGGACATCTCTATATAATGCCCGTAGAACAGGTTGTATGGCCACAATTTAGGTTGTGTGTTCTGGTGACTGTGGGTGGGTATCAATTATTTATTCCAGAATTCTGTATCTTTCAGAGTCTTGAACTGAAGCAGATACAGTTGCTAGATCTCCTTAAGTTCAGACCTGAGCTACAGGGGATGGACACTGTGAGCTTAAGACCCTTAAGAGTTAGTGCCTAGCGGATCAACGGGTGGGATGGGGCAAAACCTAGTGTTGGTTGGCAAGGGCATAAGATTATAGGGCTGTGCAAGTTCAGATTGGTGAGGTCAGACATACTTCAATTTGGGCCACATCGGACGATGTCAGAGAATACCCGAACCCAGCCTTAGAAAGCCTAGGTCAAATTTGAGTTCTCTGACATTGTCCAAAAAAAAATTAGAGCTTTTCAGAGCACCAAATGGCAATGGATATCTGCTCAGTTTATGGCATCTGCAGGCATCTATTTGCCCACCAACCTGATTGCCTGCCTGCCAATGCAGTTATGTTTTATGCCTTCTTAAACTTACAGTTTTGAAAAACAGACGGGCCACTGGCCAATTTCCGAGTTTCTCTTGTGATTCATTTCCTCTTAGATTCTTTAATGTTTCAACGCTTCCCCTTAGATTCTCTAGGGTTGGTTACTTTTCCTTTCCCCCCCAGGTTTCACAGTGAGTATCCCAGTTGCTTTTAAATATTAATTTAAAGGATGGTCAGGAAAAGACTCAGTCATAACATTCTGAAGGGTCCAAAGGACCCTTAACTGACATTTATGGTATCAGGTCATTTTGGATTGGATTCAATCCTGACGTTTGCGATTGTGCACCCTTAAGATTATACTTGGCCAGGCAAGGAAGGACCTGGCTGTGCTAGTGCCTCAGGGTGGAGTCTGGTGGACACAGAGGTTGAGTAAATGGCAAAAAAAATATCCCCAAGCAAAGGAGAAAATAGCACAAACAGCTTGTCAAATTGATCTATTTCTTTATTGGAGTTTCATTCCTTTTGCTGAAGACCATGAGAAGATGGCTAAGACGTTAATACTTCAACTTGAAGTTCTATCTGAGTGCTTGACTTGTTCCACCTGTCCCTAAGGACCAGAGATCTCTTGTGACAGGAGAGATTTCTGGAGTCCTGGGCAGTATATCTTGGAGGATCTTAAGGGTGCACACTAAGAGTGTCTGGGAGGTCAGAGAGGGTCGGAAGGAGGTAGATTCTCTCAGCTCCCTGACCTCTCCTAATGAACAACAGCCATCTCACCCTGCCTGCGCATTCCTGTCTCGGCTGAGGAGGTTTGTTTTTACAGCCCCAGACCTTCTGAAGGACCAGCTTGTGGCAGCCTGATTGCTGCCCTACTCCACCTGTGCCTTCTATCTGAGTGCTTGACTTGTTCCACCTGTCCCAAAGGACCAGAAAGCTCTCGTGAGAGGAGAGATTTCTGGAGCCCTTGGCAACATATATTGGAGGAAGGCACGCCAGAGGCGTAGCCAATGGCAGAGCCTGTATTTAAATACTCTGCCTTTTAAATATTAATTTAAAGGATGGTCAGGAAAAGACTCAATCATAACGTTCTGAAGGGTCCAAAGGACCCTTTTAAAGGACCCCTGCCGTATTTCCAAAGGGTTCCAAAGGACCCCTGCCATATTTAAAATGGCAGAGTACAGCCTGTAGGCAGCCACTGAAGCTGGCCACAAAAGGGGTTGAATGTTGTTAGACCTCCTTTTTATTGGCTTGTGCCAGGCCTTTTGTTGTCATGTGTTTGGGTTCTCTTGGGCAGAATGATGTGGGGTGTGTGTCCAGTAGCTCTGGAGCAGCTATTACTGTTGTGGTGGGGAATAGAAGAATTGGCATTGGCAAAGCAGCTGGCCGTTACAGGCGATGGGAAACCAGTAATTTAGTAACTGTTTCCACTTCTGTATGGCCTGTCAGCCCTCTGGCCTCGGGGAGTTGTTCCAACTTCCCACAGAACCTAGCCTTGCTCCTTTGCAATGCCAGGTCGGTTCAGAATAAGACCAAAATTATCCATGACTTGATCATGGATAAGGGAGCTGGCCTGGCTTGTATAACTGAGACCTGGATGTGGGAGGCTAGTGGCCCAGTTTGGGCCCAGCTTCTTCCACCAGGTTACTCTGTTGTGGAGCAGGCTAGGGGATGTGGGCGGTGGGGGTGGGGGTGGACTGGCTTTGGTCCATAAGGATACCATTCCTCTTACCAGGGCCCCTGTGTGACAGTTGACTTACATTGAGTGTGTCTTTCAGAGGCTGGCAACTAGGGATAGATTGGGGATTCTGTTGGTGTACCATCCTTCCCGCTGCCCAACCAACTCCCTAACTGAGCTGATGGAGCTGGTCTCGGAGTTAGTGTTGGAGTCACCCAGACCTTTAGTTCTGGGGGATATCAATATCTGTTGTGAGGCTAACTTGTCTGGTGCAACTCAGGACTTCATAGCAGCCATGACAACTATGGGCCTTTCCCAACTAGTTTCAGGACCAACTCATGTTGCTGGCCACACACTCGATTTGGTCTTTCGTTCGGATCAGGTGGGTGTACCATGGGTGCGGGATCCTGTGGTTTCCCCATTGTCATGGACAGACCACTACCTGGTTAAGGTTGGTTTCACAGCCACAACCCAGCCCTGTAGGAGCGGAGGACCTGTTAAGATGGTCTGCCCAAGATGGCTGATAGACCCAGTAGAATTCCAAAAAGCCTTGGAGGGTTTTAATGTTGGTCCTGCCAGTGATTCTGTCGATGCCCTACTGGGAACCTGGAATAGGGAACTCACCAGGGCAGTAGACATGATCACAGACAGTTCCAATCTGTTTTAAAAGTTGCCCCTTGGTATACAGATGAGTTGCTGAGTCTGAAGCAGCAAGGTAGGCGAGTGGAGCGCAAGTGGAGGAGAACTCAGCTTGAATGTGACAGGACACAGCATAGAGCCCACTTGAAGGTTTATGCAGAGGCTGTATGTGCGGCAAAAAACCAATTCTGGTCTGTGCGCATTACTTCTGTGGGTTCGTGTCCAGCAGAGCTGTCCCGAGTTGTGAGGAGTTTGATTCAGGTTCCTTCCAATTCAAACCAATCCCCAGAGACTTTGCTCTGCTGTGATTCTTTTAATGGGTTCTTTGCGGACAAAATCTCCTGTATTCAGGCCGACTTACTCCACTGTTTCTGCAGAATCTATTAAGGTGGTGTCCAGCAACCCCTCTTGCAATATTAGATTGGATCAGTTTCAGTCTGTGATGCCTGATGACATGGACAAGCTGCTTGGGGGGATGCGGCCTACCACTTGTTCTCTGGATCCTTGCCCGACAGCTGCTTCTATCTAGCAGGGAGATTGTTGGAGATGGCCTAGTTAATATCATTAACTTTCCCCCCCTTCTCACTCTAATGCCCAGATTAATCAGAGATGGGGCTCTCTGGAGTCTTATATACAGGGTCTTCAGTCTGCTTATCCACAGGCAGCCCTGCTGGTTGCAGGGGATTTCAATGCAAGACTGGGTAGTAATGATGCGGCTTTATA
The DNA here is from genome assembly GCF_027244095.1 of Hemicordylus capensis. Taxonomy (NCBI): domain Eukaryota; kingdom Metazoa; phylum Chordata; class Lepidosauria; order Squamata; family Cordylidae; genus Hemicordylus; species Hemicordylus capensis. Next base: position 229,502,929 of record NC_069657.1, read on the forward strand.
TGCAAAATTCCATTTACAATCCCTCATCATTTATATTCCCGGCCCATTGTTGCCTAGGAAATTTAAAGATATCATTAACTCATCATTGAGGGAGGGTAAGATGCCTTCTTGTCTGAAGGAGGTAATGATTAGACCACTTCTTAGGAAGCCTTCCCTAGATCCCTCAGTGATGGATAGTTGCTGTATAGGCCAGTCTCCAATCTCCCATGGTTGGTCAAGGTGATTGAGAGAGTGGTAGCAAACCAGCTCCAGCCAGTTTTGGAGGAAACCGATTATCTAGACCCATTTCAAAGTGGCTTTAGAGTGGGCTATGGGGTTGAGTCTGCCTTGGTCACCCTGATGGATGATCTTTACCTGGGAATCGACTGAGGGAGTGTAACTCTGTTGGTTCTTTTGGATCTCTTGGTGGCGTTTGATACCATCGACCATGGTATCCTTCTGGTTTGCCTGGGTGAATTGGAAGGAGGCACTGCTTTGCAGTGGTTCCGCTCCTATCTCTCAGGCAGATTCCAGATGGTGGAGCTTGGTGACAGTTCCTCTTTAAAATGGGAGCTATTATATGGAGTCCCTCAGGGCTCCATTCTGTCACCAATGCTTTTTAATATTTACATGAAACTGCTGGGTGAGGTCATCTGGAGATTCGGTGCAGGGTGTTATCAGTATGCTGATGACACCTAAATCTATTTCTCATCATCATCATCATCATGATCATCATCATCAGGAAATGGCATTCACTCTCTAAATGCCTGCCTACAGGCAGTAATGGGCTGAATGAGGGATAACAAATTGAAGCTGAATCCAAGCAAAACGGAGGTGCTCATTGTGGGGGATTGGCATTTAAGGGATGAGTTAGCTCTTCCTGTGCTGGATGGGGTTACACTCCCCCAGAAGGAACAGGTACACAGCTTGAAAGTGCTTTTGGATCCAGGCCTCACCCTGGTGTCCCAGGTGGAGGCTATGGCCAGGAGCGCTTTCTATCAGCTTCAGCTGATTCGGCAGCTGCATCCATTCCTTGAAGAGAACGATCTCAAAACCAGGGGCGTAACTACCATTAGGCAAGGGGAGGCGGCTGCCTGGGGGCCCCCACACCTCGAGGGGCCCCCCAGAGGCAAGTCACATGTGAAGAAAGTGTGTGTGTATCAGCGAGGGGCCCATTTTAGAATTTTGTCTCTGGGCCCACTCCAGCCTCGTTACGCCCCTGCTCAAAACAGTGGTGCATCAGCTGGTAGCTTCAAGGCTCGACTACTGCAATGCACTCTACGTGGGGCTGCCTTTGTACGTAGTTCGGAAACTGCAGTTAGTTCAAAATGCAGCAGCCAGATTGGTCTCTGTGGTACACCACAGAGATCAACCTGAAGAGACCATATTATGCCCCACCTGAAGAGACCATATTATGCCTGTCTCAAAACAGCTGCACTGGCTGCCGATATGTTTCTGGGCGAAATAAAAAGTGCTGTTTTATTACCTTTAAAGCTCTGAATGGCTTGGGTCTGGGTTACTTTAGAGAGCGCCTTCTTCTGTATGGTCCGCATCTCTTGTTGAGGTCATCTGGAGAGGTCCATCTCCAGTTACCACCAGTACGTCTGGTGGCAACTCAGAACCGGGCCTTTTCTGTAGCTGCTCCTGGTCTATGGAATGCACTCCAGGCAGATATCGGCAGTTTAGGCTCGCTGTTGGCCTTTAAGAGAGCCCTAGAAACTTATTTGCTTGGCCTGGCTTTCCAAGGTTTGTAAAGTGTTTTAAAAAGTATTTTAAATGGTATGAATTGTTTTTGAATTGTTTTTATATTGTTTTTAGCACTGTGTTTTTAATGTCTTTTTAAAGTTGTTGTACACTGCCGAGGCAGTTTATAAATGTAATTAATTAATTAATTAATTGACTTGGACCTGACAACCCTACAATAGCAATAGCAATAGCACTTACATTTATATACCGCTCTACAGCCGGAGCTCTCTAAGCGGTTTACAATGATTTTAGCATATTGCCCCCAACATTCTGGGTACTCATTTTACCGACCTCGGAAGGATGGAAGGCTGAGTCAGCCTTGAGCCCCTGGTCAGGATCGAACTTGTAACCTTCTGGTTACAGGGCGGCAGTTTTACCACTGCGCCACCAGGGGCTCTTTCTATCATCGTCGTATTTGCAAAAATTGATATTTTTGCAAGACCATTATATTGTCTTGTTTCAGTCATTAAAAAAACCTTCATTTTATGTCAAGCTAGAGATCTAGTTATATCAGAAATATTGTATTCCTCCCCACCCCTGAATATTGTCAAGAGAAGCTGATTCATAAAACAACATTGTTTTCAGTTAATAATGGATAGCCAGGTTCACCATGTAATAATATTAATACTTACATATGATGAGATTACTTAGAACCAAATGTATGAATTGTTTATATTTTTCCTAATTATATATCATGGCTGTTCTCACAACCGTGCAAAACCAGGCTAAGGGAGCCCAGCCCAATTTTGCGTGGTCGTGTGCAGCACCGGGAGCCGCACAGCTCCAGGCTGCCAGCCTTCCTCATTCACCCTCCTCTTAAATGAGGTTAGCGGAGCTAGTGCTCTGCTAACCCCATTTCCCTGATTGTGAGTTGCTATGGTGCGGCTCTGCAACACAATGACTCACGAGGAGCCCCCCACTGGGAGGCTACAACAAGCCTCCCTGTGTTAGGGGGCTCCCCAGGATTCCCCGCGCACTCGGGTGGCCCCCGATCCCCGCAGCCCTAACCGGCTCTGTAATGGAACCAGTAATCATGTGGGCGGCTGATCCAGTCACCCAGGAAGGAGGCAGCAATCATCTGTGGGGAGGTAAGCACTCTTGGGCTTCCTCCCCGCAGAAGGGGATAGCCTCATGGAGCGATTGTGAGGATCACTTCATTAGGAAATAATTATAATGTTATAAAACTAACTTTCTCACTGCTATAGCTTTTAAGTCCTTTTTAATATCTTCAGTACTTCATTCACTGAACATATAGAGGTGTGACTCACTAACGTCTACATGGTGTGGTGTGAAAGTTATGATACCCCTCCCACCCCATTCCAGTATTTTATTACTTATGTGAGTCTTGTGGGGGTTGCTGAGAAATGGAGAAAATTATGATATACCTCTCATAGAGCCCTACTTCCATCCAATACAACGATCTTGACTTCGCAGAAACATTTCAACCTGGCCTACACCTGCAGCAGAATGGAATGGTAGAATCCTGCGATGGCAGAGTAGGCTGTAACATTTTAATGAGGGAGCAATTTTTGTTGAATGTAAATTTCATATTAAAAACTCTTTGCAAATCTAAAATTAGCTCATCAAGTAGAAAGATTCTAGTGCAGCATTTCCCCTCTTCTGTTACTTTACTCAAGTAGGAAAGTTTTTCACATACAGAACACAAAAAAGTTACCCTCCTCCCTGCAACAAGAGAGGGCCCCAATCAGAGAAGAAAAACACAAAGAAGAAATGCTTTCTCAGAATGCCTCTATGTCTTCATAGTTATGCCCACTGTGTTTGTTTCAGAGGATTCTGTCAGCGAATTTCTGTATGGCTCAGAAACTCTGGTGGGATGTTATAGCTGTATTCTGAAGGAAAAATCTTATGCAGACCAGTAAAATTTTGTTTATGAGACTTTATATATTACCATCCATTTGTAAAAGGTCAGGAGGGAATGTATTCTTAGGAGTGAATAATGTAAGTACAGTAGTTAAGTTCCAGTTCATGTTAGTTTACTGTTTTAGAAGAAAAAAACAAAAAATAATTTCAGAAGTCAGCCACTTTGAAGATATCAATTATAGATTTCTAATAGCCATGAGAACTTAGTAGTATGAAATATAGATATGTTGATTTTTCTTTTACAAATCAGAATAGTCTAATGAGATTGGCATCTGAAGATGCTATAATGTGTTTTTTAGACAGCATAGCTAACAGAGTTTTTCCGTTAGCAACATTGATAAATGGGCTCTCAGCATTAAACTGAGGCTGGCTTTTAATTGAGGACATCTGGTTTATTTCTCTTCATCTTCTTTCACACTTCAGAAGTCACAGAAAACCATGCCAAGATTCTGGCCAATTTATATCAGCTATAATGCTTTGTATGAGAAAGCTGGAGGGGTTTTGATGTTGACCGACCAACATCTTTTTAAAAAAAGAAAAAGATTTTATGTGACAGCTCTGTGAGACTAAACCCATGAGTAGGACTTATTGTCTCCTGCCAGAGTCTACATGGTGTGGTGTGAAAGTTATGCCACCACACAAAATTTCGCTACATTATAAGGCTGTTCACATGACTGAAATCCCTAGGGCTAGGGAGGGAGGCAGGAGTATCTTACCTTCCGCCACACAAGTAAAGGCTCTTGAGCACCCCACTGTGCTGCATGCCCACATAATCGGCGTGGCTATTGTCCTCGGCTGTTAACCGAGGTTAAGTGAACCACGGGTTTGCTTAACCTTGGCAGGCGATCATGTGCACGATTGCTGCTGGGTCATAAGGCTTCCCCCCCACCCCAGGCCGCCACCATTTCCAGCAGCAAGCCCTCCCACTCCCATGCCTTCTCTGTGCTGCCAGAATGGCCACTGCTTGTCTGCCAGGAAGGCAGGCGAGCCCCTGCCTTCCCCACAGCCCTCCAGAGTGGGAGCCAGGAGCTCATGTGTATGACCTCACTATCTAATACAGTATATTTAGGTTGATAACTTTGGATGAATTCTTATTAATTCTTATTATAAACTGTAGTTATAGCTTGTAGAAGTTTAAGTTTAATCTAGTTTATTAAAGTTTGGTATATTTCAAACTTTATCATATTATATTCTGTATTGTAATGGTCCTTGATTCTACTGCTGGTATAAGACTGATTGATTTTGTTCAAATGAGATCATTTTAAACATGAAAGATGCTGAATACAAGTCTTAATATGTTTTACAATCTTTTGATATTATTATAACAAAATATAGTACAGGTGGAACTCCTTACTCACAGATTCATTATCTGTGGCTTTGAGTATCTGTGGTCGGGAAAATGACACCCAACCTTGGCATACGTGGCAGGGGGGCACGTTCACCTCACGTATCAATGGGTAGGGTTTTTTAAAAAATAGTAAATTTCTTTCTTTAATTTCTTTCATAGAAAATGCACTTATACCTTTCTTAATGAAAGTGCTTTCCAAAACATAATAGTAATATCATTAGCACTGACATGGGGCTAAAAACATGGCTTGTACAATGCAAAATGTTGACTATAAAAGATTTAATCTAGACATAAAATATACTGACTTGTAAGCATAAACTTGAAGCATAAATGGTTCTTCAAAGATTTCTGAAAGAAAACCATTTAGTATAGAACACTGCAGCAGCCTTCAAAAGAATCAATATAACAGGTGTTTTCCTATTCTTGACTGTTATGCAATTGGATTCTTAATTTAATCCATATTTTATAAATTAAGTGCACTTTGCTGTGCTGGAAATATTTAAACAGCCATATTATGAAATTTGAATTGAATTAACTTTTACTTGGCTTATTACGAGTTGCCCTAATTATTTCAAACCACTTTCAACATAAATATCATTAATCCTTGGAACCCATGAATTAAGAACTCTCACTTAAACTCTGACTTAAAACAGTGCCCATATCATCCATCCATCATGAACAGATTCATCTTGGCTAAGAAATGTTATAGTTTATCTGATGTTTGTGGATGGTGTGTGTAGTATACGTTCGGTCATGACACAGAATGATGTAGGCACAATCTAGTATATACTGTTAGCTTGGAAGTTGATGCAGACAGCATGCTCCTGACAGCTTCTCCACCAAATGCTTATAGGGCCACAATTCAGTGATCCAACATGTTTTCCATGAAGAAAGATCCAAATCCAATTTCTGACCTTACCAGGAGGTTTTTCACATATGGCTCTATGCCTCGGGGTTTCTGAAGAGTGAATAGCAATAGCAATAGCAATAGCACTTACATTTATATACCGCTCTATAGCCGGAGCTCTCTAAGCGGTTTACAATGATGTAGCATATTGCCCCCAACATTCTGGGTACTCATTTTACCGACCTCGGAAGGATGGAAGGCTGAGTCAACCTTGAGCCCCTGGTCAGGATCGAACTTGTAACTTTCTGGTTACAGGGCGACAGTTTTACCACTGCGCCACCAGGGGCTCTTCACATCTGCTTTGCAGCAGCTTTGCAGCAGATGCAAGGCATTTTAATTCAAGAGATTAGATGGCTCATTCACATAGCCACCAGCACCTCCATCAATACCTTCGGAGAAAGCAGAAGCCCCAGAGTTTTTCCCCAAAAGCTGCTGGAAATAGAGGATTTTGTTACCCCGGACATAACTTGGGCTAAGCCAGATGACAGTGGTTTGTTTGAAAGTATATTAGCCGCAACCTGATTCACCATTTGTGGGGGTCTGCATTTATGTTATGAGATTTTCTGATAAGTATACATTTCTCAAGAAAACACTTGAAAACGATCATTTCACAATATGGCAACCAGTGGGGCTGAATTGGTACTCTTCAGGATCTCAAGAGTGCCCCTTGATCCTGGCACCACCACTTGGCTATGTCTCTCTTTCTCACTTGATAGTATCAGATTGAAGTAATTCTGCTGCACTTTTCAGTTTCCAGTCTCAGGAATAGTTTGCTTAGTTTAGGCTTGTGTGTGCGTGTGTGTGCAAAAGGGGTGTGTCAGCTTCTTTCTGAGTCTCTCACTAAATGACACAGGACCAATTTGGACAATCTGTTTACTTGCCCCCTCTAAATCACATGATGGGGTGTCTCCCATGCAGTCCATCCCTCTAACTGGAATCCCTCTAACTGGGATTCCCAGATGTTGCTGACTACAACTCCCAGGACCCCCAGCTGCAATAGCTTTTGCTTGAGGATTCTGGGAGTTTAGTCAACAACATCTGGGAATCCCTGTTAGAGGGAACACTGCTCCCATCTCTCCCTCCCTTCCCCTTGTGTGTAAATAATGATGTAAGAGAGCCCCACCATGCAGTTTAAATACTACTATTTAGTAGTTAAAATACTACTGCTTATTATTTAGTAGGGGTGGTGTGGTTTGGAAGAAACCCCCCCACACACACAATTATGCTATGGAACAACAACACATGCTTCTCCCTTACATGGCTCCAAAGTGTCTGAACTAGCCCACAATGTGAGTCTGAACTAGCCCACAATGTGAGTCTGAAAAATTACAGTTTACGCAAACCAATACCCTGATTTGTACAAGTATTCCATGTCCTACATTAAATTAGCAATCTCTCTTGATTAATCTCAGTCTCCTTGAGACTGGCTGAGAGTAGAAAGCTGCTTTGTACTGAGTCGGAAATCTAACCCAATGCTGCCTTCTCTGACTGAAAGCAGTTTTCCAGAGTCTCACCTTGGATTAAAGCTGAGATCTTCTGTATGCAAATCATCTCCTCTTTCCTTGAACCATGGCCTTCCCTTCTGAAGCATCATTTCAGAAGCATTTTGTTGCTCAGTAGTTTGCTGACATCTGCATTGCTTCAACACATTTGCTTCTGAAACTTTTTTTTTAAAAAGGAAGGTCATACTTTCTCAGAAATATTGTTTTCTTCCATTATTTGTTGAACATGTGACTGTGCTGCCTACAGCATGCAGTAATTATTCATATCTTGTGTTACATAAATCTCACATTCTTTTTAATCCTGAAAAAGAGTTCAGCTGTTTGTATTCTCAGAAGAACATTTTTTTAAAATTTTCCTGACAGGACCTTTTATGCAATTAGAAAGAGGAGTTATAGCAAGAGAAAATGGAACACCATATGTAAAGCCGTGTAGGAATACAAAGATTGGGTAGTGTACTGTTAAGTATCACTAGAAAAATGTTTAGGTTAATGTTATGCTAACATAAATCTGCCTCAGTGCAGTAGTTTGAATGACACAGTGGACAGAAAACATGTTTTAAGTTCAGAATAAATTGCCAGAAGTTGGGTGGGGTGAGTCCTGTCAGCACTAGCTTGAGATAAGCAGAGCTTTTGGCCTACAATGTATAGCTACTTTATACATCTTTGACACAATTCATTGCAGATCTGATCTGAAGTAATGTGGAATTCTTGGCACTTGTCTCCCTCCCTGATACTTGCTACCAGCCTTCTATCCCTGCACACCCTAAATTTGTCCATCTAAATTTTGTCCATCTAATGTATCCACCCCCAGCACAGTACCTCTAGTGACTGTTGCTGGTGTCTATCTTACGTTTCTTTTTAGATTGTGAGCCCTTTGGGGACAGGGATCTGTCTTATTTATTTATTTGTTATTTCTCTGTGTAAACTGCCCTGAGCCATTTTTGGAAGGGCAGTATAGAAATTGAATAATAATAATAATAATAATAATAATAATAATAATAATAATAATAATTATTATTATTATTATTATTATTATTATTATTATTATTATTATTATTATTATACCACCACTGCATGGTCAGTATTTGCACAATATAACTGGAAAATCAAACATCACCAAGACCTGGCAATGGCTTAAGAATGGCAACTTGAAGAAAGAAACAGAGGGTTTAATGCTGGCTGCACAAGAACAAGCACTAAGAACAAATGCAATAAGAGGAAAAGTCGAAAAATCAACAACAAACAGTAAGTGCCGCCTTTGTAAAGAAGCAGATGAAACAGTGGACAACCTAATCAGCTGTTGCAATAAGATCACACAGACTGACTACAAACAAAGGCATGACAAGGTAGCATGGATGATACACTGGAACATCTGCAAAAAATACAAGCTACCTGTAGCCAAAAATTGGTGGGACCATAAAATTGAAAAAGTTGTAGAAAATGAAGATGCAAAAATATTATGGGATTTCCGACTACAAACAGACAAACATCTGCCACACAATATACCAGAGAGCCAGCGTGGTGTAGTGGTTAGAGTGCTGGACTACGACCAGGGAGACCTGAGTTCAAATCCCCATTCAGCCATGAAACTAGCTGGGTGACTCTGAGCCAGTCACTTCTCTCTCAGCCTAACCTTATTCACGGGGTTGTTGTGAAAGAAAAACTTAAGTATGTAGTACACCGCTCTGGGCTCCTTGGAGGAAGAGCGGGATATAAATGTAATAATAATATAACTGTAGTCAAGAAGAAAGAAAAACAAGTTAAAATAATCGACATAGCAATACCAGGGGATAGCAGAATAGAAGAAAAAGAAATAGAAAAAATCACCAAATACAAAGATCTACAAATTGAAAATGAAAGGATGTGGCAGAAAAAGACCAAAATAATCCCAGTGGTAATTGGAGCCCTAGGTGCAATTCCAAAACAACTTGAAGAACACCAAAGGGGCCACAGAAATCCCCATCAGCCAATTTAAAAAAGCAACTTTACTGGGAACAGCCTATATTCTGCGACAATATCTATAATAATAACAGCAACAACATTGATAATAAAATTCAGCCATCCCAGGTCCTTGGGAAGGACACGATGTGTGGATAAAACAAACCAGTCAATAACACCTGTCTGACTGTGTAAACAACAACAATAATAAATATTTAGTGTAAACCTTTTGTGCAAATCCTGTTCCTGTGTTTTGTACAGAACTTAGTATTAATAATGACAGTATAGTCACAGTAGCATGCTTCACTGTTAGAGAGCTGTTTTACAGTATATTTGAGATATATTTAGAAATATTTGTTCACTACATTCACACTGACCTTATATTTGTAAGTGTAGGCATGAAACATTTTGCATAAAACACAAATGTGTCAACTGGCCCAGAAAGTATTTTGCAGCAAGTCAAGGAGTTCCCAGTTTTTCAGTGAGTATAGCATACCACATTGGGTGGGTTCAGAAACTATTGTGAACAAGCCCAGGAGAGCCATAGGCTTGCATACTTCCACTCTTCTGTGTGCTGGAGAAGAAAATAGCAAGCTTCCCCTTTGAATGTTAAGCTAACTACAACTCTATGAGGCGATTCTCACAATGGCCCAAAAGCGGGCTAAGGGAGCTTAGCCCGCTTTTGGGAGGTCATGTGCTGCAACGAGAGCCGTGTGGCTCCCTGTAGCCAGCCCTCATAAATATCCCTCCCTTAAGACGGGCTTAACAGAGCAAGTTCTCCGTTAACCATGTCTTTTTGCTCATGTGTTGCTGCGGTGTGCATCCACATACGAGTAGACCCCTGACTGGGAGGCTGCAAGCTGCCTCCCAGGCTCAGGGGTCTCTCCAGGATGCCCTGCGTGCTCGTGCGGAGCATCCTGGAACTTCCGGGGGCTACACAGCCCCTGATCCCTGCAGCCCCAGCCGGCTCCGTGACGGAGACAGCAGTCATGTAGGCAGACGATCTGGACGCCCAGGGCTGCCTTCCGATTGTCTGCAGGGAGTGTGGGCTAAGCCCGCTATCCCTGCAAACCCCCTTCCAGGGAGTCTCACTGTCTGTGAGACTTGCTTCAATGTGTCTTCTGAATTCAGAGCATGTTTTAGGCAATTATCTGAATTACTTCATTCATCATCAATTTTATTACAGCCATTGGCCAGCAGAAATAGAAATAACAAACATGTCCAATACAACAATGCTAAAACACAGTAAAACAATTACTTCATTGTAATTTAGGGAGTAAATTGGTTCACAATTTGGTTGTGAACCCCCTTGGTTCACAACCAATTGGTTCCCCCTTGGTTCACAACCAATGTAGAGTTCTTTGAGTTTGTAGTTGTCTTTGATAAAGGATTAAAATGGTAATTTTAAAGTTTATTTCAGTATGAAGTGCAGCTAGATGCCCAGTATTGGTTGGTTGGTTGGTCATTCATTCATTCATTTTATTACATTTATATACTGTGTCATACAAATGGTTAAAAACAACCAATCAACAAGAATAACCACAACAATAAAATCCAACTTACAGCTGATCAAAGACTTGATGAAACAAATTCATCTTTAGTGCTCTTTTAAAACCTGTCAGAGATGGAGAGGAAGAGGGCCTTTTCAGTGGTTGCACCCATTTATGGAATAGCCTCCCCAGTGAGGTTCACCGGGCTTTGTCATTTGTTCTTTTAGGTTCCAGATAAAGATCTTTTTGTTCACCCAGGCCTTTTAGATTTGGATTTTCAGATTTGATCTGGTTTTTAACTAATTTTGCAATGAGTTTTTAATTTGCTTTGTATTGTATTTTGTATTCTTTTTTGTCTGTTATGATTTTAATGTGTTATGTGTTTTTCTTGTATGTTTTAATCCTCTGTTGTGAGCCACCCAGAGAACAATTTGTTATGGGCGGCTAACAAATAAAGTTGTTGTTGTTGTTGTTATCTGCTGCTGCTGCGCCTTGAGGCAGCTGTAGAAAATGTCTGACCCTGAGTCACCATCAGAACAAGTTGGGGGCAGACCTATCCCAAAGGTCTTAATAATAAATGGGTGTCCTGAAGCAGAAAGCACTCTCTTAAATACCCTGGGCCCAAGACATTTAGGGCTTAATAGGTAATCACCAGCACTTCATATTTTGCCCGGAAACATATGGACAGCCAGTGTAATGCTTTTAAAATGGGAGTAATGTGGTCTCTTTGAGTTGCCCCAGAGACCAACCTGGCTGCTGCATTTTGTACCAATTGTAGTTTCTGGACTACATACAAAGGCAGCCCTACTTAGACTACATTGCAGTAGTCAAGTCTGGAAGTTACCAGCAAATGTACCACTGTTTTTAGGTTCTCTTCGTCCAAAAATGGCTGTAGCTGGCGTATCAGCCTAAGCTGATAAAAAGCGCACCTGGCCATGGCCTCAACCTTAGAGACCAGGGAGAGGCCTGGGTCAGGAAATACTCCCAGACTATAAACCTGTTCTTTCTGAGGGAGTGTGACCCCCTTCCATGTCTAACCGATCTCTGGAGTTACGACCCCCCACAATACGTACCTCTACCTTCCTTGGATTCAGCTTCAATTAGATAGTTACACTTTTAAGTTCAGCAATCAGCATGGGTACTTAGGCAACTTCTTTATATTTGTGCCATGTCTTCCATCATTGGACAGAAAGAGGGAAGGGCCAGCAAAGAAGTGGTTTTGCATCTGTGGTCTTTTGGTCAAATAAGCCTTACTCTGTTGTAAGTAAATGGATTACTACAAGTCAGAATTGTAAAAATTAATCGTTATCATCTCCGAGCTACACTGCCATTTAAGATCGTTTAGGCAATCTGCCTGCAATCCTGAGACTTATGGTATATGTACCAGTTTTGTCATTAAAAAGCCAGACTGGAATTTGCTAAAATGCATATTGACAAGCCACAATGCTTCTTGGAGAATGTCCTTTAGACAGATGAGACAAAACTGGAGCTTTTTGGCAAGTCACTTTAGCTCTATGTCCACAGACGAAAAAAGGAAGCTTTCAAAGAAAAGAACACCATAGCTCCTGTGAAACATGGAGGAGGCTCGTTATGTTTTGGGGCTGCTTTGCTGCATCTGGCACAGGGTGCCTTGAGTCTGTGCAGGAAACAATGAAATCTCAAGACTATCAAAATATTCTGGAGCGAAACATACTGCCTAGTGTCAGAAAGCTCGGTCTCAGTCACAGGTCATGGATCCTCCAACAGGATAATGACCCAAAACACACAGCTAAAAGCACCCAAGAATGGCTAAGGACAAAACATTGGGCTATTCTGAAGTGGCTTTCCATGAACCCTGATTTGAATCCTATCAAATATCCATGGAAAGAATGGAAACATGCAGTCTGGAGAAGGCACCCTTCCAACCTGTTAGAGCTGGAGCACTTTGCTCAGGAAGAGTGGGCCAAACTACCTGTTGACAGGTGCAGAAGTCTCGTTGAGAGCTACAGGAATGGCTTGTTTCCAGTGATTGCCTCTAAAGGTTGTGCAACAAAATATTAGGTTAAGGGTCCCATCATTTTTGTCCGTGCCATTTTCATTTGTATTATTATTTGAAATATTCTGTTGCATCAGAACTCTAAAGCAAAGTCTGATTTTTGTTCAATGTGGAATAAACAATGATGTGTGCCAATTATGTTTGTCAGTTTCAAGTTATTTCAGAGACAATTGCGGGTTCTTCTTCTTTCGTGGAGGGGTACCATCACATTTGTCCACGTGTGTATATTGGGCAGCAGCGATATAGGAAGATGCTGAAAGGCATCATCTCATACTGCGTGGGAGATGGCAATGGTAAATCCCTTTTGTATTCTAACAAAGAAAACCACATGGCTCTGTGGTCAGCAGGAGTCGACACCGACTTGACGGCACAACTTTTACTTTACATAACTGTATTTTCCACTTTTTGTAAACACCTCTCCTGGAAATCTATATGGATCACAGGATTTGGGGCCAACACAGCTTCAGTAAACCTCAAATTGCCAAATTTGAGCTGTCTTGCAATGCCAAGTTACCTTTAGAAGTATTATTTCTTTTCAAAGTTCAGCCAGTGGTACAGAACTATGTTCTAATTAGAGACGAAAGAGTATGATTAGAGACTTTGTTGCAGTTCAGTGCCAGGTATTTTTTGTCTCTGCACAGGGAAATCTCTTTGAAGCTGAAGCACTGTTAGCATAACTTTAGGTCATAATAAGAATATTATACATAAAGAGAATGTGTTGCTCTTTTGCTCAAATAAACTATCTGGAACGTATATGTTTATAAGATTAACATGGTTATTTTTGATGCTACTCACTTTTCATTAAGACAGCTTTTGTTCAAGAATGCTTTAGCATGTTTAGAATATCCTTTGAGATCTATAGTAAATGCTTATTCAGGGGTACATTCCAGTTGAGTTCAGTGAGACTTATTCTCAGTAAGAGTGAAAAGGATTATTGCCTTAGATATGTGGCAGGTAGCAGAGGTTCTCACTACAGCAAAGATAAACAAACCCTAATTGTCACGTTGATTTCTCATTAGAGACTTTCTGGGCTATTCTTAGGGTTATGTGTAGACAAGATTAATCCTTAGTTACAGTGTAGAACAGAGGAAATTGTGGGGTTGGTAGCTGACATCCTAAATAATGCTGCAAGCATGCAGGCAAAGAATGCATGCCTGCAGTGGCTTCACTTCCATTTCTGAAGTGTAGTGCTCACAGATGGGGGGAAAGGGGAGGTTCACTGATCTCCTCATCCCCACAGCCCTCCATGACATAATTGTGCATTGCACAGAGTACTTTTGGAGGAAGGAGAGAATAGCAAGCACCTGCTCTTCAGAAGAAGCAGGAGTGGAGCTCTTGCATGTGTGCATCATTTGGCTGCATGCCTGCAGCATTAGTTAGGATGTCAGCCAGTGTCCCCTGGCACTAGGCATACTGGGTAAGGTTGTGTAAAACCTCTCATAAATTGCACCTTCTTTTTGAGGAGAGGGTGGCAATTTCTACATTTATAGTTTAGCACTCAACAGATGATCAGCCTGGTGAGACTCTGATTTCAAGAGTTGGCATGGACCCCTGAAATGCAGCTTTTAAAACTTACTAGCCTTTAGTTATTATTATTAACCTGAGTTAACCCAGGCTAACCAAACTTAAAATTCAAAGCAATAAATCATAATCATACACAGTGAATTTCAACATAGCATTAATTAATTAATGTTTAGCATGTATTTTTAAGCAAGTCTATAGGACTGCACATTTTAGAAATACAGATGTTATTTTGGTTGTTGTAGTTTGGAAAAACTGAGAATTGAGTTGATGCCCAAATCTGGGGCAGGATTCATCCTTCAGCAGACATTGCTGCGGTTGCAGCCCTCTTCCCTTCCCTGTCTGGCACTTGGAACATGCACATCATAATTCACAACAGGAAGCCAGTGTTGTACAGCACACCTCCCATCTAGTAATCTATGTGTCCTCCTTCCTCTCAGAGCCCCAGCCTGCAAGTGACTTCAGCTCCAGGAGTAAAGAGGGTTCCTTCATGCACTATGGCATTCTCCTCCCGTAGCTGCACCAGGAGCTGTTGGGCAAGGGGGTTGTGGATCATGTTCTTGGTTTGCTGAGAGCCACAGTCTTCTTCCTTTGCACCGAAGAAGGTTGTAATTCCTACCTAGCCCTTTTGAATACTTTTGTCATGTCAGGATGTACAGAGAACAGCATGCCAAGCTGTCCAATGCACAGATGCAGCTGGTACACATATGTTTAAAAATTGACTAATTACATAATGTTGAGACACAGTGCAATAGAGCATGACGCAAATGTGCAGAGCCTCAAACTAGTGCCTTATGCTGGACCATCCTTCCCTACAGAGGACATGACAGTTTAATAATGGGAACAGCTGAAACTGCTGAACAATTGACTTGAGGGCAATCAAGGGCTGCAATGAGTCATTAGTTATGCTTGTTTTTAACAACACATTTCTCTCTAATGTGGCCTAAATATGAAGCAAGCCAAATCATCTGTACTTCAGTTTTAGAGCCAAGAGCAATTTTTCAAATGAATGCATAAAAGAGACGAAAAACATAAAAGAATCATGTGACACATATGTTTAATATTTACATTAAATAGGAAATTTGATCTATATGCCATATATCCATTCTTCTTTGTTAGCATTATGTCTGTATGGTTGCAAAGACGCAACCATACAGACATTTATCCCACCAGGTCTTTAAAAAAACAGTCAGAAAAAGAAATGAAATCAGCATCTTTAAACAATGAAATATAAATCCATTTTCTCCCCTATTCTGGAATAAATTGACTGTAAGAAAGGTTTAAAGAGAGATGTGTCCATCATTGAATCTGCCTACTTTCCAATTAATGATATTTATGGACAGGGAGAACTTTGCAAAATCATATAGAAGATAGCTTCAAAGGAGTGCAACAGTACTGGAAAAGTCTCTCAAAAAGAAGAGCACAGGATTTAAGACTTGTAAATGAGATAATATTAGACTGAGCAAAGTTTAAACACAATTAATTAATCTCATTAATACATTTTTCCTTGGGAATTTAGAATGTTGGATGCAGTAACTAATGCTTAACAAAGTAGGACTTATTAAACCATTTTATGACTTTGTAACATGCAGTTTATAATCTCTGTTGGGAATATTTCATAACAACCTTGTTCAAGGGATATCTAAACCTTAGTATGTGGAGATGAAATAATCACATACAGTGGACTTCTCCATTATCCCTGTCTCCACTTCCCTCCTCTTCTCATGTAGCCTTCCTTGTGAGCCACTTAGATTGTGAGCCTTCCTAGATTGTGAGCCACTTGAGGTAAGGAGCAGTTGTCATCTCATTCTTTGCAATGAGCAAGCATAGATGGTGCTATATGTATATGGATATGACAAATATTTATATACCGCTTTTCAGCAAAAGTTCCCAAAGTGGTTTACATAGATATAAATAAATAAATTTATGAATGCATATGGCCATAAATAAATATTAATTAATTAATTAATAAGGTAGGTAGCTGTTATCTTCATTAGTTAGAGATGTTTGAAATTAGAATTTAAGAGAAAGTGGCTTGCCTTGGACCACCCTTAAATCTGTGGCTGAGATAGGATTTAAGGTCTTGAAAGTCCGTCTTCACCATACCACACTGATTCTCAAGTTATCCAGCTGAGGTTAAACCTCTCCCACAACATCAGGCTCATACTGCTGATTAGCCACAGGTCATTATTCAAATGTTTTTAAATCCATTATTCATAAATGCTGAATTAAAATATCCTGCAATATTCTGTTTTTAAATAAAATATTTGCTTTCATACAGGCATGTTACAGGAAAGTTTCCTGACTACCCTGATGAGCAAGATGGAGGTTCAGCTGCTATTTTTTCTGAAAAAACTCCAGATGAGGTAAAGATTATTTTGATTATGAATGCATATGAGCATAAATAAATAAATAAATTTTTAAAAAGTTTTTAATAAATTAGTCACATGTCATTATTCACCTGGGCATAATTGGGCAAATATTACTAGTCACTACTAACTATTTGCTGCTAGAAATCAATTTAGTATGGCTAATAAATTAAGTTCATAATCAGAATAAATGTTAAAATAATGAATTCTACTTATGTTGGAGAAATGTAGAAACCAAAATTAAACCTGATCATCTCCAGGGTTATACTAGGTTGAGCGTATTACTTTTTGTAAGGTAAACTGTGAAATTCTTCGTGTATTATAGCTCCTCAGTTTCTAGAGAGCTGCTCATGTGTTAGAATGAATGCATTTATAATGTTGCTATCAGATAGGAAGTCATGATCTTGGAAAACATATATGGTATACATCACTAGATGCAAATAAATTTATACAAAATGTACATAATAGTATGTTATAGATACCCAAGTCTAAAATTTGAATTATCACCTGCTTATCATCTAATATAACTATTTACTTAATTAATACTCTGAAAGCATGTTCTTTCTTTAGAAAAAGGAGAAATACTTGCCCTATTAATACTTGCCCATTATGAATGCATTGCCACAGTACCTAGGTATTGCCCACAGCAGCATGCTGGCAACTCCTGCATCCCACATTCTGACACACTCTTCGCCCCATCTCCTTCATATCCCCAAATACTAAGTTTATCTCTTGCTCCTGTTCCCTCAGCACCTAAGTACAGGAATGAATGAATAGGACTCTAACTAAATAGTGCAGAATTCCATGGATTTCTGTACTGATTTCAGACAGAGATTAAAGTCTTGAAGTCAGAAATTGTGTTGATTTGTTCAAGTCAATACGCAAAATGCAGTGCCCCTTCCCCAACAATATCTTTGATTTCCTGACTGCTTTGTTTCCTGCCTTATAGTACTTTGGAGTATCCTTGCTTCCCTGCCCTATAGTACTTTACCTGTCTATTCCCTTTCTGGGCCCATGAGTCAATATTCTGCTAAGCCTTTCTCCGTGGCCAACCTTTTGTTAACTCTGTGTCTTTTCTGTCCATTTGCCTGAGACAGTGGGCCGGTTCAGATGATTGTAGTTTATTGGGACAGGAATGTGGTCTGAACCCTCCTGAATACTCACTCCTCCTGCAGTCAGTAGATCTAGTTTGATAAACAACAATCTGTAGAGAGTAATGGAGTAATGGCAGGTGAGAGGGCACGCCCTCAACTCCTGTCTGTGGCTTCCAGCGGCATCTGGTGGGCCACTGTGTGAAACAGGATGCTGGACTAGATGGGCCTTGGGCCCAGCTGGGCTGTTCTTATGTTCTTATGTTCTTAATCTGAGTGAACAACAGGAGGATGAGGCAGGGGTGTGAAAGAAAGCAACTATTAAAGATGGGAACTGGGGGAAAGAATGCGTCGCCGTGGAAAAAACTCACAAAGATCATAGGAAGAACAGTGGCTGTGTGCTACTGGCAGAAAGTGTGTTGGGATGGCAATCATAGGCAATTGGCTGAGCAGAAGAAGCTGGTTCAGACAACCCCCAAACAGTGGCTTGTTGGGTTGTGGCCTGAACCCTCCTGAGTCCACACACTCCCTCCTTCCCTTCCTTCCACTCATGCACTACTGACATCCTGTTTTGTTAAAACAACTCCATGTATCATCTGAACTCCGAGCTGTTTTCTAGCTATGGTTTATAGACCAGAGTTACTGTTAATAATATCTCCAGATTTGGATGAGCTGCAGAGCTGTTGTTTTAACAACCCTTACATTCAAAGGAAATCTTCTTTACTTTAGCACACTTTGGCCTCTCAGTGTAAACTTGTTTTTTTCATTCATTTTAGATAAATTATCTCTGGTTAATCACCTCAACATATTGCTTTCTCCATCAACACCCAGTGAATATTTTAAGATAGCTGTCAGGATAAATCTAAAAACCTAGATAATAACAAGTTACATTAATTAAAGATAAATGGACAAAAGTGACATTGGGGAGACATTGAAGATTACCTTAAGGAGTCAGACATCAAAGGGAGCCCTGGTGTTCAGTCTTTTCTGTAAGGCAGAATTGCACATGGACTTTGGGGGGTCTTTTCTGATATTCCCCAACAAGTAGAGAAGTGTACAGGCAAGACCCTTTTCCCAATGTGATGCCACTTGCAACAAAAAGCAGCCGCAGGATTGTTCTTCACTGGCATGGTATATGGGAGAATTTCTTCACAAAACACTGAAAAAATTTTAAAAGTGCATCTGCAAAATCATGCTTGTAAAATAAAGAATGTGAGTTTTGAGATTTGATTTTCCAGTTATAGCTATACACACAAACAAAACAGATTTTGAGTCCCCGAGTTAACAGACTGGCTGGCTACAGTACAAGAAAAATAATGTTGCCTTGGAGCCTTTAAATATTTCAAAAGGAAAAATTGGCTTTTTGGAACATAATCATAGCCTTTTCCTGGCAAACATTACTTATCAATCCAATTAATAAAAACACTTTGCTGACCATTCAGTTTGATGTGTAAACATATCCAGATACATTTTTGTAATTCAGTTTGGGTAAAATCTCATCTCTACGATATATTCTTTTCTTTTTCTTTCTTTCTTTCTTAAAATGTTTTTGCTATGAACGCAGATAATTTTGCTATGAACACATACTCTGCTCTTTCATTTCTAGATTGTTACTGCAACAGCCTATGTTGCAATAATAATATAGTCACTAATTTAGTATATAGAATAATTTCCGGAAAGCCCAAGACAATCTGATGCATAAAGTAGGCAACATTATTAGACAGCATTTTTAAACCAGAAGTAATTATCTAAGATTTACCATTTTGAGGGGTAGGGAACAAGCAATGTTATCAGCAGTTTAATTAATTTGCACCATTTCTCATCCAGACAGCTGTGGCCCAAAATCATGTTAGAACACAAAGTAATAAACTTAAAAACCTTGCAGGAACCCGAAGGTCTGCACACTGTATTGGGCATATGGGTCAGGGCCTTCCCACTGCAGCTCCTCAAAGCCCCTGAAAAGCTGCTCTTGGAGGACAAGGAAACTCCAAGAACAGCAATTGATGGAGTACAAGGGGGTGCCGCAAGAAAGGAAAAGCAGCGAACCACTCCCTTCTGTGTGCAGATGGAAGGACTTGCAATTTTTCTGTTTTCACAAGTTTTGTTGAGCTGATCATGGAACCAAACTAAACAAATGTTATGTTTTATGTTTTCAAAAATAACTCTGGAGTCTTAAGTAGGGATGTGCAAAAAATTTCGGGCACAGAACGATCTGTGCCCGAAACGAACAATTTCGGGTGATTCGGGGCCGAACCGAATCACCCCCGATGTCCCCCGAATTTTTTCGGGCACGAGCCAAATCACCCGAATTTCGGGCACAAAAAATTTGGGTGATTCGGTTCACGGTTGATTTTTGGCGATTTTTTAAAGTTTTAGTGACTTTGGGGCAGTTCGGGGGCATAGCATGGGATCTGGGCAAAAGGAGTGGGGTGGGGTGGTAGTGCCTAATGGGTGCAGGCTATCACCCCAATTTCAGGGGGATTGGGCAAAGGGCTGATTTTTGGTAAATTTCTGAAATTTTCATGTCTTTGGGGCAGATTGGGGCAGAAAGTGGGGCCTGGGGCAGAATAGTGGGGTGGGGTGGTAGTGCCTAATGGGGGGAGGCTACCACCCCAATTTCAGGGGGTTTGGACAAAGGGCTGATTTTTTGAGAATTTTTGAAGTTTGGGTGTCTTTGGGGCAGATTGGGGGCAGAAAGTGGATCTGCCCCAAAATAGTGGGGTGGGGTGGTAGTGCCTCATGGGTGGAGGCTACCACCCCAATTTCAGGGGGATTGAGCAGAGGGCTGATTTTTTGAGAATTTTTGAAGTTTGGGTGTCTTTGGGGCAGATTGGGGGCAGAAAGTGGATCTGCCCCAAAGGAGTGGGGTGGGCTGGTAGATAGTGCCTAATGGGTGGAGGCTACCACCCATCCCCAATTTAAGAGTGATTGGGCAGAGGGGTGAATTATGGTGAATTTATTTGTATGAGGTTTGTCTTCATAAGGTGAAGTGTGCTAAATTGATTACTTCCTCATATTATTCATAGTAAAGGAAAGTGTGAAAAAGTGAAAGTGGGGTCATGAGAGTTGTTTAATTGAAAAAAATCTCATTTGCTATGATAGAATGAGAATTCACACCTCAGAAAAAACTTTAAAAATTCACCAAAAATCAGGATTTTGCCCAATCCCCCTGAAATTGGGGTGGTAGACTCTACCCATTGGGCACTACCACCCCACCCCAAAATTTTGCCCCTGGGCCCCTTTTTACCCCCCCCCGAATCGATTCGGATTCGGATTAAATCCGAATCCGAACCGAATCAAGGGTGATTCGGGTGACCCAGATTCGGGCACAAAACAGAACAGGGGTGATTCGGTTCGGGTCCGAGCCGAATCACCCGAAATCCCGAATTGCACACCCCTAGTCTTAAGTTATGATTTCTAGAGACCAGATGATTCCTGTGATGGTTCTTATAATGGGATGTGCAGTTACTTGATGTGAATACATCAAGTACAATACTTGATACAATACAATACCTGATGCAAATACATCAAGGTAGTATTGGCATGTAGTAGCAATTTCCAAGACATGCTTGCTTGTGTAATCAATCATGGGGATCATTCACCAGGACATTGCATGTCTGAGAAAATCAAACTGAGAAATGACTTAAACTATTTCTTCATTCTGCTACCCAAGCTCCCTGTTTTGCTGTGTTAATGCTGTCCCTGGGCTGTCTTCTTCACTAGGGTCATGTCTACAAAAGATTAGGGCACAATAAATGTGTTAGTCTTCATGGTGCCCCAGGACACCGAAGCTGTTCTCACAAGCAGCCATGAGCAGGCTAAGGCGGCCCAGCCTGCTCTTGGCCGCTTGTGAGAAGCAGCAGGAGGAAAGTGGCTGCCGCTGCTGCCACCACTGCCACAGCAAATCTGCCTGTGGAGCCCTCTTTCAAAATGAAGTTAAGAGAACAAGTGCTCCCTTAACCTCCCATTCAAAGCAAGTGCTCTCTTAACAAAGCAAGTGCTCTCTTAACTGGGATCGTCTGCCAGCCCCAGCAGCTTGCAACCAGGGCTGGAAGACTGTGGGGTCCTTGGCCGGCATCTGGAGAATCCCCACAATGCACTGTGCCCTCATGAGATGCACTATGGGAGTTTCGAGGGGCGGGGTGACACTTCACATCCCCTGACCATCTGTGCTACCGGCAGCTGCCAGCAATTGTGTGGGCAGGTGATTAGCCCGCCCAGGAAGAGAAGAGGGATCGTCTGCAGGAAGGTAAGTACTAGCAGCCTTACTCCCCCCTTTCCCTCAAGACCTTTCTCACTGATTGTCTTTGATATTTGTGAACCGCCCTGAGCTATTTTGTAAGGGCGGTCTAAAAATCGAACATCAAATAAATAAATAAATCCTGTACAAGAACAACATGGCTACTTTTTGAATTTGTTCAACACATATAAGCATGTTTTCGTGTGTGTGTGTGTGTGTGTATAAATTTTGGCGCAGCGGCTTCTGCAAGATTGCAGGCAGGAGTCTCTCTCAGCCCTATCTTGGAGATGCCAGGGAGGGAACTTGGAACCTTCTGCATGCAAGCATGCAGGTGCTCTTCCCAGAGCGGCCCCATCCCCTAAGGGGAATATCTTACAGTGTTCACACATGTAGTCTCCCATTCAAACCAGGGCAGGCCCTGCTTAGCAAAGGGGACAATTCATGCTTGCTACCACAAGACAATACAACGGATATTCTTACTAAACGCATTATGAGTCCTCGCTTACCTGACTTGCCTTTTTAAATTGTTCGCCTTTTTCACTGATCTTTCTTTTTTGTTGCAACACCATAAACCCAGACCTCATTTTCTTTTCTCCCCCCAAATTACTTCATGCCTTCTCCCCCCACATATGTTTAGTCTCCCACAAATGTACCACTCTTTCCTTGCCTTACGTAATATTACTACTTAGGATGTTCATTGTACATTTGTAGGACTCAAAATTCTTCACATTTTGAAGTATTTTAAATACTTCATATGTTGAGACATATGTTGTAATTCTGAAGTGTAGTTCAGTATAATTATCCTCATAATGCTCGTAGTGCTGAAGCAGAGTATGCATTCTTAGAGAACTAACTCTCTCTCTCTCTCTCTCTCTTGTTCAGTTCAGGTCAGAGGCAAGATATTAGCTTTAAGGAAATTGATTTGTACCCGAATCTAGCTGATTCGGGTGATTTGGAGACAAAACAAATCACCCCTGTGGTCCATTGACTAGATTCGGGTACAAATCGAATTGTGCCTGATTCGAATCGAATAAAAAATACCTTAAAAATAAGCTGAGTACCCCATTGTGTGTGTGTATAGGGGGTGGGGTGTAGTTGACACATGGCAGTTGACAGTTGGCACTGTCCAATGATAGTCAAAATGAACAGAAGAAACAAAGGCGTATAGTGAATCCTCATAGGGATTCATTTTGAGGAAAAGTTATTAGACACCAAAGAATCTAAACATTTCAATATTCCTAAAAATTAAAATGAGTACCCTAATGCCTTGCAGGTGGGGGTGGGGTGTAGTTGGCACATGGCAGTTGATGGTTGGCACTGTTCAATGACAGTCAAAATGAACAGAAGAAATGAGTGTGTGCAATGAATCCTCATAGAGATTCATTATGAGGAAAAGTTATTATAAACTGAAGAATCCAAACACTTGAAAAATAATGACTGCACATTTTGCTCCATAATTCCACTTCTACAAGGGCTAGAGCTTAGCTTTTTAAAAAAATTGAAAGCTTGAGATCCATGTTAGGGTTAGGATATGGCAACTTCAAATCCCCATTGTTTCCTATGGCGGGATAGTTCAAAATCAGTAAAAACCGAAATAATTCATTAAAAATCAACCAAGTATCCCACTGCTTTGATATTTGGATGGGAGGTGGCACCCATGGGGCCCTACCCACCTCCCAAATTTGGTGCCCCTAGGACCTTGTTAAGTGGTCCAAATCATTTTGAATCTGAATCAAAGCAAAGCAAATACAAATCGAATCTGGGGTGATGGGGGGCGTTAGATTTGGACGCAAAACAAATCAAGGGTGATTTGTTTGGGGCACAAATCGAATCAAAAGAATCGATCTGTGCACATCTCTAATTAGCTTGGAACTTCCTGATCACCATTCTGGCTGGCTGTGCTTGGTAATTGTAGCCACATTGTTCCTTGCTTCCATTTCCTCTTTCCAGTTTACTCCAGGCTGTTGTACCTTATGACCCTTTGGTTCATTTCTTGAGACCTAATAGGGAATAAAAGTTCCCAATGATGTCCTTCCCCTTCCCTGTTAGCCATATAGGTCTTCCTTCCACTTCAGACATTTCCATCCCAAGCCAGAGTGCTTGCTGAACAACTGGATGTTGCCAGAGCACATTGCCTAGTGCTCACAAACCACTGCACAGTACTGCATTTGTATTTTTCAAAATTATTTTGCAGATATACAAGGCTCTATAGTTGTTCTAATATCCATATCCCCACTTAGTCACAAAGCACCTTGAATCAGTCATTCTCTCTCTGATTAACATATCTTATATTTGTGAAGATAAAGTGAGGGTGGGAAGACACTGTAAGCCACCTTGGAGGAAGGGTGGGATTAAAATGTAATAAATACATTTTAACCAATGACCCAGTTCCCAGGATTAAAAGCAACATATTTTGTGCAGTTCTTCCATACCAACGTCTCTAAATTCTCCTTTTTAAAAAGGAGAAGTAATTGTACAAGATTTGAGTCTTTAGAAGTTTCCTTATTTGCATAGGCCATGGGATGAGTCCCATTTTTGTGCATTTACTCCCTGTATATTTTGTATGATGCAAAATTGGAGTCCATGTATCTCTGCGAGGAATGTTTTAGTCAAGTCAAGTTTTATTTACGGTCTTAGACCAAACAATCCATGCATGCAAACAGCAGAACAATTTATAGAAAAATCTATAGGTTCTCATTATACATCTTAAAAGCAATGTAACAAAATTTGGCTACGGAGTTAAAATTTAAAACATTTTCATCAGAAAGAAAAAGGAGTATAAAGCTCTTCTTAGAACTAAGAAATTGATTGCAACTCAAAAGGAATGGCTATCTTTGATAGAAGCAGCTAGGAAAAATGATTTAACAAATTTTTGGAGGCTGATTTCATTATCCCAAAATAAGGTAAACTCTGAACAGGCCTGTCCAATTGCCCCTGAATTATGGGAATCACACTTTCGGAAACTTTATAGCAACCACACATTTAAACCCCAGATTGACCTACATATAGATACTTTACCTTCCTGGCCTACGGTCTCCACCTATGAGGTGGAACAACTAATTATGCAGCTGAAGGGTGGAAAAGCACCCGGGAACGATTATATCCCTCCAGAACTATTAAAGGCTCATATAGACTGGTGGGCCCCAGCACTGGCTATTTTGTTCACCTATATAGACCAAACTGCACAATTCCCTCAGGAGTGGGGCTCAGCCATGGTGGTCCCGATCTATAAAAGAGGCAATAGGGAGGATCCCTTTAACTACAGGCCAATTAGACTTTTGAATATAATAAGTAAATTGTACGCCAAACATCTGTGTGTAAAACTTTGCTCTTGGATGGAGCAGGAGCATATAATCCATTATGAGCAAGCAGGTTTTAGACCGAATAGATCGGCTATGGACCATTGCTTAATTTTACAACATCTTGTGGACAAACAAGTTAGGGTCCATAAAGGACCACTGTTTGCCGCTTTCGTGGACCTTAAAATGGCCTTTGACTCAATTTCAAGGAGTCTACTATGAACTAAATTGGCTAGTACATCTATAGATCAAAGGCTTTTATTATTGCTCATCAAGCTGCATGAGAACTCCTCTTTAAGAGTACGTTTGGACACTGCCGGCAATTTCACCAATTCAATTCCAACAGAGAAAGGTGTGCGGCAAGGGTGTGTGTTGGCCCCTTATTTATTCAATCTTTATATTAACAATCTGATTAATCGGCTGCAAAATGTTGATATCCACGCACCTAAATTAGCCAACAAAAAGTTCCCGATCCTGATGTATGCGGATGACGCGGCTATTTTATCTCAAACCAGGGTCGGGCTCAAAAGAGCTTTAGATGTTCTAACATCTTATTGCCAAGAGGAACACTTGAAGATAAATTATAATAAATCTAAAATTATGTGCTTTAAAAATAAACCAAGGATATTTACATGGACCTTGGATGGACATAAATTAGAACAGGTCAATCAAATAAAATATCTTGGGGTGGTTTTTCAACAAAATGCTGGGAAAGTGGCACATATGAGAATGGTAGCTGACTCAGCAAAAGGAATGTTTTAGTGCTAATGCTGAAAGGCAGAGGTGGAGGCAGGTAATGTTTAAAAAATGCTGCCTCAGAACAAAATGTTTTAATGCATATTATGCACATTTTGTACCATCTATTCTGGATTTTGCATTATGCTTCCACTAATTATTTCATTACAAGGATCTCTTCCAATCATTTTGAGCCTTCGTGGCTCCAAATTAAGGTAAATATGTGAAAATATATAGCCAAGAAACTCTTAAACTGACAGTTTACAAAAATCAGTGTTAGGTTTGTTGTTTTAAAATGTTGCCTGACTATTGTACTCAGAAAGCAATTTTAATTCATCTGTCTGGGACCTATGTTTTTTCCCCTTCAGTGGATTTAGGTAATCAAGATTCCTGCTGACCTTGGGCTAAAAATCTGCAGAATTTCCTATGGTTTATTTGGGAAATTTGGCAGAGAACTTTTAGCCCAATATTGATGAGACTCTTGACTACCTTTTTCCACTGAGGAAAAAAAAAAGAGTTCTCAGACAGTGTCCAACCTCCAGAGCTCTGCACTGCAGAGTGCAGTGTAGATCATCTGGGAGCATGATCTGTGCTCCCAGCAACTTCACACCCATCATCTGGTGAGTTTAACCAGCCTTCCCCCCTCCCACACACACATACATCCGCCCAATCATGTGAACAGCCTCAGTAAAAAACATCGCAATCAGCATGAGCCAGATGCTGGAAACAGAAACAACATTTGAAGTGCTGCTGCTGCTGCTGCTGCTGCTGCTGCCGCCGCCCAGGGATACATGGTGAAAAAAAGTTTTAAAAAATAATTACCCTCTTCCAACTTAATTAACTGGTTCCCCTCTATCTATCTATCTATCTATCTATCTATCTATCCTGAATAAAATGCTGGTTGTGATTTCTTAAGATCTGTAAATTTACTGCTTGTTTTATAGCAAACAAATTTTCTTTCTGGCCGGTTCTTTCTAAAGTATTTTAAAAATCTAGACAGATTTGATTCTTATTTTCTACCAGGTTGCTGCAGAACTACGTGCTAAAGAAGAAGAAGCAGAAAAAAGGAAAAAAAAGAAAAAGGGGAAAAAAGAAAAAAAAGAAAAAGAAAAAAAGAAAAAGAAAGGAAAAGAAAAAGAAGAGAAGAAACCAAAGAAGAAGAAAGATGAGGTAAGACATTATTTAAATATTACTTTTAACCATCATTTCAAATACTTGTTGGTTAGAATCTGGATGAGGTCCAGGTGTATGCTTCTTTAGCAGAGTTGTGGGGTTTTTTCTGTCAGTCTACATAGATTTCATATGTTCTTCAAAATCCATTCTAATCCATAAAAATACAATGATCACCATGAAAGATCTAACATTGCAGAGAAATACTATACAACAGGGTCCTTGTCCAGAAGATAGCAGCATCCAGATACCAGGTTCAGAGAAGCAGCATTCCTTCAAATTCTGTACCAAGAACTTGATCAAGTTCTAACCAAGGAAAGCGTTCTCTATGAAGGCTCTTTCTGGGGTAAGAATCATGGATTCTGAGTCCTTTGTATCTATGAACTGAATAGATACTAACCTGAATAGTAGCTGCTGTAAGATGGTATCCTGCCTCAAATGCAAAGTGTTTGTGTATGTGTGGGAGTTGTGGGGGTGCTATCTCCTTTCTTGGATTTGCCAGAAGCAAATCATATAAAGGCATCCCTTTTGGAATCCATAGCTTTTCTGAACTTGTCACTACTATTCATTTGCTCCACCACCAGTACTAATTCCATTACTGTCCTATTGCCTGGCATAGAGGCTGAGGATCAAACCACATGTTATACAAATTTCCATTATCGGAACTCCAAATTTTTGCCCCTTAAAAAGGAGGAGGGGTGAAAACCAGCATAAATCATCTAAGACCTGAAGTAGTGTGTCAGAACTCAGGATGCTCTAGTCCAGGGATTCTCAAACTTGGGTCCTCAGGTGTTATTGGATTTCAACTCCCATAATCCCCAGCCTCAGTGGCCTTTGGTTGGGGATTATGGGAGTTGAAGTCCAATAACACCTGAGGACCCAAGTTTGAGAATCACTGCTCTAGTCTAAACCAAGATCCAGTGATTGTGTGAACCCATGCATCTTACCTATCCTAGTCACCTGTATTCTACATGCCCTCACCTGCATGTCTACTGTAGACATCCCCAGATAGAGCAGATATTACTCACGGGCGCCCTAGCATCCTGACCCTACTCCATGGCTCCCAAGCTGCAACACCATTGGATGCACTCTGCCTGGCAACACACCATGCCACACTCACCTGCTATGACTGCCCACACTGCCACAAGCAGACCTACACCTCCTCCCTAAAGCACCATGACTCCCACTCCACTGACAGCTAAGCCCACCAGTATCTCCACAGTCAAGCAGCTGTCAAGGAAACCACATGCGCTATACCACCACCACAATCTGTGCCTCTCCATTCATGGCCACTCCACACTCCTGTACTACTACTATGGATGTTTACATACTGCTCTTCAACCAAAATTCACAAAGCAGTTTACAAAGAAAAATACACAAACAAAATGGTCCCCTGTCCACAAAGGGCTCACAATCTAAAAAGAAACATAAGGCAGATACCAGCAACATCCACTGGAGGGATGCTGTGCGGGGGCTGGGTAGGTCTCCCCTTGCTAAATATAAGAGAATCCCCACTTTCAAAGGCATCTCTTTGCTCAGTTAGCATGGGTTACTCCTCACATACAAACAGCTGTCCCTCAAAGGGATACTCATGACTCCTCAACTCCTTGCCTCTGCTCACATGTCTCCACTCAGGCATATAACCAGCAACACAGCAGCAGCTGTCGGTGGATACAACAACTAATCCTACTTCACCAGTTCCAGAAACATCTACATATCACCAAAGCAAGTCCCGAGGAAGAGCTTCTCAGTAGCACCCCCTCTCCTACTCTGGGCACAGCTCTAAAGCACTGGCTGTGAGATTCCCTTTAAGGGATGCAGCTCAACAGGCAACAGCAGCCTGGCATCCCATGGGTGTGGCTCACTATCCTCCCAGGTTCAAGAACTCAGACATCCTAACATAACATATCAGATCTGCAGGTCCCACACATTCCAGTTGATGCCCATCAATATAAGCACTCCAGTCCCACAGACACTCCCAGTGCCACTCCCTGAACCTGAAAGGTGCTCCCAGTGTTCCCACCAGTATGGGCAATCATGTCATGACCTCCCAAAAGGATGCTCCTGGCACATCTATGCTGGCAGCAGCCCAAAGTGCAACTCTGAGTCCATGCCCAAGAAGTTCTGGGCCATGTATTGGTGCCTTGAGGAAGCTGCCACCCAGTCTGGGTGGACCAGGGCATCTGGTAGAAGTTGAAGGCCCAATAACAGTGCTTTCTACCTCAACATCACCACAGACCTGGCACTTAGGAGCTTTGACCGCACTGGCCACCAGTACAAGGAGCACATCAGCTTCCTCCACAAAAGAATTAAAGAGCGGCTGAAGGTCTCGGACTTGTATGCCCACCTACTACGACAAACTCACAGCTGTATTTCTGGGATGCATGGAAATCACATCTGGGCACACCATGGATGGCGGGAACACCACTGGGGACAAGCAGCAGAGGACAAACACTTGACAAGGCAGGGTGCAAAGTGCCATGCACACACTGTCAGGATGCCCCAGGCACCTCTGTCCCATGGTGAGAAAGGCCTTCCTTACGTCTCCTCAACGCAAAGGGCTTCAACCTCTACAAAGAGTGACCCAAGCAAGCAAGCAGAGGCCCCCACCATGGTGCCCAATGACAAGCCCCAGGACCATGGCGAAGGGGAAGGCTGGCAAGACGTTAGGGAGTAGGAGGGTTTCGTGATGGAGGACCCCTTTCTTGTTCTTGGGCCAGAGACCTTGAGGATGCACCTGAGGGTGTGGGGGTGCCTGTGGAGGGAATCCAGCAGCCCATGGAAACACTGCTACAGAGGCATTTGTGCACCAGAATGCAACAGAGTGACTCAACCCAAACTGTCTTGGGTGGGAGAAAAAGAAATTGGGGAGTGCAGAAATGAGCTACACGGCTTGCCTGGAGGCAGGGTTTAGTAGACTGAGTGGAGAATCTCACTTGCTTATGAGGGGAATCTACACCCCTGGCCCCACCAATGCCTCCCCTCCCCCCCCCCACATCCTATCACAGTACCTGGCTGACTTTCTCTAGAGTGTGCTTATAGAAGGGGATGCCCAGCTGCATGAGCAGTGTTCAGCCAACTGACATGCTGTCATATGCACTGAAGACTATATGCCTTTGCACTCCTTCTGACAGGTGCACTGATGACACACATTGGAACTATGGAAGAGAGATATTGGAGGCCATCAGTTCTGCCATGGCCACGTACAAGGCAGGACCTGTGTGACCATCTGCAAGAGCATCATTCGCTCCAACTCAGTCTTTGAGTGCTACATAGATGCCCAGTGAATGGAATATGTTGCGGAGCAGATGGTGGAGCACAATATCCAGACAGCCCTTCCCACACCAGCATTAGCACTAGCATTGGCAGTGGGGTACCCTCCACCTTACTTTCTCCCACACCCAATGATGCACCCCCAATTCCACAGGAGCAGAGTAAGTAGGGGGCTATGGAGTCAAAGGGGTATAGGGAGCACATCTTGCATGATGGGGAAGGGCTCCAGAGATGCCCCATAGGGCAGATGCTGGCCCAGAGATCTGGCACTGGCAAGCAGTGCAGAGATTGGGTGTAGAGATCGGTCTCCTCCTGCAAGATGACCATAGTGTGACATCCCTATGGAGGGCCCCTTGGCCCACCGAGTGCCCCAGTTGCTGCTCTCTCAGCTTCATAGCCACCCTGAGAGTTGTGTTGTAGCCCTCTGCATGGATGCCAGTGATGTTGCCCTCAGCTCCTGATATATAGGTCCATGCCACTGATCCCCTGCCCTGACACTCTGCACGTTCCAGCAATGCTCCTGTTACCCACTCTATTGTTTGCATTACATTGGTACTACTGTTTATTGCGCCCTTTACACACACAACTTGACATTGCCCCTGTATTTTGCATATATTTCCTAGCTGAACTCTCATGTTGAATACCTGCCTGTGAGTTAATAAAAGTATGCCAAAGTATGTTCCCCTCATTCCTTAACTTTTCTGGTCATCACGACAGCCAAAGGGAGCCGTAGCTATGCAAACAAGTAGCCATTGTCCCAGATGGAGGCAGATGCTCAGGGAGGAGGGGGCAGGGGTTGGAGTGAGAAGTATCATAGTGGGGATTCAGCAGAAGAATGGGCAAGGGGTGGGGGAGACTAGGAACATAGGAAGCTGCCATATACTGAGTCAGACCATAGGTCCATCTAGCTCAGTATTGTCTACATAGACTGGCAGTGGCTTCTCCGAGGTTGCAGGCAGGGGACTCTCTTAGCCCTGTCTTGGAGATGCCAGGGAGGTAACTTGGAACCTTCTGCTCTTCTCAGAGTGGCTCCATCCCCTGAGGGGAATATCTTGCAGTGTTCACACATCAAGTCTCCCATTCACATGCAACCAGGGTGGACCCTGCTTAGCTAAGGGGACAAGTCATGCTTGCTACCATAAGACCAGCTCTATGACTATGAGAGCTTTATCTCATATGACTATGAGAGCTTTTTCTATTCTTTACCACCCTCTTGAACTCTAGAGTGGCTGTGGCTTGACTATGAAGAACTGCACCAGGAACAGTGATGTCCCAGGTGCCTGGCATCCTCTGGTTTGGCTATCCCCACCCAGGGCTTCAGAGTAGTGATGTGCATGAACCTGTTCAGAGGCCCTTTTATGGGCCTCCGAACAGGTTCAAAAGAACTGCCCCTTTAAGGGCAGGGCAGGGTGCTCTGACCCCTCCCACCATGTTTCCCTTGCCAGTGCTGCAGTTTAAAAGGATCTGGCGGGGCAGCAGTGTAAACATGCACACGAGCGTGACATGCGCATGAGCACCGGGTACTTCTGGTCATTTCCAGTCTGTCAAGGAAATGGGGAGGCAGGGAGTTATGCTGCCGCTCCGCCGTACCCTTTTAAACTGTAGTGCCGGCAGGGGAAATGCGGCAGGCGGGGTAAGAGCACCCTCCCCCACCCTTAAAGATCTCCACCCTCGAGCCATCCCCTGCCAGTTCCATGCACATCCCTACTTCAGAGAGAGGGTAGTGTGACTGAACCATATGATTGTCTGTCTAGCAGTGAGGGGGCCCTTGTGCATGGTGTGGAGTACCCTCCCTGTTGGGGTGATGTGAGTGCAGGGTTCACAACTAGAGGAATTGTGGGTGGGAGGAAAGAGTTAACGTATCTGGTGCTCACTTGGGCAAGTGCCCTGTCTCCCTGGGTGAGTGAGTGCAGCAACGGCCAAAGAGGTCTGAGCAGGATTGTAGCTGGGAAGAGCCGATGGGGAGGGCTCTTGACACAAAAAGCCCTACCCATGTGAGGGATGTTATCTGGGTTTTGGGGGACAAGGGAATAGAGGAGTGGGTCCAGTGCCAGGATGAAACAAGGCAAGAATGGCAATGGTGGGTGGGTGGGTGGATTCTCAGTGACCCAGTGGGACTACCAATTGTGTGCTTGCCTCCACTTCCATTCTCACCATGCCCTGAACTCACATTCAAACTATTGTGAGAATAGGACCTTTATGTTAGAAAAATCAGGCATGCAGACCCAAATCATACAGTAGGCATCAGCAGTGGCGGCCAGTACTGATGAGCTGGGGTGTCTCTTGTGTGTGCTGCTCATTGCTGACAAGCCACATGGGCTAGTCATTTGCCTGGTTGAGTCCAAAGCAAGCTGCTGAAGTTCTCTTAACTCAAGGGAACTTCAACAGCTTGCTTTAGATGCAAGCAGGTGATTGACCAGCTTGGGGCTGGGCAAGCAGTGCACACATGAAAGGGGCAGCCAGAGCCGGTAAGGAAGGGAGATCAGCAGCAGGGCCATAGGAGGCTTGCTGTCAGCTGGGGGACAAACCTCCACCGGTAGCCCCTACCCCATCACAAGTAGACATATGTGCCAACATGCAACGTCCATGGCCCCTGTGTCAACATCAGGCTCAGGCAATGTGGCAATAATCAGGAGAGAGGCTGCTCAGACCCATTCCAGATTCTCCTCAGTCAGTGCTTCATTCCAGTGTTGGCTAGGAGCTCTGCCTCATGAATGAAGCACTAATTGGGAGTGGGGCTGAGAGTGGCCCTCCTCCTGATGCTAGCTAATTTCCCTGCATCTGATGTTGATGCCGGGGGCATGGGCACTACTGGGAGGAGAGGCTGGTTGGCTGTTTGTCAGTGCTTCACTCAAGCCCTGGCTGGCTGGGCGTATGTCTTCCTCTGCCTTGCTGGACAGGAGAGGGGCGCACTGTTACCGTCCAGGCCTGATTTATATACTAAATATTCTCATTAGCTATTATACAAAATTAGGTCTGGCTCATAGTGTCACCAAGTGACCAAGTTCTTTTATATGGTGACCATGTATGATCTGGGCGCATAGAAGAAAGGAGATCAATCCTCAAAGATTCAGTGGGCTTTATTGAGTATAAAAGAATAACAACATAATCTAGCAAAGCAGAAAGCAGAACACTCTATCAATATCAGCAACAGTATTTCCTAGCCAGCACCAATATTCAACCCGTGTGCCTAACTAACATATGTGTATGCAATTAAATCTTCCTAGAGCCTAATTCAAATACAGGCAGAAAAGGGGGGGGGGGCGGAAGGCTGGGGGCTGGCATGATTTGGGGAAGATCAGGAGTTAGTGGGGGGGGGGGGCGAGGAGAAGGGAACAGGAGAGGGGGAAGGGATGAGGGGATTCCAGGCTTGTAGGAACAGCATATTTACCAGGATCAGAGACTTGAGAGCGCAGGATCTTTCAGCTGAAGGAGCGAGGCGCTTGGCGGGAGACAGGAGCATTTGCAGTTGCTCAGATCATGGCTGAGAGCCAGAGCACCATGGCTGGGGAGTCTTGGCTTCTCACTGCGCAGTAGAAGTCACAGACAGCTCCAGTCCATGAACAGAGTTCCTGCTTTGCCCCGCGGCTTAGCAGCAAACTCTGGGATCTTTGTGTGAGCAAGATTGCCCGTAGGCATAAGTCTGCTAAACTGCCATGTCCAGAGACTCCTTCTTATAGTGGTTCCATCCTTTGATGTCCATTTGAGTCTTCTGGATCACAAAAGGCGTTTATTCCTGCTATCCTCTGAATATTGTCTTTTAATTACCAAAAATATCTCAGGATATTTGGTCAGTTCAGAGAGATCTCAATCTCATCTCCTGTAAACTGTGCACTTAGAAGGGAGGGGGAACATTGCCCAAGGCAAATCTGCATCTCAGAGCTGCAAATTGCATCTTCCCCCAGAAGGTGTTAAAAGTCAGGAGTTAGTGAGAAAATTTAGTTCTATTGGTGAGAGATAGCCATTACATTATTTCTTGTGTACCTCTATAGATTGTGTAATTATACATGTGTGAGACGTTCAATACATTTGGCTAGCACAGAAGCATCAGTGAGGTAAGAATTAAAGTCTACAGGCGGATCTCTGTATGCATTTAGCTATGTTGAATTTCTATGGAGAGTAATTGAGTTAATCACTGACAAGGATTAACACTGGCTTCTTGCAACAGGAAGCGGGAGAGATCAGCCCCTGGCAGACTATTGATTAGCTCAGGCCTAGCCCTTTTGTTTCTGTGAGTGCTCATTCCACAATACAATGCTGGATTGCCTCCTCCCTCACAGAGCAGTTGACCTGGGCATCAGTTTACCTTGAGTCCAGGCATTTAATTGAACTCTTAATATAAAATGAAATCAGACACAGGCCTATATTTCATATACTTCTGGCGTCCATAACAGCACCTTGTGCTCCCAGCTGGCGAGTGCTCTGTTTGCTGGGTGGGGGCAGGATGGGGCGAGAGGGTGTCCTAAGGGAGTGGGTGCCATGGCAGCCTCCCTAGACTCCGGCAGCCCCTACAGACCCCCACAGCCCAGATACTGCCATTCCCCCCCCCCCGTCTAATGGTGGGAGCTTAAGTTGCTGCTCGCTCTCCAGCCCCCTCCCCAGCTCATTAGGTACTGGCTGGCACTGGGCATCAGGGGAGTAAGGTGACAGATTAAGGTGTTTGAGCCATATGTTTTGCCATATGGCTCAAAAATGATAATTTTGAGATATTTCACATACTTGGTACCTGCAACTCCTGTTCTGCAGACTAAGAACAATGATGGCCTGATGATACATTATTCTCACTATATGAACTCATTTTCCTTCTCTTTACTGAAAAAATACCTCTAAACTTTGCTGCTTTTGAAGCTTTTTCTTTGCTATCTTTCTTTAACTCTGTACCTCATCTATGTAACCCCTAAATAAAAAAAAATACACAGAAATGTGTTTTATAGTGTTTGAGATCAATTTTCAAAAAGGCTGTCTGAAACACATGAAAGATACCACATCAGGTTTCAAGACCAACTTCTGCATTTATGTTTTACATTGTTTCTCAGCATATGGCTAATGGCTAATAAATGGTATGATGAGGATCTTGATGCAGAGTGGGCCATTTGGGTGTTATCCATCCCCTGCCTCTCCAGATTCCTCTTTTCTGTGGGTTCTTGCTGTCACTGCCTCCTTAATACCATCCTAAAGACCACAGGAATGAGGGACTCTCTCCGGACTTGTTCATTAGGAATAAGGGGCCTTTAGCCTTCCCATTTACACAGATGGGAAGACTCAGCCAACATTCCTTTGTATTTTGCATTTAAGGGAAAATTGCATGAGCCTAATACGCATGTGGGAGGGTAAACTCCCTTCAGAGCATTCATACAAACACATCACTAACCCCACTTTGTCAAAATTTTAAAAAGGCTTCATTACAAGTTTAAGATCAAGGATCAGAGGGAAAACCAAGCATACAAGAAAGTAAAGACTTGCACAATTTAGGCCTACTTTGCAGGAATATGTACAGATCTTTCTTTCTAGGCAAGCTTAACCAGGCAGGAACAAACAGGCTGGCTACACTTCATCAGAAGGAGAGGGAACAATGTGGGAGAGAGATGTGACTTCAACAAACCAGGTTATAGTAGGTGGGGGCAAGGTTACCCATATTTGGAGATGACATCTAGGAATGCAACTGTTGGAAGGGAAACAAGCCCCATTGGTGGTTTAATTGATGGACAAATTCCTGGGTATCTGGGCCTTCTGCTTACATCTCCAAACAGAAGAACCGAAAGAAAGCTCAAAGATCATGGGCTCTGGCACACTAGAGCTGATAGTCTGAAAGAAAGAAAAACTAGAAGTCTGACTTTGTGCTTCTAATTGTACTGTACAAAGCATTGTTGGCAGGACTTGTGCAGAATGTCCCCAATGTTCATAGACCCAGCATGGTCCAGGTTGTACTAGTTAATATGCTAGCTGGTAGTAGACAGCTCACTCTCTTTTCAAGTGCAGGTGAGCCTATACTGTGAGAGAGACACTCCCTGATGTAGCCAGGACCTAGGCATCTTAAGGGTGTAAACCAGCAATTTGAAGGGCACCAGAAGCCATCAAGCAGTTGGATCCTTTTCAATAAGGCTATTCATGGATGGGAGGTGAGGCAGGGTTTCACCTATCTTACGCCCAGATTATCCTTGGTCTTCTCATGGGCGTGCCATTGCACATCTACATGATCCATGCAACATGGATTGCTGGAGGCCAGGACTTGTTTTCCTGGACTCTGGGAATCCCTCAATTAACCATGCAATGAGCGTGGTGCATTGGGGAATTCCCCTGGAAGACTCTGTTTATGCTCGGGCTGCATGCAACCTGAGCATACACAGCGCCCACCCACCCCCACTAGCCAATACACACGACTCATGCCCTGGCTAAAGGCTGGGGTTAGAAGTCGGGCTGCCTGCGAGGGCAGCGCTAGGATCAGGCTCAATCCTGGCAGTGCACACAGGCAGCCAAACCCAGGCTGGGTTGCCCTAGCCTGGGTTTGGCTGCTTGTGTGCATAGCCTTCAAGTCTCCCAACTTGTCTAAGGTGCATTCTTCTCTATTATGTACCAACTGAAGTTCCTGAATTGTCTTCAGGTATACACACAAAGAGCACATTGCATTAATGGGCTCTAGAGAATAGCAGCTGTCTAATTCCATCTCACCAGACAAGGTTGTATATTGGATACAAGATTGAGGAATAGGTGCTCCTAGTCACCCTTTCTGTCTAAGGTTGCAGGATCAGTGCCAAGTGCTCAGTATGCAGACCGTTTATCTGACTCGGAAAGGAGAACCATGTATTGCAATATCCCCTAATTCCCTCTACCAGATGACAGGGACCCCCAGACATTGTTGACTCTAATTTTTTAACCATACCACCTTGACCACAGCTTCCATTCTCTAGTATAAAACAGACACTTTTGCTTCCAGATTAGTTGGAAGAGGGGGTGGGGTGGAAATCTGATTACCAACCCAGTGATGAATCTTTCTCAATGAAATTCTGAATCCCAAGGGTAAGAAGTCAGAACTCCTTCATGGTTCTGGGATCAGAACACTGATATCCAGAATGGATCACATGAAATCTTGCTTGGGCCAATATGGGATCATTGCTACTAGTTTGGGGATCACAGGTAGGTACTTGTTATAACCCTTTTTTGTTGTCAGCTGTTATTTTCATTCTCTGTGCTTCTAAATTAAGGAAGAAGATGAAGGTTGGAAAATGGGCCCCAGTAATTTTCTCCCAGTAATGGAGGAAGGAAACAACAAATACAAAGGCAAGTAGAGCAAGCACTTGGAAGAAAAACTTCATTGGTGTGTTGAACATGCTGGCAGTCTATAGACCTGTAATAGCTTCATTGTTGGAGAAAACATTAATGGCATATAAGTGCTTGAATTTATATCATTGCCCTTTAGTAGCCGAACCCCCAGTTCTAAAGAGAAAATATCCACTGGACTTTCAAACATAAGAGATGCCAAGTAGTATGTTTCTTCAGGTCCTTTACCATAGGACCTGTTTACTGTAACATGCAAACCAGACCCCTGAAACACAAAGGTAAACATGGTAAATTAGCATGTTGTCAGGGTTAGGATGCATGCTTCATTAAACATTTTTAATGGTATTTTAAAGATTTATGTTTCAAATGTGTGCCTGGGGATTTTTGAGCTGTTTAGCAGGATATGACATACTGGACTTGTTCATCAAAAGACTCAATTTATCACGCAGAGTTGCTGGAAAATGGGAGGGAGTTAATTCCTTGAGATCTAACTCAAAACAGATGTGTGGTTATTTCTGGAAGTTGCCAATTCAGCTATGACGTTTTACATATTTTTATCCTTAAAGGGTAAACTTAAAGGATTTAACAATGCACAGTTATAACAACTATAGATGTGCTAGAAGAGGCTTGTACAACTTATTACTTACTGGGTCAAATGCACCTACTAGCTGTCTGTGGTAGTTCACCAAAAGTTTGAGAGAACAGCATTTACTTGAATCCAAGATTAGGTTTCTTCCAAGTACTTGAGATAGTATCAAACAGTATATAAATATGATGAATAAATAAATACTTTGATATTAGAAATGGGGGTTGGTCTTAAATTCAGAGTCCTCTGCCTTTTGGGTACATACAGGTATAACCAGTATTTAACTTGCATTTTTCAAGGGGTTGTCTTAAATTCAGAGTCATCTTCTTTCTATTCAGGTAAATATGATATTCCTGTATATGTGGCTTGCCTGAGACTGCAGCAACAGAAAAGGCTGTCAAGCAGCTGGCAGATCATAATACAGGGCTGTTCAGCTGAGTTTGGCTTAATTATTAATTAATTAAAAATTAATTAATTAATTTGGAGCCAGCGTGGTGTAGTGGTTAGAGTGCTGGACTAGGACCGGGGAGACCCGAGTTCAAATCCCCATTCAGCCATGAAACTAACTGGGTGACTCTGGGCCAGTCACTTCTCTCTCAGCCTAACCTACTTCACAGGGTTGTTATGAAAGAGAAACTCAAGTATGTAGTACACCACTCTGGGCTCCTTGGAGGAAGAGCGAGATATAAATGTAAAAATAATTAAAAATAATTATTATTATGGGTCACAAATTGTGCAAGCTTATACCAGAAGATGGACCATTATTTGGAAGAACATAAGAAAACTGTGGTTGCATTTGCCTCCCTCTTGTTCTTTTCTCTTTAGATCAGGGGTGTCAAACTGCAGCCCTCTAGCTGTTGTTGGCCTCCAACTCCCATCATCCCCAGTCACAGTGGCCAATAGCCAGAGATGATGGGAGTTGTAGGACAACAGCTGGAGGGCCACAGTTGGACACCCCTGCTATAAATGATACAGGTGGGAGCCAGCAGTTACCAAGCAATTGTTCCTGCTATGTATAATGTAATGTAGATTGTTCATGATAAGGAGAGTATCAGTAATTCATTCATGAAGAGACTACTTGCTTTGCATTCATTGCCAGAACTTAGATACAAAATTCATGCAGCTAGTGCTTGTAGACCCCTATTCTAGGTCCTGCTCTGGATGCTACTGCCTTATGAGGCAAGATGGACATGAGGAGCAGAGCTTTCTCTAGATTCAGTCGGGTTCTCCACTTTGGAAAAGCTTCCTGCTGGAGGCCCCTTTAGATCCCACTCTGCTCTCCTTAAAGGTTGGTGAAGCCTTTTCCACACAGGCTTTGGTCTTGGCTGAGGGATACTGCCAGGTGTGGCTATTGTTCTGTATTGCTGTGTGGTATTGAGGGTTTTTTATTCAAAATTATTGTTTTATTTGGGTTTCTTTATAATTTTCAGCTTTGTTTTGTCTATCTTTTGTATATTTAATTCTCTTAGGCGCACCCATCGCTAATCCCATGCGTGGCAGCTCTCACGAGAGAGCTGTCAATTAGCAACGGGGGACTGCAGGGGGGGAGGGGCGGCCCGGTGAATGGCTGGCCCTGGGGGGAAGCAGCAAGCCCGATAGTGCTCTGCACTTCAAAACAGTTCCTGGCTCTCTCTATAGGTATGGGAAGTGGGCGAACGAGGCGCAGAACAGCCCACTCCTGCCTGTAACCAGTGGACACACAATTATTACTTTATTTGAATTTTAGTCGCAACCAGCAAGCCCGATAGTGCCCCACACTTCAAAACTGTTCCCTGCTCTCTCTATATGGGGCTTGGAAGTGGGCAAAGGAGGCGCAGAACAGGCCGCTCCTGCCCGCAACCAGTGGACACACAATAATTACTTTATTTGGAGCGGGCTGCTCTCTGCCTCCTTCGCCCACTTCCCATCCCTATAGAGAGAGCAGGGAACTGTTTTGAAGTGTGGGACACTTGAAGTGCAGGGCGGGCTGTTTGTTGGTGAAGAGAGAGTTGGGAACTGCTTTGAAGTGCGGGGCACTATCGGGTTTGTTGGAGAACGAAGAGAGAGCTGGGAGCTGCTTTGAAGTGTTTATCGGAGATTCGCATTGAGTGGTCCCTGCAGTGAGTCGGCCATGTTGAGGTGTCCCACAGTGAGTTGGCCGCAGAGAGTTGTTCCATTCCCGTGACTGGTGGGCGGATGGCCGAAGTGGCTGTGACCGGCAGGCGGACAGGCAGAGTGGCTGCAGCCACCGCAACGGGTGGCCGCAACCAGCAGGCGGACAACCAGCTGCGACCGGCGGGTGCTGCAACCAATGGGCGGAGGCTGGAGCAGCAAATGGCAGCCGGCTGAAGCGGCCGCAAATGGCAAGTTGTCCCGACAGGTGGGCAGACTCAGCAGCTGCAGGCGGGGGGAGAAGAAGAGGGGCAGCTGGGAAGAATATGGTGGGGGTGGCAAGCCAAAAAGTGGTGGGGTG
Source organism: Hemicordylus capensis (assembly GCF_027244095.1). NCBI lineage: Eukaryota > Metazoa > Chordata > Lepidosauria > Squamata > Cordylidae > Hemicordylus > Hemicordylus capensis. Next base: position 229,543,769 of record NC_069657.1, read on the forward strand.
GGGAGACCAGGGGCGCAGATACTCTGCGCCGGATCAGCTAGTTTTAATTATACATTGAGGCTCTACACACGATTCATGTGTAAAGCCTAACCGGGCTCGGTGGGGAGAGTGGTAGCCCACTCTCCCCACCGAGCCCGGTTAGGCTTTACACATGAATCGTGTGTAGAGCCTCAATGTATAATTAAAACTAGCTGATCCGGCGCAGAGTATCTGCGCCCCTGGTCTCCCCACCCCACCACTTTTTGGCTTGCCACCCCCACCATATTCTTCCCAGCTGCCCCTCTTCTTCTCCCCCCGCCTGCAGCTGCTGAGTCTGCCCACCTGTCGGGACAACTTGCCATTTGCGGCCGCTTCAGCCGGCTGCCATTTGCTGCTCCAGCCTCCGAGTGGGTGGGCTTAGCCCACTCTCCACACAGATGAGCAGGGAGCTTGCTCTGGGAGGCCAGATCGGTCACCCACATGACTACTGGCTTCGTCACAGAGCCAGTAGGGGCAGCAGGGATTGGGGGCTGTCTGGCCCCCAGAAGTCCCAGGATGCCCCATGCTAGTGCTAATGCATGGGGCATTCTGGGGGATCTACGACACCCGGATGCTTGTTGTAGCCTCCCAGTCAGGGGTCTCCGTGCCGGGGTGTCTCACGATTGAGAAAATAGCGTTAGCCGAGCACTCGCTCCGCTAACCTCATTTAACGGGGGGTACTTAGTGAGGTTTGCTGCCAAGAGCCATGTGGCTCCCATTGCAGCACACAACTGCAGGAAAGCAGGCTGGGCTCCTTTAGCCTGCTTTCCTGCAGTCGTGAGAATAGCCTCATTATTTATGCTTTAATGTTCCTAACTACTTTGCGCAGATTGACTAGGGAAGTGGGACAAATTGGAACAAAAATGACTGCATTTCCCCCCAGCTCCACTCCAGCTTTTTACTGAGCCTCCAAAATGTACTTGCCCACAAAATTGTTGCAAAACTACAAACTTCTTTTTGCCATTTTTTGTGGGTATTGATGGTTTCAACAGTGTTAAAAGTATTGATTTGTTAGGGTCCTAGGCAGTATTCCTTCTGATTTTTTTTTTTTTTGATCTGTGCGTGGAATGAGTTTTGTTCTGGGTGGCAGTATCAGGGCAATGTATGCGCACGTGCATTCAGAATGCAGCCTTCCTGATTCAATCTGAGTGGGATCCAAAATTAACTGAATGGGCATTAAAAACCTGGTGTGCGCTTGCACATGTACATGCCTTAGAGGGAACATTGGTCCTAGACCTAGAGTAACTTGTTGGCACATTCTAGAGATTTAAAAAATGGCGGTTAACAGAATCAGTACTTCAAATGCTGCTGTAGTCAACACTTCCCAAAGAAATGTGAAGAAAAAAGCTTTAAAAATAATTAACCTCCTGCAACACACATCACTCCAACATGAATTCCAGGCTACCAATGGCAACCAGGCGAGTACTTAGGGCAAGTGTGTAGTACTCTACTATAGTAAGGTTTAACTACTCAGTTTGCAGATTTGAACTAGCCCATTAAGAATACCAACTGCCTTTTCTCTCTGCTGCCAACTTGCTTTCTTCATTTCCTCCACACTTAAGTAGCTTGAAGAGATGAATTGTTTAATTATATATACTAAAATTGAAAACATGTGTGAACATTTTAAAGGGATTTAAATGCAACACAGAGCCAGTCTGATATTCATAAAAGATACACACCTTACTTGTCATTGTAAACATGACATCCTTGACCACCTGACCTTTCCTTTAAAGCAGGGAAGTCGCATGTTATTTCATAGTTCAGTGAAATGTTTTTAATACATCGAGGCTATCTGTCTTTTCAAATTAGTCGCTTACATACCACACAACTTTATGTTCATCTTGTAATGTTGCATTTGTGCAATCGTACAATCGCATACAAATATTTCCAATGGCCATATCCTTGCACAACTCCAGTTGCACAATTTTTGTGATTGCACAAATTGATACTCTTACTCATATAATGTAAATCCAACATTGCAGGTGAAACCTGTTGACCCATCCAGGGAAGAGTTTAAAAATCACAATAATCTATGTAATAACCAAACTCTGGTAATCCTGACGGAAGTGCATTGCTAACTATTACAAGTCAGTTTTCTCTACTTAAATATTTCAGGGCATCCATCAACTTTCTCAATCTGAAAAGCTAAGAGTAGTTTAAATAAATTAATGCCTTCCCATCTTTAGTTGTAAATGAGAATTACTTGCTTGTCCTTTGCGGTGAAACTGCAAAGAGGATCAGAATTCCCATAAATCAAAGATTACTTCAGCTAAACTAAAACTTGAAAGATCTCCTCAGTATTTGCATTAAGTAATGTGAAGTGCTAATGTGTATTAAGTAATGCCATGATTCAGTGCCAGATTTAGGTACAAGCTAGGTAAGCTACAGCTTAGAACCTCGCATCATGAGGGGCCTCTGAATGGAAAAAAGGGACGACATTTCAGGTTTTTCATAATGTATTTTCACTTAAACGTATTTTTATGTAAATAGGCTTATTGCCTGAAGATAACAGTTTTTGTTAGATTATTGGTTTTTCATTGTATCTTTGCCAAGTAAAAATTGAGCTGTATTATTTCTATTTGCATTGTCGTTTTTGTTAGAATAATATTTTTTTGACTGTAATGCTATGGTGCCTCTTAAGCTTGACATAGCTTAGGGCCTCAACATGTCATAATTGGGCCCTCCCATAATTACATCTAGAGTTTATTCTGCCTGTTACTAGAACACGTGAGCTCAGCTTTGAGCAATGCATCCTCCTTCTTCAACCATCCTACCCCTCTCCAGCAGTGGAGGTGCAAAGTTTCCAGCTTGTGCAGTGTGCAGGAGGGGTGCTTTGCAACACCTTTCCACAAGGGAAGTGAACATCAGCTCCCAGCCTCCAGGTGCACTGTCATACTGTAGCTGCAGTATTTTAAGACAACCGTGAGGCTTTACACATAGGACTTCTACCCTGAACAGGGGCGTAACTATAATAGGGCAAGGGGAGACAGTTGTCTGGGGGCCCACTGCCTTGGGGGGGCCTCCAGAGGCAAGTCACATGACTGACTCCCCCAGCCGTGTATGCACCCAGACTTCTTTCAGTTGTATTCATCCTCCGAAATTGATGTGAGTGTTAAGACCTGGAGTTACCAGAAGAGCATATCTTTCTCTAGTACCATTAAATGACTTGCATCGTCTACAATTTACAGAACCTTTTAAAAAATAATTTAGGATGATGTTCTATAGTGGCACATGAGAGAGAGAGAGAGGTAATGTATATAAATTTTACTATGCTTTTTGTTTCCACTATTCAGCCTCATTTAAGATTTCATGAGCTGAGCTTCAATGGGGGGGGGGGCATTTTAAAATCTTGTCTCTGGGCCCACTCCAACCTTGCTATGCCCTGACCCCGAATCTACTTCAGAAGAGAGTGTGTGTGTTCACACGCCAGCCAAACTTACCCTGAAGTCCCTTCGACATTCTTAGACCCACTCCACACACAAATCTGGCTTTATGATGTGAATTCTAGCTTATCTCGATGTATTTTCACATTTTTAAAATGCTGGTTTTAAGCTGCTTTTTCTGAAAATGCCAGAGCAAATAGGGAGAGGCACTGATGTAGAATCATTAGCATCTCTTTAGAAATGCAGATAATGCTCTTAAGGAAGCTCTCACTCACACACACACACACACCACACACCCGGCTAGAAGGAAAACATGGAGCATGCCATGTGAACTTGCTTCAAAACGAAATCTGAGAACAGAGGGGAGGGGCTGCTTCCCTCAGTGCTGTGAGTGTAGTTTGAAGTGGCTTCACTCAACATTTACCCCGAATCATGAAGCCATGTTCAAATAACTCCAGTGTGAGGTTTTCTTTGTTGGTTTCCACTGCATAATATTCTGCAGAATCTTCCTAAAAATAAAATGTTAGATTGGGTTGTGGGGAAATATATTATTAAAACCAGTTTTTAATAACCTAGTTTTCTAGGTTAATAGCAGAGATCAGTTTTTCCCATTTATCATCCCATTCAAGATGATATAGTCACATAGTGCACAAAAGGAAGCAAAAAAAGATTTTAAAAATACCTGTCCACTGACCACTTAATCCATTACTGCTGGTCTTAAATTGTTCTATGAAAGATTTTGCTGCTGCATTGTTCTAGATCAGTGGTTCAATCCTCATGAGAAATTATGCAGAGTACCAAACATATTGGGGCAATTCTCACAATCACGGAGAGCAGGTGGGGTGTGGGGTGGGGAAGGCTCCAAAAAGCTTACCTTACCTGCAGACAATCGAGGAATTGTTGGTGGGAGTGCGCCGTGCTCCTCCCACATGAGCAGCCCTGCTGCATGAAGCACAGAGCAGGGCGGAGGGATCTGAGGCCACAACATGGAGCCCCTGGTGGCGCAGTGGTAAAACTGCCACCCTGTAACCAGAAGGTTACAAGTTCAATCCTGACCAGGGGCTCAAGGTTGACTCAGCCTTCCATCCTTCCGAGGTCGGTAAAATGAGTACCCAGAATGTTGGGGGCAATATGCTAAATCATTGTAAACCGCTTAGAGAGCTTCGGCTATAGAGCGGTATATAAATGTAAGTGCTATTGCTATTGCTAACATTGTTCTGGCCTCTGTGAATACTACAATGCAATGTGTGACGTCTCTGTGTGCAGCCAGACTGGAAACAGCCCATGTTCACACATGAGCAAGTAGCCGGGGGTAAGACAGCACTCGCTCCCTTAACCTCGGCTAACAGCCAATTTAAATAGTGGGGCTAGCTAGTGCTGCCCCGCCAGGATTGGGGCAGGATCCTGCCAGTTCTCATGCACAGCCTAAGCATCCCTAGCCCGGGTTAGACTGTGCATGAGAACAGCCTCATTTTGTTCATACAAGGGAAAGTGGGTGCTGCACTGATGTATGTGTGCTGTGTGCAACGCTGGCATTCAGCCTCAGTTTTGCTGAGAACATAACAACAAAAAACACCCTCTAGTTACCTGCAGGTGAGACTTCTGCAATGCATTGTATTTTCGGCTGCCTGTGAAGACTTCTCAGACACTTCAACTAGTCCAAATACAGCTGCTAGGTTACTTACTGAGACTGACCAGAGGGAACATACCTCACTTCTTAAAACTTGGCTGCCAATTCAAAGTGTTGGTGTAGGGCTTTTAAATTCCTAAGTGGCTTGCCACTTGTGAGTATCTAAAGGACCACCTCCTGCAACATGAACCTACCCATCTGTTACCATCCTCTTCAGAGCTTCTCCCCACCCCCAGCCTGCCACCAGTTAGGCAGGTGGAAACCTGAGAGGCAGCCTTTTCAGTTGTGGCACCACACATGAGGAATGCCCTCCTCAGAAAGGTTCACCTGCTACCAAACCCAGTGTGCCCAGGCCTTCCAAAATTGTAGTAGTCATTGTCCAAAATGTCTCTGAATCTGGTTTTAATCAATGATTTTTATGGCTTTTGCCACTACTCTGATCAGCTTTATTGTTTTGCTGTTTCTTCGCTTATCTGGGAGTTTTGTAAACAGAAGCATATTCAACACATAAACATTTCAAATAAATATGTAAAACAATTTTTCAATATCTTGGCTGATTAAGAAATGCCTTATTCCAGTGCTTTTTTGCAACTCTCTTGATTTTTTTTTTAAAATAAAGCCGTTCTTTTCAACCTTTTTAGACCTTGGACCTACATTTAGTACCAACCTACATAGGGCCTGCTTTTAATTATTAACCCTGTAAACAATTCTGTCAGTGTTTCTTCTTCTTCTCTCTGTCTTGGCCCTTCTCCCTTCCTTTTCTACACATGTTCTCTCCCTGTTTTTATTCTTGACTTTGCCCTTCTGTTTTTGTTGTTGTTTTTATCTTTTAAACAGAAGATGGAATGATGGGATGTAGTTTGGGGCAACCTACTTTAGGTTGGGTTGCAACTCAGTTTTGGGTTAGTTGAAGACCAGTGTCCTAAGGGATGCATGAAATATTACAACCAGGCATTTTCAGACAGGTATTAAGTGTGAAACCTGCATGTAGATCATTATGTCTGATTATTTTAATACATTGTGAATGTGCTGGGAAACTACAGTTAACTTGTAGCTTCCCATTACACACCCATACATGTTACACATACAGCAGGGGGGAAACCTATGTTTAAGTTTGCCAGGTGTCAAGATTTTTACACAAGTTTCACTTCCATATAGGAAATTAGTAACTGTAAAATATCCCAAGTCTCCTTAAGCTGAAATTCAAGCAGGTCTTGTGGAGCCATCTCTTCCTTCATCAAGAAGGTGCATATATCATTCTTGACTTCTCTCATAGAAGCCTAAACAAGGGTATTCAATTTCATCTGTTCTTTTGTAGATTTCATTTAAAAGAAACCTTCACATCATTTACCTTTTTCTATGCCATGGAATAATCATATAATGGTCATCATCCAGCCTAATCAGTTGCAACTATTACTTCACTCATCACAGTCAAGGTTAATTTCTGTTTCAGAGGAGCAGATACTGAGGCTGTTCTCATGACCTACGGTGGGGGTGTGTGTGTGCTTTGCAAACCTTGCCTTCCCCCCAGATGAGCATTCTTAGACTGGTGAGAGCACGGAGCATGCTCCCATACAATCAGCGCTGCTCCATGCAGCGTGGAGCCGAACAGCTTGCTCTGAGGCTGGGATTTGTTATTCCGGCCTCCAGTATCCCACTATGCACCAAGTGCAGTGTAATGAGGGATTCCCCTAGATAGATAGGTATGTATGTATGTACAATATGTACAGTATGTTTGTATGTATATAAACCGCTTTAGGAACTTATAGGAACTTTTGTTGAAAAATGGAATGTAAATATTTGTCACATTCATATTTGTAATTCTTGGCTAAGAGCTGGGCTTCAGTACTGGGTTGGCGCCACAGCACTGCTGGGATCTGCATGAATCTCCCAGGCAGCCAAGGCCAGGCTGGCTGCCTAAGCCTGAGCTTGGGTGCTCATGACAACAGTCTCACTGTCAGGCACTAAACTTGATTAAAGTTGATATCACTGTAATCCAGTCACCCAGAGACATTATATGCATCCTTGTAAAGCTGCCTTCTTTTACACAAACAAACCAAAGCTATTCTCATCTCTATTTTTCCTCTTTTCTATCCTTGGATAATAGATATTTGGCAAAACAGAGATGAGCGATGGAACTTCTCACAGGAGTATGACCCAGAACTGATCAAAGAGGAAAAGAGGAAAGAAGTGGAAGGAGAGATCAGAGTGCAGGTGAACTTACACGAGCAAGCCATTTATAACAAACAGTAGCTGTTGCCAAAGAGGGTCCTTGAACAAAAGTAAGAGCTTGCCAAGTATAGATTAGCAACAGTCTGCTCCTGTTCTATTTACTCCATGCTATCGAAGAGTAGAGTTATCTGAGCGTGCCTCTGCGTGGACATATGAAATGAAGCTGCGATGGAGTTCAGCAGTGGTTATGTTTCCAGTTGTAACAAATTTCATATAATGGGAACTGGTAGAGCCAATACTGATTCTATAGAGAAGTAGGTTTCAGGTATGGATGGTAAGAGCATTAATCCAGATTCTGGATTCGGTCCAGGTTAGGCTCCTGAAGAATATCAGCCTCTAAGGCCTTAACATGAAACAGTGACCTTATCAGATGATTCATACAGCAAATCGGCTGCTTCCGCACCACCCCATGGTTTTGTATTATTTATCAAAAGTTTCATTTGTAACATCTGAAACTCTGCATGCTCCCTCTCTTGTAACTATCATTTACGTGCATTGTGTGTGTATAATTCTTTTAGTTTGTAGTCTGCTTTTCAGCAAAGCCCCTGAAGTAGCATATAGTCAAAATTAAAACAAACTGCAGTGTGGAACAAAAAACATTGTTCAGGGGCCTAAAAATGTTTTAGCTTATGTAATGCTGTTCATAAATTAAGTGGTGCAGCGGGGAAATGCTTGACTAACATGCAGAAGGTTGTTGGTTCGAATACCCGCTGGTACTATATTGGGCAGCAGCGATATAGGAAGATGCTGAAAGGCATAATCTCATACTGCATGGGAGGAAGCAATGGTAAATCCCTCCTGTATTCTACCCCCCCCAAAAAAAAACCCAACTCACAGGGCTCTGTGGCCTTCAGGAGTCGAAATCGACTTGACAGCACACTTTACCTTTTAAATTATCAAAACACTTCTTGTGCATTATCTCAAATCTGATATATACATATGAGGTGAGAATAAGACTTTCTAGGTCTTAGGTGATTGAATGAACTGTACCAATTAAGGATGCAGCTTGGGAATCCCTGCAATTTCTATCTGATGACCTAGTTTTCTACTTGCAGGGGATTTTTGTATGTGGAAAGCATTAAAAAAAAAAGTGATCCCCACCAGTGTTCTCTCTAACAGGGAATCCCAGATGTTGTTGACTATAACTCCCATCATTCCCAAGCAAAAGCCATTGTAGCTGGGTCTTCTGGGAATTGCAGTCAACAACATCTGGTAATCTCTGTTAGAGGGAACACTGATCCCCACCTACAGTCTCAACTAGAGTCTTGGGACTTGTCAGTATTGTCCCCATATTACATTGGAAAACACAGAGAGCAGTAATTAGTGTCTAAGGCCTAAGGCCACTTTGCGAGGTTATGGCTAGGGATATGCACAAATTGATTTTTAAAAATTGATTTGTGCCCAAAACAAATCACCTCTGATTTGTTTTGTATCCAAATCTCCCCCCTCCAAATCACCCTGATTCAATTTGTATTTGCTTTGTTTTGATTCGGATTTGGACCAAGGCCTCAGGGGCACCAAATTTGGGTGGTGGATAGATCCCCATGGGTGCCACCTACCACTCAAATTTCAAGACTGTGGGACACTTGGTTGAGTTTTAATGATTTATTTTCATTTTTACTGATTTTGAACATTTCCACCATAGGAAACAATGATGATTTGAAGTTGCCATATCGTAACCCTAAAATGGATCCCCAGCTTTCATTTAAAAAAAAAAAGCTAAGCTCTAGCCCTTGTAGAAGTGGAGCTATGGAGCAAAATATGCAGTCATTATTTTTCAAGTATTCAGATTCTTTGGTGTATAATAACTTTTCCTCACAATGAATCCCTATGAAGATTCATTATACACCTTTGTTTCTTCTGTTCATTTTGACTATCATTGGACAGTGCCAACTGTCAGCTGCCATGTGCCAACTACACCCCACCTCCACCTGCAAGGCATTAGGGTACTCATTTTAATTTTTAGGAATATTGAAATGTTTAGATTCTTTGGTGTCTAATAACATTTCCTCATAATGAATCCCTATGAGGATTCCTTATACACCTTTGTTTCTTCTGTTCATTTTGACTATCATTGGACAGTGCCAGCTGTCAACTGCCATGTGTCAACCAACCCACCCACCCACCCCACACACTGGCGTACTCAGCTTATTTTTTAGGTATTTTTGTTTAGATTTTTTGGTGTCTTCATTACACATCTTCATTTCTTCTGTTCATTTGACCCCACTGCTTTGCAGGTGGAGGGGGGGATAAGTGGCAGCCTATGTTCCAACAACCCCGCAACCCACAAGCCCCTGGGTACTCAGTTTATATCTTAGGGATCTGGATAGTGATCCGTTGCATTCATAAAGAATGGGTTCTGTGCCTGTGCAGGGACCTCACGGACCGATTGACTAGCTCCTCGTGCCGCCTCCAACTGCCCTGCACGTGATCGTGCTTTCATTAAATAAGGCAGTTGGGGCGTGTCTTCTTCAGTTTCTTTTAGACTGCCATTGCGTCTAAACCTCGGATCAGATTGCTCCTTTAAAGTTTTTTTCTTGATTTTACGGCAAACGACTTGGAACGGATTTGGAACGACGTTTTGGTACAGGACATTGGACTGTTTTAAAGGACTGCGTATTGTTTTACCCTAAGGAAAAAAGAAAAGAAAAGATAAAGCCGTCGGGTTGGCATAGCCGTGAGGCGGTTGGAACTATGGCGTCAAAATCGACAGTTAAAACAACGTTTAAGAGATGTACTAACTGTCGAGCAAAATTACCTACTACAGATACCCATGGCGCTTGTCTGCTATGTCTGGGAGAACAGCATAACCCGGCAAACTGCAAGATCTGGTGCTCTTTCTCGAAACAAACTCTGAAAAATCGGGCACTGAGATTGAGAGCGGCGCTTTACGAAGACGTGCTTCGACCCCCGACGCCGAGACCTTCGGTGTCGGGACCCTCGACATCGAGGTCGGTGTCGAGCGAGACGGTGTCTTCGGTATCGGTACCTCCCGTAGTGGACTCTGCAACTGCGCAGTCTAAAGCCACTTCGGAGCAAGAGTTTAAGCAACAGGAAACCGTTGGGAGGAGACGGCATAAACACAAGAAGGCCCGTTCTCCACAGATGAGGAGGGCAATTCTTCGCCACCTAGGAAGAAGTCCAAAAAGACTCATATTCGTAGTAGAACCCCTTCGCCTACGGGCTTGCAAGCCGAGGCGGAGGATTGGGACACTACTCTAAAGATAACTCCGTCGCCTTGGGTGCTGCAGAGCTCGCCATCGTCGGACAGATCGCCCTCGGCATCGAGATCGGCTTTCGTTTCGGCATTGACGGTGGCGCCGAGGTCGACATCGATGCCGGGATGGTATCGATGGAACCAGCATTATCGACATCGACGGCGCTCGGCTCGGTATCGATGGAACCCGTGTTATCAACATCAACAACGCAGCATGCTCTGGAATCGGCAGCCATAGCAGGACCAGGTGCTCCGTGCGTGTCGACATCGACAGCCTCGACATCGAGGGGAGTGCAATCTGCGGTACACCACCGAGTGGCAGTAGACTTGACTCCTGCACGAACTCCGATTCAGTCTCTGGCAGCGACGCCTAGAGAGGCTTATCGGCCAGAAGACTTTATGGACTTTGGAGAAGTGTCGGAAGAGGAAACGGCTGTACCAAGGGCTAGAACTTCACTGATGGCTCTGTTGGAATCTAGTGAAGGCACGCTGTCGGGCTCGACCTTTCAAGGTTTTGCTGCTGTTGAGGCATTGGAACAGTTGACCTCCGCTGAAGTTCCCAGGACTCCATCCTTGTCTCCAGTGAGAGCGCCATTACGGCCACGGGAGTCGAGTCGACTTGTTTCTGCTGCTACGAGCCCAATTAGGCATCTGGTGACCCCGTCGGTTGAGACGCACAGTCTTCCTAGACCTGTACCTGTTATGGCGCGTTCGGCTAATGCATCTACAGCAACGTCGTTGGATGTTGGTCGCATCACACATTCTTGTGGCTTCAGGCATAACCCGGACGTGATTACCCACCAGACTATGCTGAGTACAAGATTTAGAAGGCACAATAGGGAATCTGTCATCTCGCTATTCCACCGGTGCAGCAGCGTCCGTTGGAGTTGCAAGCGCCATCGGAAGTACCTAGAATGACAAGCCATCAAAAGATGGTTATAAAGGATCACCAGAGGGCTGTGCCAAAGGTCCCTACCAGCCTTGCCCCTAAGAACCCTTAGGTGTTACTTCTGCGCATGATACTATGAGCAGTAGAGGCAGTGACACGGACACCTCATATATGTCTGACACTGACGGCAGTAATTTGCCTGAGCCAAGTGAGCCAGACCTGCCTGAGGAGGTGGCACCGAAGACTTCAGTTTCTCCCACAGAGGAGTTAAAAGCGTACCACGCACAAATACGGGAGATGGCAGAGGCCTTGGGCCTAGAGATTAAGTTGCCAGAATTGGATCTGAAGGATCCTGTGTACAATATGATGGCTAAAGCAAAGCTCACTCACCCTGTATCTCTTCCAATGATTCCAGCTATATCGAAGGCGGCACAGTCCACGTGGGAGGTGCTGCAGACGTCCACGGCCACCTCGAGGAAGTTGGAAGGTTTATATCGGGTGCAAGAGGAGGAGAACACTTATCTTGTAAGGCACCCAGATCCAAACTCTGGGTGGAGTGTGCGTCAATGAAGGGTGGTCAGCGTCACACTACCCCCACCAACAAAGTGTAGAAAACTCGATGTTTTAGGGCGGAGGGTGTATTCTACTTCTAGCCTCGCGGTCAAAATAGCGAAATATTCGGCATGTATGACATGATATGCACACCATCTTTGGGACACATTCTTTCAGGACTCGTCCTCAATGTCCTCTGATGACTTGCAGAGGGCGCTGGCACAGACCTATGAGAAAACGACTGTAGTTACTAGGCAGTTGCTTAGTACTTTTAAACATCTGGCTGAGACTGAGTCACGGGCCATGGCCACAACCATTACCTTGCGACGCCATGCTTGGCTTAGGTCAACAAATTTGCAGCCAGAGATGAAAGATAAGATAGAGCACTTGCCCTTTGATGGGAAGGGGCTGTTTGCAGAGTCAACGGATGGGACAGTGGAATCGTGGAAGAAGATGAAGTTCACGGCTAAGTCCTTCGTAGCATCTACATCTTCGGCTGGACAGCAATCCCGCAGTCGTTCCTATGGAAGGCAACAAAACTGTTATCCTTATAAACAGGATAGAAAAGAGTACCGGAGACAGAACAGACCTTATCAAAAGAATACGCCCTATTACCAAAAGTCAAAGGGACAAAGGACAACCAAGGAGCAGTCAAAGCAGTCTCTTTGAAGTGCAGGTCCATCCACAGCAGAAGCACTTAGTAACACCAAGTTCAGTACCCGAGGCTCCCAACACCAGCTTCGTGTTAGCCAATGTTTCCATCAAATTGGCACGCTATGCCAAAGCATGGCACAACATAGCATCGGATCGTGGGTGCTGAAAATCATAAACTTTGGTTACGCGATAGAGTTCAAAGCTTTGCCAGCTTTTCAGGGTGTGAAGTACACCAGGTCAACTCAGGTGTTACAAGAGGAAGTAGAGGTGTTACTAGAGAAACAGGCAATAGTGCGAGTGCCGTGGATGGACAGACTGAAGGGGTTTTACTCCAGGTATTTTCAAATCCCCAAAAAGGATGGGGGGATAAGGGTGATAATGGACTTAAGAGATCTGAACTGTTATGTAGATACGAGGAAATTCAGAATGATCACTTTGCAGGGGATTCTGCAGCTCCTGGCAGAAGAGGAGTGGGCAATCACCCTGGATCTGAAGGATGCCTATTTTCATGTGGGGATCCGCAAGAGGCACCAGAAGTACCTTCACTTCACGGTGGGCGATATAGCATACCAGTACATGGTTTTGCCGTTCGGTCTCTCGACGGCCCCACGCGTGCTTACAAAGGTGATGGCAGTCGTCGTAGCATTCTTAAGAACAAAGGGTGTAATTTTATATCCTTATTTGGATGATTGGCTACTGGTGAACAGCGACAGAGAAGAGTTACTTTCTCAGATTCAGCTGGTCCTGCAAACTCCTGAACACGTTGGGAATCAATGTGAATTGGAAGAAGTCAAAATTGAGCCCGCAAAAGCGGGTGGACTTTATAGGTGCGGTGCTGGATCTTGAAGAAAAGAGAGCATATTTGCCGGAATCAAGATTCCAGCAGATCACGGACCTTGTACTCTTGTTCGAGAGGATGCCGCGGCAGCCGGCAGAGTCTGTTCAGAGGCTTCTAGGGTTAATGGCTTCCTGCAACTCCACTGTAGCCTATACCTGTCTACACATGCGCGACCTTCAGTTATGGTACCTGCGCAGTTTTCGTCCAAACCTAGACAACCAGAAAAAGCTGTTGCTCATCCCGGATTATGTGTTGGAATCGCTTCAATGGTGGATCCAGCGCAACAATCTTCAGACAGGGGTGATGTTCCGACCCAGAACGCCGTCACGTTGGGTGATGACGGATGCCTCCCTTTGGGGTTGGGGGGCACATTGTGGCCATCATCAGGTCCAGGGACAGTGGACTCCGGAGCAGAGGCGAAAGCATATAAATTACCTGGAACTCCTGGCTGTGTTCTTGGCGCTGAAGGCTTTCAGACCCCAGCTGCAGGGAGAGATGGTACAGATAAATCTCGACAATACAACCACCATTGCATACTTGAACAAGCAAGGAGGGACGGTGTCCCGGTCCCTGTGTCGACTGAGCAAGCATCTTTGGATGTGGTGTATTGCGCACTGCATACTCCCCATGGCATTGCATATCAGGGGAGAAGACAATGTCCAGGCGGACGAGCTGAGCTGCAGCTTACAGCTGAACCAGCATAACGAGTGGGAGATAAACGATATTTACCTACGGCCACTGTTCAGGAAATGGGGCTGGCCAAAGATAGATTTGTTTGCTACTGCTGTGAACAGAAAATGTCAGAGGTTTTGTTCGCATGCAGAACATGGCGAGAACTTGCTGGGCGATGCGTTCCAGCATATCTGGGCAAAGGGCCCTTTCTATATCTTTCCTCCTCAACCACTGATCTCCAGGGTGTTGTCACAAATACTCCGAGATGGGACGAAGGGGATACTAGTGACCCTGTGGTGGCCCAGGCAACCGTGGTTTGCACTTCTGCTAAAGCTGTCCCACAGCCGGCATCACCAGTTTCCAGATTACCCAGACTTGTTAAGCCAAGACCGGGGGTTGATACTACACCCTCAACTGCACACGCTCAGGTTGACAGCTTGGCAAATAGGCTAATGAGTAAAATACTACTTAATAGTAGAAAGCTTTCGACCAGGCGCAATTACACAAGTAAATGGCTGAGATACAAGATCTATGCAAGGCGGAAGGGGTTCTTCCCAAGGAAAGCGACGGTCAAGCAGGTTCTACTGTATATGACAACCTTGAAAATCTGGTTTGGCAAATGCATCCCTCCGTGTACATCTAGCAGCAATATCGGCAGAGCATAGAGGCTGGGATGGTACGAAAGTGTTTTCGCATCCCGAAAGTAAAAAATTCCTGAAAGGAGTGAATAATTTGTACCCGCCAGTTAGGCGGCCTATGCAACAATGGGACCTGACGTTGGTATTGAACGCAATGACAGAGGAACCGTTTGAACCTCTGGAGATTGCTGTGTTGAGGATACTGACGTTAAAGACAGCGTTCTTAGTTGCGGTGACGTCGGCTCGTAGAGTGAGCGAGTTGGCAGTAATGCGTGCTGACCACCCTTATACCCAAGTTTACCCACAGAAAGTCGTAATGCGCTTGGATCCAAAATTCAGGCCTAAAGTGGTCACAGACTTTCATATAAATGAGGATATTGTGCTAGGGGTGTTCTTCCAGGGCCCTCAGACACAGTTGGAAGTAAAGATGCATTCATTGGATGTGAGGAGAGCATTGTTGCACTATATACAAGCTACTAAATTGATTAGGAGAACGAACAAATTGTTTGTGCTTTATCGGGGGAAAGCCAAGGGCTCGTCGGTTACGCGACAGCGACTTTCTCAGTGGATCATACGAGCTATAAAGCTAGCGTATAGCTCTCAAGGCAAAACGCCGCCAGGTTCTATAAGAGCACATTCTACAAGGGCTTATGCGGCATCGGCCGCGAATTTGGCGGGGGTGCCAATGCCTGATATCTGTAAGGCGGCTACGTAGACAACATGTCATCCATTTGTGAAGCATTATGCTCTGGACATTCGGCAGTCAAAAGATGCAGAGTTTGGCCGAAGTGTTCTTAAAAGAGTCCTGCCTTGATGACCCGCCGCCGGAGCTGGGAGCTGGCTAATCACCCATTCTTTATGAATGCAACAGATCACTATCCAGATAAACAGGTTGCTCACCTGTAACAGATGATCTGGAGGTGATCCATTGTATTCATAATAACCGTCCAGCCTCCCCACAGAATCAAGGCAATGAGATCAAAGTTGCAAAAGAGATCGTCAGTACAAACAGCTATTACTGGCGGTCTGCAGAAACTGAAGAAGACACGCCCCAACTGCCTTATTTAACGAAAGCACGATCACATGCAGGGCAGTTGGAGGCGGCACGAGGAGCTAGTCAATCGGTCTGTGAGGTCCCTGCGCAGGCGCAGAACCCATTCTTTATGAATACAACGGATCACCTCCAGATCATCTGTTACAGGTGAGCAACTTTTTGAGGTGTTTAGACTCTGGTGTGTAATGAATCCTCATAGGGATTCACTGAGGGAAAGTTATTATATACCAAAGAATGCAAACACTTGAAAATAGTGACTACACATTTTGCTCCTTAACTCCACTTCTACTAGGGCTAGAGTTTAGCTTTTGTGTGTGTGTGTGTGTGCTTTTTTTTTTTAAATGAAAGCTGGGAGTCTGGGGGAATTAATAGGAGGGATCCAGATCTCAAATTGATTTGAATCAAATTAGGCGTGATTCGATTTGTACCCAGATCTAGCCAATGGACCACAGGGGTGATTTGTTTTGTCTCCAAATAACCCAAATCAGCTAGATTTGGGTACAAATTGATTTGTACTCGAATCAATTTGCACATCCCTAGTTATGGCAGAGGTTAGATTCCAACCTGATATTTCCCAGTTCGCATCTTAGCCATTACTACACCAGCTCTCCTATTACATACAATACAAAAGAAGGCTACAGAGGACGTCCCTTCCAAATCTAGTCAAGAATCTGGTTAATCTGAAGTTTGCAAGCCTCCAGTTCCTATCCTTCTGCTTTTATTATATCCCATGACTCTGTAACATTTCCAAAGTTAACCAGTGCATGGCAAAAACAAAAATGCACATGCCAAAAAATAAAGTATGCACATTGACTATTATTCCCAGCATGATTTATGTTTTTGAGGCCCAGAAGCTTTTTTTAGTACAGTATTTCAAATCCATTGTGTGTTTCTATCCAAACAGGTTGATGAGCTAATGCGTCAGGAACTGAAGAATCTAAAGTTAGCTGTGGACAGAGAGACAGAGAGAAAAGTGAAAAAAGGCAAAAAGGGAAAGGTAATTGAATCTTTATCATCTGTATTTGCAGTCATTACTAGGAACCAGTGCAGACATTACTGCTGCCATTTGCCTACACAAATAATTACTTATACAAGATGTGGTTGTTTTCTTATCATAGACTAGGAGGCACAGGGGTCACTCACATGACTGCTGGGGCTGGGGAGGGCTTCGGGGGGAGGCAGGAGACTACCTACCTTTCTCCACATGATCCAGAATCTGACTAGGGCTCCACAACTCACCTGACCACACGAGCAGTGGGGAATGAGTGGTGGGGAGAGCAAAGCCTGGCCACCAGATATCCCACAATGTGCCGCACAAGTAGCGTGGTGCATTGGTATATCTCCCAGCTGCTGGGCCACTCCTTTCCCCTAGCTCTCTGGTGGGTATGACTGCCGAAAGCCTGAAAGGAGCTGCAGGCAGCCTGCTCGCCCATACAATCGGGGTCATATGTTATGCCCACACAACTAGGGTAGTGTGGTAGTGTGGTAAGGTAGGAGGCATGAGTGCCCATTTTTAGCCCGATTTTCAAACCCAGGCTGCCCTGCAAAGGACTGCTGGAATCAGGAATGATCCCGGTAGTTCTCATGACCAGCCCTATCTGGTAGGGCTGGTTGTGAGAACAACCTCACAGTCTTCCATGTGTTCCTCCCTCCTATTTTACACTGCTTATGCAAGCAGATCATTTGCATGAACAGTCAACTGTATGGAAAGTTGACTGCAGTAATATCTGCATTGGAAAAATCAATTTCTGTGGAAGCATCTATCTGTGATAGCCTTGTCTTTGAGGAATGGCTACATTGGGGTACATTGTAGTGTACACAAATTATATTGGCTGACATGCAGAGTAAAAAAATTCCTTGCACAATGAATAGTGTTGCACTAGTGCAAGATGATCATGCAGCTGCACTAAATCACAGAGATTTTCAGAATTGCACTCTTGCACAAAAGTTCCCTTTAAAACATATGGGGTGTGCCACTGATTGTGCACATTGCTGTGCAAGCACAAACATGTTTGTACTAATGCAATACTGGTCTGGAACACAATCTCCAGACTTAGTGCTAATCGCTAGCTTGACGGCCTTGCATTATCACAACACCCTTGTGCAAGCACTTCATTAGTCTGCATGTTGGCCATTGTACATAGGTTAAGCAGGTTATTGGTCAAGTTGTTTAAACTAATGAAACATGAGGACATAGGAGGCTGCCTTGTACCTGCTCGAACTATTGACCCATCTCTCCCTGTGCTGCCTGCTCTAGCTAGTGTGGCTTTCTGGGCCTTGTACCGGGGAGCTTTCCAATCCTGTTGCTGATGCCTAATGATGAAGATGCTGTGGATTACACCTGGGACTATGTAGAGTAGGTAATGGACCACAAATCCAGCTACTCCTCCTCAACAGAAGTATTGATATACTGGCTGCCATGGACAATAAGGACAACACATTTCAACTTGGGAGAGAATCCCTTTTACCTTTCTCTTCCTACCCTCTAATCTCTCACTAAAGGACAATCCTACCAGTGTCCTGCAGTAAGCTGTGGAGGACTGCTTTCTATCTAGCCCATTAAGCTGCTGGTTTATCTATATTGTTGCATGGACATCTGAGGGATTGTTACTGTGTGGAACTTGTGAGCATGGAGGAAAGGATACTACTTACACTGCCACTATCCACTTCCAGCACTAGACCTATGAGAAACATTCCAGTCAGTATGGATGTGCACAAATCTATTTTTTTAATTCGATTTGTGCCCAAAACAAATCACCCTTGATTTTTTTTGTGTTCAAATCTACCCCTGCAAATCAACCCAGATTCGATTTGTATTAGCTTTGATTCGATTTGGACTCAAACCGATCTGGACCACTTAACAAGGTCCTAGGGGCACCATATTTGCGTGGTAGGTAGGTCCCCATGGGTGTCACCTACTACCCAAATTTCAAGACAGTGGGATACTTGATTGGGTTTTAATGAATTCTTTTAGTTTTTATTGATTTTGAACATTTCCGCCATAGGGAATAATGGGGATTTGAAGTCACCATATCCTAACCTTAACACAAATCTCCAGATTTCATTTTTTTTTTATTTTTTTTTAAAGCTAAGCTCTAAGCTTGTAGAGGTGGAGTTATGGAGCAAAACTTGCGGTCATTTTTCAAGTGTTCAGATTCTTTGGTGTATTATAACTTTTCTTCATAATGAATGCCTAGGAGGATTCGTTGCATACCTTCATTTCTTCTGTTCATTTTGACTGTCACTGAACAGTGCCAACTGTCAATTGCCACGTGCCAATTACACCCCACCCACCCCCTGCAAGGCAGTGGGATACTCATTTTAATTATTAGGAAAATTGAAATGTTTAGATTCTTTGGTGTCTAATAACTTTTCCTCATAATGAATTCCTATGAGGATTATATCCCTTCGCTTCTGTTCATTTTGACTGTATTAGGATAGTTCCAGCTGTCAACTACCATGTGTCAACTACACCACCACCACCCCACACACACACATGGGGGTGCTCAATTTTTTAAAGGTATTTTTGAAGTGTTTAGATTCTTTGGTGTCTTCATTACACACCTTCACTTCTTCTATTCATTTTGACCCCACTGCTTTGCAGGTGGGGGTGGGGAATTAGTGGCATTCCATGTTCCAATTACCCCCCCAAACTGACAAGCCACTGGGTACTCAGTTTATATTTTAGGAATTTTTGAGGTGTTTAGACTCCTTAGTGTGTAATGAATCCTCATAGGATACATTTTTAGGGTCTTTGGTGTCTAATAACCTTTCCTCGTAATGATTCTTCATAGGAGTTCATTATGATGAAAGGTTATTAGACACCAAAGAGCCTAAACACTTGAAAAAACTCCTAGAATATAAACTGAGTAATACCCCTCTACCTTGCGGGTGGGAGTGGGGTGTAGTTGGCACATGGCAGTTAACAGTTGGCACTGTCGTGGGAGGAGAACTGGTCTTGTGGTAGCAAGCATGACTTGTCCCCTTAGCTAAGCAGGGTCCACCCTGGTTGCATATGAATGGGAAACTAGAAGTGTGAGCACTTTAAGATATTCCCCTCAGGGGATGGAGCTGCTCTAGGAAGAGCATCAGAAGGTTCCAAGTTCCCTCCCTGGCATCTCAAAGATAGGGCTGAGAGAGAGATTCTGCCTGCTTGGAGAAGCTGCTGCCCGTCTGTGAAGACAATACTGAGCTCCATAACATTTTGCTCCATAACTCCACTTCTACAAGGGTTAGAGCTTAGCTTTTTTTTTTAAATGAAAGCTGGGAATCTGGGGGGAATTAAAAGGAGAGATCTGAATCGTGAATCGATTCAAATCGAATCAGGTGCGATTCGATTTGGCCCGAATCTAGCCAATGGACCACAGGGATGATTTGATTTGTCTTCAAATCTCCCAAATCAGCTAGATTCTGGTACAAATCGATTTGTACCCGAATCAATTTGCACATCCCTACCAATCAGTCCTATACCATTGCCAGTCTGACTGGACTAATGGACCCACATTTTGAATCTAAAACCAAAGTAGTACTTGAGATTGTTTTACAGTGGTTTTTACTTGAGATAGTGCCTTGCCCCATATGTCTCAACTCAGACCTTAAGATCTTCTTCAGAGACCCTGTACCAGGTGCCCCTGACAAATGAGTTGGGGTGGGTGGCTACTAGGAAGAGGCTTTTTTGGTGGTGGCACTGCATCTGTGGAATAGCCTCCACAGTAAGGTTTGCCTGGCATTGTCACTTTGTTTTTTTAGACCAGGTGAAGACTTTCTGTTCACTCAGGTTTTTTAAAATTGATTTTTTTAAAAAAAAAAGTTTTAAAATATTTCATCTTGTATTTTTGATTGTAATTTGTTTTGTGTTATGTGTTTTTATTGGATGTTTTTACTGTTGTATTTTTGTGAGCCACCCAGAGAACAATTTGTTATCAAGTGGCTAACAAACAAATAAAGTAATAGTAATTAATAATAATGATGATGATGATGATGATGATAAAATTAACTGGGTGCAGTTCCAAAAGACCTTGAAGAGCACCTCAACACCATAGAGGCCACAGAAATCACCATCAGCCAATTACAAAAAGCAACTTTACTGGGAACAGCCTATATTCTACGACGATATCTATAACAACAGCAACAACATTGACAATAAAACTCAGCCATCTCAAGTCCTTGGGAAGGACTCGATGTCTGGATAAAACAAACCAGTCAATAACACCTGTCTGACTGTGTAAATAAGGAATAATAATTAATAATAGTACAACTATATGCAGCATTGTTCTGAGGGAGGTATTCTGGGGAGAGAAGGAATTGCAACCACCAGGAATTAGCTGTCAGGAGGAGCATCATCATTAAACTCCCTTCCTCCTCCCAACCACATAAAGTGCCAGATAAATTTAGCTGCCTTTGAATGGGGTGGGAAAACTGGGGTGGTTGGGGGTTTGCCGCAAATTTGGCATATACTTAATGTCAAGTATATTCTTTAGGGAGCTTGTTCAACTACCTCTTCAGTGAACTCAGATTCTTGTGTGTGAAAGAGTAAACTTGTGCCATGTCTCCATGTAATCATCTTGCCACTACAGGATTTTTGATGTGTCTATAGCAGAGAAATAACAAGCATGAATATCTGGATGATCCAATTAGAGGGAAACATATTAATGGGAAATTTTCTGTAATAAGGAAGAGAATATGCAATGTTTTCCAAAAGACATAGCAACTTGTTAAGTCTTTGTAGCTTGAAACAAAAACTGAGTGATAGTGGTAGTATCTCTGAGAGTAAACACTGTAAAGAAAATAATCTTTAACAACCATGTTAGATTTTATTCAGAGTTTTCCCATTTCAAAAAAGCCCAACAAAACCCCTGATCTTTGGAACCTTGTCCCCTGCAGTAGAAATGGCCAACAATATAATGGAGTTCAAAGTAGAAATCTGAAAACTAGTGAATAGCCACCCCACTGCTTGGGGAGCCCCTTGTACTTAGCTGCTAGAAGCTGAGAATTGACAGCTGACAACTAAATAATGTGTAAGTAGCCTGTGCTGCTAAAACTTCTGAAGCATCTCAATCTATCTGTTGGAGAGAAAATACTAGGCGTATTGCCAGGACAGAAGGTCAGGAAAGACAGCAGCTACTGCCTGTTACCGGTTTTATTTATTTATTTTAGAATTTTGACTGGTTGAAATAGAAATATTCTTCAGGAAGCTTTGACTGACTACCAGTTCAAAGAACTCTGAAAGCCTGTGGGAAAGAGTAAAGTTGTGCTGGCATGTCTCAACCTCATGTCATCATCTTGTCACTCCAGGATTCATGATTAAGTAGGTCATATAACAGAGAAGATAAGTTATATTTTCCAACATGAATATTTGGACCATCAGTATGGCTGTGGTTATGTTCTGTTTAGTGACAATTTGCTCAGAAACTAATGAACAGAATCTATTCCTTTTCCTTAGCAACTGCTGTTCACAGTAGGCACTAATAACTTTGGTATTGGCTACCCTTGCAGAGTTTAAGAGCGCACACTCATCTTCCTTCTAAATACATTTTAAAATGTTCTGGGCATTAAAAAGTAGTGGCTATTAAGCCACTAGAAGAAAAATCAAAAGATCCCTTTTATAGTTTCTTTCTGATGCTTTTAGATTACATAAAGCATCAATGGAATTTTTTTAAAAGGTGTGAGGTTTCCTTTCCCTCCAATTGCCATAGATGTTTTCTGTCTCTTAAAGCTCTAGTTACTAGGGATGTGAGAAATGATTCAGGTACAAAACAATTTTTACCCAAATCTGGCCAATTTGGGTGATTTGGAGACAAAACAAATCACCCCTTTCCTCACTTGCCCAGATCCGGGTACAAAACAAATAACCCTCTATTCAGATCTGAAAAATTTGGAGATTTGGACCTCCATTTTGTGGCCAAAGTGGGTTGGGTGCTAGTGCCCAATGGGTGGAAGCTATCACCCAAATTTCAAAGAAATTGGACAAAGGGGTGATTTTAAAAGAATTTTTGAAATTTACTCATCTTTAAGTTTTCCCCCATAGGGAATAATGGGGATTTCAGCAACCTTATAGCTCCACCTAGGGGGCACCAGGGTGGCCCAGAGTGGGTTGTGGTGGGTGGTAGTGCCCAATGGGTGCAAGGAAGTTATGACCCATATTTCAAAGAAATTGGGCAAAGGGGTGATTTTTAAATGATTTTTGAAGTTTAAGCTTTTTTCCTTAGGGAATAATGGGGATTTCAGCAACCTTAGTTGTAATTCCCCAGGGAGAGGGGTGGCACCAGGGTGGCCCAGAGCCGGTTGTGGTGGGTGGTAGTGCCCAATGGATGCAAGGAAGCTACCACCCAGATTTCAAAGGAATTGGGCAAAGGGGTGATTTTTAAAAGATTTTTGAAGTTGGCATGTCTTTGGGGGTGGAGGCAGAAGAGTGGGTCAGGTGGTAGTGCCCTAATGGGTGCCTGCTCCCATCCATATTACAAATAAATTGGTGAAAGAGGTGATTTTTAAAGAATTTCTGAAGTTTGTGCATCTTTAAGTTTTCCCCCCATAGTAAATAATAGGATTTCAGCAGCCGCATAACTCAACTTAGGTTGCACCAGGGTGGCCCAGAGTGAGTTGTGGTGTAGTGCACATAGGGTGCCAACCACCCACAAACCCATGGAGCACTGGGTTTTGTTGTTTCTGAGGTGTTCTGAGAGTAGATTCTCTGGTAGCAAATGAGAGTGGATTCATTGTTTGCCATTGAAAATTCGCTCTCAGAAGGACACATCAGAAACAACAAAACTCACCCACCACAACTCACTCTGGGCTACGCTGGTGCCACCCCACCCCTGGGAGTTACAACTAAGGCTGCTGAAATCCCCATTATTCCCTATGGGGGAAAACTTAAAGACGTGTAAACTTCAAAAATTCTTTAAACATCACCCCTTTGCCCAATGTCTTTGAAATTTGGGTGGTAGCTTCCATCCATTGGGCACTACCACCCACTCTTTTTGCCCCAGGATGCTTTTTTTGAGCCAAATTGATTCAGATTTGGATTGGGTAAATTCGGGTACAAATCAAACCTGGGCTGATTCGGGGGCGGGGGTCAGATTCAGACCAAAACAAATCAGGGGTGTTTCAATTTGGGTACAAATCAAAATGGAAAAATCAATTTGTGCACACCCCTACTAGTTACAGCCAAAGACTCACATAAGATTTCTGAGTAGAAATGTTTGAAATCTTATTGCATCCACTTGAGGTCAGATTCTCTTGTTTTCTCCCTTGGAGTTCCTCTTGGCTGATTTTTCAAGCAGAACCTTGCCTCTGCTTTTAAATGTTTTAAACTCACTTCATTTTTACAGAATCAAAAATCCATGAGGTTTATGGTATCTAGAAAATTATCTATTCCAGCCACCCAGTAGTATCAAAAGTGACCAAGCATAACCATGAATGTCACACCCACAGAAAAAGTACCCAGAGCTTCTTTCTCTTGTAATCACAATCTTTTGTAATCACTGCACAGTGCGCATGGCCATTGCGTTTTCTTCTAGAACAGATGGTTCCTTTCTTCGTGGCTTTGCCATATTGTAATATTGCTAAATTTGCTTTCCTTTCTCTGTATACAGTCTGTGTTTTTCCAGATAGTTGGAAGTTGTATTATCAATTTACCAGCACAACTGAAGTTAAACCCTGAAAAAGCTAAAAGTTGCTGTACTTCCCTATAAGGCTCAATTCAGCTGTCACATCAAACCATGCTTTATAGTAACCATAGTTTAGAATAGGAGCTTCCAAACATACTAGAGGAAACCCTGGTCCATACCTGAAAGTCCATTTGTACTCTCATTTCTAAGATGCAGGGGCCTCCAGTTGTAATTATGATTTGTCAAGTAATGCCTAAACATAGATAACCATGGAGGCGCTTCACTGGGAGAGTTAATGAAGCACCAGGAGAGTTAGTGTGGGGAGAGCAGGCTTAGCCCGCTCTCCCTGCACACGTGCAGATTGCTCGCCCTGCTCAAGGAGCACATATCTACCAGCTCCATCATGGAGCCAGTAGGGGCGGCAGGGATCGGGGGGCACCTGGGCGACAGGAATCGAGTGCGTGGGGCATTCTGGGGAGACCCCCGAGGCTAGGAGGCTTGATGGAGCCTCCCAGTTGGGGGTCTCCCCATTAGTTGTTGCGGCGCACAGATGTATTGCAGTATCTCATGACCCAAAAACCTGGGTTAGCCAAGCACTCACTCTGCTGGGTTACGGGGAGAGGTTGTTAGGTGGGCTAGCTGCCAGAGAACCACTGGGCTCGCCTGTGAGCCTGGTGGTACTCATGACCGTGCGAAAGCGGGCAGGGCTGAATAGCTTCATGGTTTGGCAATAGATAATAGGGGGTGGAGACTACCTTGGTTGGCCTGATGGATGATCTCCAGTTGGCAATTGACAGAGGAAGTGTGACTCTGTTGGTCCTTTTGGATCTCTCGGCGGCTTTCGATACTATCGATCATAGTATCCTTCTGGAACGTCTGAGGGTTTGGGGGGTGGGAGGCACTGTTTTAGAGTGGTTCCGCTCCTACCTCTCAGATAGATTCCAGATGCTGTTGATTGGAGACTGTTGCTCTTCAAGATCTGAGCTTAAGTATGGTGTCCCTCAAGGCTCCGTACTTTCTCCAGTGCTTTTTAACATCTACATAAAACCGCTGGGAGAGATGATCAGGGGATTTGGAGCTGGGTGTTACCAGTATGCTGATGACACCCAGATGTCATCTCCATGTCAACTTCTTCAGGAGCTGGCATATCCTCCCTATATGCCTGCCTGGAAGCAGTAATGGACTGGATGAGGGAGAATAAACTGAAGCTGAATCCAGATAAGGCGGAGGTACTTATTGTGTGGGGTCAGAACTCTAGAGATGATTTTGATCTGCCTGTTCTAGATGCGGTCACACTTACGCAGTCTGGGAGTACTTCTGGATTCACACCTCTCCCTGGTTTCTCAGGTTGAAGCGGTGGCCGGAGGTGCTTTTTATCAGCTTCGGCTGATACGCCAGCTGTGCCCATTTCTCGAGATCAGCAACCTCAAAACAGTGGTACATCTGTTGGTAACCTTCAGACTGGACTTTTGTAATGTGCTCTACATGGGGCTGCCTTTGTACGTAGTCCGGAAACTTCAGTTGGTTCAGAATGCGGCAGCCGGGTTGGTCTCTGGGTCATCTCGGAGAGACCATGTTACTCCTTTACTGATGGAGTTACACTAGCTGCCAATAAGTTTCTGGACAAAATACAAAGTGCTAGTTATAACTTACAAAGCCCTAAATGGCTTAGGCCCTGGGTATTTAAGAGAGCGTCTTCTTCATTACAAGCCCCACTGCCCATTGAGATCATCTGAGGAGGTCCGTCTCCAGTTACCGCCAACTTGTTTGGTGGCTACACAGAGACAGGCCTTCTCGATCGCTGCCCCAAGATTGTGGAATGCACTCCCTGCTGAGACAGGATCCTCTCCATCTCTGGCAATTTTCAAAAAACACCTGAAAACGCATCTTTCTCCCAAGCTTTCTCAGCTTCCTAATATTTTTGGATTTTAATTTCTGGTTATTTTTAAATTGTTAAATTGTTTTTAAGTTTTTGTATATGTTTTTAACTGGTTTTATGTTATTGTAAACCGCCCAGAGACTAAAGTTTGGGGCGGTAAACAAACTAGATAGATAGATAGATAGATAGATAGATAGATAGATAGATAGATAGATAGATAGACAGACCATGGAGTCTTAGTCTGGCAGTCACTGCCTTTGCCTAATTAGGAGAACAGTTGCTGCCTGAGTAGGTTGCTTTAGATCCCTACAGTAGTATTAGCTTGCTGAGAGAGGGGGGCGGAGAAGGAGGGGGAAAGAACTGCTTTCTAGCCATCATTCTGTACCTTTTTAGTTTTATCATAAAACTTTTATGGTCATAGAATTTGAGATTTTTGTGAAGAATTCAATACATTTATGTCCAGCAGAATGTTTCACTTGGTATCCAGGAATTCAAAACTCTCCAAATCCTTTTCATTCTATAGAGAAGACAAGAAGAAAGATAAAAGTAAATGTGCAAGTGTTTGAGAGGACAGCTTCTTACTAGGTCTTTTTGATAGAACCACCAAGTTTTAATGGTTTTCATTATTTTTCATTAAATATGTCATTTATATTTATAAGATTTTTAAAGAGTTTTCCATAATATGACATAAAGCATGCAGGAAAGCCACAAACCAAAATATTTTCTTAGTCTCTTCTCAGCACTTGCCATTTTTTTCCATAAATCTTGATGTTAATTTAAAAAGCTTTCCCTTGCAGTATACTGTATATAAAACTTTTGAATTACTCTACTGGAGAAATTGCCTTAAGGAAGCTAACAGTTGGTCCATATGCCGAGCATATGCTCATTGTCTATGTAAGTAAGTAGAAATGATCTAATAGCCATGATACGATCATTTTTAAAATGGGTAAAGATAATGGGCCATTTCCAGAGACCCTAAAGAAAAATTCCTGAGGGGAGAGGAAGAAGAAGGAAGACTGCTGATTTATGTCTTCAATTGCTTTGCTCTACTAAATGTAGATGTAACATGTTCTGCATGCCATAAGTATTAAACTTTTGATATATGTTTTAACATGTTTATTTTAATAACTATGAATTCTTTTACAAAGAAAAAAAGCTCAGCTTGATCTTCAGTCCTAATGTGATATACTTCTGACAGTGCCTCAAGTCTTCAGGCTCTTTTACAGTGGAATCCAACTTTGTATCATCAGAGCTCTTTTAATTGGTACCAGTTACTCAGACTGTTACATGGCATCCTCTCTGTATTATAAATCAAAATATAAAAGCATTTGTATGCTTCTGGTTGTGATAGATGGCAGTCCAATGTGTGTTCTTATGTTATGACATTCTAAAAGTGCAGACAGAGCTAGATGTGTTGCTGATACATTTGCATGTTTCTGCCAGCAGAAGGCAATATGGTTCCTTTCCCACCACAAGAAACCGCCTGGAGTGAAGCCTCTCCAAGCTCTGTAAGAGGGCTAAAGGGGTCATGAAGTAGGTTGATACAATCTTATGCACTGTTCTGCCACTCAGTGGTTGAACATCTGCTTTGCATGCAGAAGATCCCAGCTTCAATCCCTGGCATCTCCAGGTAGGGCAGGGAAAGACTTCTGCCCGAGTCCTTGGAAAGCTGCTACTAGTCAGTGTAGACAATACTGAGCTCGATGGACCAATGGTTTGACTTGGAGTAAGGCAGCTTCCAATGTTCCTGTCTTACCAACTGAGCTATATCATGGAATTCTGATATAGAAAAGCAGGCAATTGCCACCATCACTAGCATTATGAAGACAAGGTTGCTTATTGGTTTCCAGTACAATGTACTTTTGTTGTTCTGTGTTGTAGGCTATTCCTGTTTGCAATGTAGTGTAGTAATTAGAGTGCTGGACTAGGACCAGGGAGACCTGAGTTCAAAACCCCATTCAGCCACGGAACTCACTGGGTGACTCTGGGCCAGTCACTTAACTCTCCGCCTAACCTCAGGGTTGTTGTGATGATAAAAATAACCATGTACACTGCTCTGGGCTCCTTGGAGGAAGCACGGGATACAAGTGTAAAAATAAATAAATAGATAGATAGATAGATAGATATTAGTGTGTCTGCCTACAACACCAGAGTAGAAACACTAGCAGGGATGCAGAGAGTCTTAGGAGTAGATTGCTAATGGTCTGTCTTTAAAATCATAAAAAAAATTGATATGTTTTATCACTGCCAGTCCTAAGACATGTTGATGATGCATTTAAGTAAACCTCTTACATAACTGCAAATGTTGAAAAGTGTAAAGTCTACTTCTGCTTCAGAGTAATTTAACCCAGAAACTGAGGAGACAGAACCAAACAGTGTTTCATCCAGGGGGAAACCCTTTGTGTTTCATAATAACATTTACTACTCAAAATGTGTAAGCAATCTGGCTAAACAGAGTATTAAACCTAATATTTCTCTCCTTCCCTTTGGATCCACAACAGTTTCTAACATATTTCTTTTAGAAGAATATATATGTGTAATTTTTGCTTCTCTGCATTTCACACTACATGGAATTTTGAAATTATGAGCAGGCTCATAATTATAGTATTTTCATATACTGGGATATCCCTACAATATGAAGAATTGATTAAATCTCATCCTGAGTTATGGGCTAAATTCCTACCCAAGCTGCATAAATGTGGGTAAACAAGCAAACCACTGCACTTCTAGCTATGCCCTTGTTATTATATTCTTACCTGCACTTTGATGCATAGTATATCCACAAGTATGTCCCCTCACCAGTTATGTCACTTATGTTATTAATAAAAAATATAAAATAGGGTAGAAAACCACCCCAAAATTCATGGACTCACTGTGGTAGGGTAATTTCTATCCCATTTCCATTGTAAGTCAGTTGGGAGAAAAACAACCTCACAAATGCACGGACTTCCTCCATTGGGGTAGTTACTATCCTCACCCCATGTCAAGTCAATTGGGATGAAGAATGCCCTGTTTCTCTTTAGAAACTTAAGTTTTGTTTTCCCTTGCAAGCTCTATTGACCTTGAAAGTGTTGGAAGTGAAGGACTATGCGCTGTCTCAGTGACATAGGAGAACAGACTAGTGAGTCAGAGGACTTGAGGGTCAAGACATTGGTCATCCCTTCTCTGCTACTCTGACACTATCCCTTTGATAGGTAGATTGCTAATCTCAGGGACTTCCTTCCTTCCTGCCACTTCCTCTTCCCTTCTTCTTCCCTTCCTTCTCCCTTGTGACATGCAAGCTCCTCTCCCTGCACCATGTGTGCAGAGATACAGAATCCATCTGCATCCAGCTAGATAGATAGATTAGAGATCCTAACACTTCACTTTCCTATCTGGAACAGAGTTCTCTAATAAATACCATTTATATTGATTTGAAACTATGAACTGGCTCCAAGTTACTTTACTCTCAGCATACACACATGCCTAACCAAATTCTGCTGTGTTGTGCCTCTGTGCACTCTGCTATAATGAAAAAGGGTTTCTCTTACCAGAGAGAATTCCCAACGGAAAGGTGATAGTAAGTAAGTAAGTTCTCACGAGCAGCCTAACCCAGGAAAGGGCAGCCCAGCCTGAGTTAGGCTGCTCATGTGGAGCACCGGGATCCGCGTGGATCCTGACTCTACCACACAGCCGAACCCAGCTGCAGGGATCATGTGTCTCCTTGGGCTGCATGCAGCCTGAGGGGACACAGAGATGGACAAATCCCCCAATGCACCATGCTCAGCACACGATGCATTGTGAGATTCCCAGAAGCCAATGAGTGTTTTCCTGGCCTCTGGAATGCCTCACCAGTTGCCGTGGCAGCAATCGTGTACATGATGGCACTGTGCTGCTCATGTCATCCCAGATCACCCGTGGGGAAGGTAGGATAAACCCTGCCTTCCACTCGCCCTCGCCCTCCCTCCCAAGCCCAACAATGGCTGTGTGAATGACCTTAGTGTCTGACCAATAGGTCTGTGCTCCCAGGTTTGGGCAGATGAAGCTAGCCCCTCCCATAATGTCAGATCTAGTATTTGGAATGAGTAAATCATTCAGAAGCATCTGACCTTGCTGAAGCAGGGATTTTAGCCACCACAACAAGGCGGAAGAATCACAACAGGCAGCACCCACAACAACTTACCTTCATTAAGTCTGGCATCAGAGGATCAACCATCAACATTATGTATCTTTTTCCATTTCTCCTAATGGGATACAGCCTAACAAAAGGGAAGTTGGGGCTTTGTTTCAGGTGGCGAGAGCAAGATGTAGAGGTGGGATGCATAGCTAAAGATACTGAGATCATGGGTTATATGACAGGCAGGAATGGAAGGTCTTTCACACCATATATGAGCACACCAGGCAGTGGGGGCAGGACAGCTTCCCTGTGGGATGCTGGGACAGGGAGCTCCCTGCTGCGCGGGTGCTGGGTGCCCACTCTGGCAAACCAAGGAGGAAGGGAAAGCAAGACAACCCCAGAAGGGAATAAGGTGTGGGGTCCACCACTGCAGCTGTTGGGGGCAGGAGGTAGGCTGCCTGTAAGAACACAGGCTGCCTATGCGCTCTCTATGCCCCACCTGGAATGGGAAACCTCTCTCTAGTGAGTAGTCCCTATACTGCCAGGTTAAGAGGGGGGCAATGAAATGGGATAGATTTATCCCTGTCAGTTAGAAGTAGATGCAAAGAATCATGGGCAATGCTGCACGCTCTGTTGGGATCTCTCTGTGTCCCTGTTTAGTGAGAATAATGCAGTGGTTCCCTAATTATGGGTCAGCCCTCCTTTGAGAGAAGCTGACGTGCACCTTCAACTATTAAGCCGCTGCTCTAGGAAAGAATTCCAGAATTATCACCAGTGGCCAAAAAGCCCGCATCCCTGACCCCTGACTGATTGGGCAAAGGGGAGAGCAGGTTGCCATGGACAATTATTTGAGCTATCCTGCAACTGCAAGGAGTATGCCTGCCTGTTGTTCTGGGAACGGATCTAGAAAATACAAATCTTTTTTAGTGTCGAGTTAAATGTGCCTCTCATTTTAGTCCAGGGGTGGGGAAGAGTCCTTGTCTGTATGGGGAGGAGCAGAATTTTAAACTGCTGTAAAGGCCTCTAAAGCTATTCATAATCTTCTATAAACTTTTGCCAAATGTAGAAGTATTGCCTTTGCTAACTATCTCCATTTATGGTCCTTAGAAAAAGAAAAAAGGAAGAAAGGGTGGAAGGAAGAAAAAGGCTAAGAAGGAGAAAGATCTGACTCCTGACAGGTAAAATGCACCTGTACCTCTGAGATTCACACTGAAGCATCTCTCTCTTTTTTGGCTTTGTTCAAGCACAAAAGAGAGTCAAAGTTGGTAGGCATAAGCCTGAACCTGGTAGCTCCAATTCCTTGGCAATTATGGAGAATCTAACGTTAAATTCTTTTTAATGACTATAAAATATATAGAAATTTAGAAAAGGAAAGGTCAACCACCAATTTGTAGAAAGTTCATTTTAGGTTATATGTACCGTAGACCTTAGTTCTGTATATTTTCATCGTATGTCTAATGGTTCTTTGAAGAATTGTCATTAAATTTTATTCTTTGCGGCAGGTGTGGAAACACCTGATAGTTTCAGATATCTATCAGATTTTTCCATCTGTTTTTAACATCCTTGAAATAGGACACCATCCATTCCTGCAATAATTGAACAAAGCAGCGTTTTTTCCATATAAAAGAAATCATAAAATCAGACTACAAACCCTTTATGTCATCTTGTATATTGGAATAACAGTGAACAGCTTAGTGTAGGTAATGTGCAAACTGCCCTGGAGCCATGTTTGAAGCCATGCTTGTGGGGTATACTTTTTTTTAAAAGTAAATAAGTAATAGAGGTAGCTTCATTACTTTTGCCAACCACCTGGATCTTCTAGTTCCATCTTCAAATATGAATGGTCTCCCCCACTGTTTCCCCTTAGATTTTTCAGATACCTCATGATAAGCCAAGGAGCAGAACTGAATGACTGTGCATAATTCAATTCAACATCCTACAAAAGAGTTAGTGCCATGGTCTACTTGCTTCACACTGT
This sequence comes from Hemicordylus capensis, assembly GCF_027244095.1. NCBI lineage: Eukaryota > Metazoa > Chordata > Lepidosauria > Squamata > Cordylidae > Hemicordylus > Hemicordylus capensis. Next base: position 229,576,105 of record NC_069657.1, read on the forward strand.
ACTGTGAAGGCCATCCTCACTAGCAACCACTGCCTCTACTATAGTTGCAATGAAATGCTCTTATTATTCATGCCCATATCTGTTAGAAGCGTGATCCTCCATCCTGCAGGAACAATGTGTGAGGGACAACATGGGGTGGGGGTGGGGGGTCCTATTGGGCAGGAGAGATCAGGCACACACATACGCCAGAGTGGACTGTTGAAATAATTGCCTTTGCCCCTTTTGTCCAACACAATACTCCAGTGCTGTTACGTTTCAAGAACCCCTGAGGTAATTTGAGAACAACAGTGGAGGAAAAGGTTTAAGCTCCACATTCCTATGAAATATTTTCCTCTTAAATAATGAATGTGGGTGAAACCAGCAACTCATTCAAAAGTTTTTTTTAACTTTACTGTTCAACTGTCAATAATAATACTGATGCTAAGTACAGTAGATATTAGAGTTCCAATGGTTCCAACCATTTATAGCTGGATAATACTATTTTGCTAACAAAGGGGTATATTGCCTGTGCTTTAACTGAAAATGAAAAGGTCATTATTGCATATAAGAAATGTTCATTTTAGCCACATGTAGACATGTTTAAAGGGCTTTTCTTTTACAGCAGATTTGTACCTTGGCTATAAATCTACTTCTGTAATTAACATATTCATCTGTGTATAGGACCATTGATTCTCTTTACAAGGAGCTGGTAGAAGAAGGGATATTAATAAAAGCCAAGAAAGTGAAACTCAGCGATTATGTGGGTAAAGTATAAACTTTATGTGCCAATACAGAAGTACATCTTGACTGTCTTTGGAATTACGAACTGTATATAATTCTAAAGTTAAACATGTTACAGTATATCACCTGCCTTGAGCACTTGGGATAGTGCAAGCTATGAATAGCCTAGCTGTGAATAGCAGCTGCATAAAATTGTTCATCACAATTTTGCTGATTCCAGATATACAAATTAGTTTCAGTAAAACAACTAACCCAAAATGCAAGTTAGTATTTAGACCTTTTAGCTCTGAGCGTTTGCGGTTAGGGATGTGCACAAAACTGGTTTTACCAGTTAAGCTCAAATCCAGACTGGATTGAAGCCAACCTGGCCCGCCTTGGTTTTGTGCCTGATCAAACCGGACTCAATTGGACCGGCTCAAAGCTCTACTGGTAAAAGGGAATCCAGTGAGGATTCTCCTTTACCCGTAAGGGGGCAGGGGGCACTTCCCTAAGGGAAGAGCAGATGGGAGGGGAGTAAAAACCTGTGTGCCAGTGGTGCCACTGGCTGCAGGGAGTGAGCACCTCTGCTAGCCTGCAAGTACATCGGGATGGGTTCGACCCTGAATCCATAGTCATGCAGTGGCCTCTGTGCATCCACAAAGGTAACAAAAAATGGCCCTCGTGCTTGTGTTAGAGGCCTGAATCGGGCCAAAGAAGCCCTCAACCAGGCCGATAAAGACCCAAACCAGGCCAGCCTGCCTATTCTGGGGGAGGCCAGTGGGCGGGGGGGGGGTGTCACTGCATCCCCCCTCCAGCTGCCTCTGCTGCCAGCACTACTACATAGCTATTTACTCCCCTCCTGCCTGATCTACCCTTAGGGGAGTCCCCCTGTACCCTGTTTTACTGCTAAAGGGGAATCCTCACCAGATTCACCTTTACCAGTAGAACTTGAAGCCAGCCCAGTTCAGTTCGACCCCAAACTTGTTGAGCTGAGCTGGCTCGATCTCGAGCCTGGATCAGACCGAGCTGACTCACACACCCCAATTTGAGGTATTATTTACAATCTTTATATTTTCTAGTTCCACTACCTTGCCAGTCCTGCATCTGGCAACAAAAATAAATTAAGAGTTTCCAAAGTGTTCCCAAAATTGTAGCTAGGGAAACAACTTTTAAATGCCTAGAACACACATGGCATCTCTGGATGTCATCTATGTACATGTGGGGGATGTGTAAAGTGTACAGAATGTCCCAGGAACCTTCCAAGATGCTAGTCTTATGTTAACATCTGACCCCTTTGTCATTCCCAGCCACCTCCTGGCTGTTTCTCTCACATGTTTTTAGAACCTGAAATATTGTATTGTAGAATGCAAGCATTCATTCAGAATCTTAATGCAAGCCACGTAGGTCATTTAGCCTAAGCTAAATAGAGTGGTGAGTGGTGAGCAGTGAGCATAAACTGTACCACTTCAGGCAATCACAGGTAATCACATGTATTAACATATCCCTATGTTAAAATTCCCAATAGAAATCTAGCACAGCTAGCAAATAGACAGAAACAAGCTCATAAGACCATTAAAAATCCCTGCTAAATGAAACCAAAGAACAACCTAGTGGTCCATATGACCTCAAGAAGAAAGACCACAAGCAAGGCATGAAGGTTCTCTCCTACTGTCGCCTGCCCCTCCTACAGCCAGAAACTAGTGTTCAGTGCCACTGAAAGTTGGCAGCTCACAAGGAATCCTGTGCGGGAGAGTAATAAACTGTTGGGAAATGTCACCATAGCACAAAAATGCCAGACTACTGAGCTCTGGGGCTAGAGTAGCATCCTATTCAGCCAGCCCTGAACCTCAGCAGTCAGATGCTATGGGGTAGTAGTGCTGACTACTGAGGTTCAGAGCTAGGCCAGTAGGAAGCTGCTCGTCTAGCCTTTAACCTGAACTATATAGTGCAGGGTAAGGGAGGATATTTACCCCATGATGTATCTGAAAATTTGTGGGCGGGGGGGATTGAAGTCAGAATTTGTGCACTTCACAGCATCCCCAGAACCTAATTTCATTCCTCCTTTCAGGATACTATAAGGTGTCTAGGGTTCTGCCTCTTGCAGGCAGTCCTTGGAGAGGTGATTAATTAGGACTGTGAGAAGTGCTTTCCTGCAGAGCCTAATTAATCCCCCCAGGACTTTTTTTTTAGCTTAAAAATGATTGGAGCTCTTAAAAGCTCCTAGCATCACAGACTTCAGAGGTGGTTGGAGGACATACTCACAGCACATATCTGTGACCCTAATCCCCCTGCAGGATACCATAAGCTGTTGGAGGCTCAAAAAAGCCAATTCCCTTCCCACTTTCATTTTTCCCCAATTAATAAACCAACACTCCGTGGCTTCTGGAGGCCACTGTATTTTTAAAAACGAATATATTTCTGCATTTCTGGGGGATCCCCCGGGTATGCAGAAACTACTATCTTACTGTTGCTCCGTTTTGCTGCCCAACTGATAGACACTGTAACATTCAAGATAAGCACTAAAAGGAGGAAATGGAGGCCCAGTGCTGCAGTTTAGCCCCAGGCATAGTGTTGCTGTTGGGGCAGCATGTAACAGACACTTTGTAGCCCTGGCTTACATACAGCACAGCATGCCATCCCATTAGGAATCCTGGGAGCAAGGTCGCTGCAGCTCTGACACAATACTTAGGAGCCACGGAGACAAGCAAGGATGCAGTTTGGAGTCACACAGAGCCAGTGCACATGAATCTGCCTCCCATGGGCAGCACACTACACTGTTGGGGCTTGCAGAGGTAGAATTCAAGGGTGGGGGGAAGAAGAAAGGGTTTTTTTCCCCTTTTCCCATCTGCTTAAGATCTCCCCCCACTTTGCTATCTAGTAGTAATAGGCGATTTGCCAGTGCTGAACCTCAGAACTGTATTTGCATATAGGAAGGGGAAGGAGATTTGTCAAGGAACAGGAAGGGGGAAAGATGTTGTCCTGGCCCCGTCCCCCCACCGCCTTCTATCTGATAGTCCTTATACAATACAGGTGAAAGGTTTTTTTAAGCTTATGGCATGAAGCCCCCAACCCTAATCCCCACATACAGGATACTTACTGTAAGTTGTTAAACTAATTCCAAATCCTCTCCCTCCATTTTCATTTCTTTTCCTTTTCAACTGACATCCTCAATATTCTACGGCTCAATTGCAGTCAACATTCCATGGGTCCTAAAAGGTTATTGGTCATTGTCAAGCTGTATACAGGTGACCCTCTCTATTCACAGGGGTTTTGTTCTCACCTATAGGCATGAATATGAAAACCATGGATAAAGAACCTTACCCCTATGGGAATCTTGGGATTAGGCTCCTACACAGACACAAATACTAAAAATGGGAGGGGGGGATAAATAAGAGAAATAAAGTACTCTACCTTGCTCTCCAGGGCGCTTTCCAGATTAGACCCTGCAATAGGGTCACGACGCCTTTCATATTTCCAATGCCTTGTTTCAAATTTAGTTGCTGCAATATAGCGTTATAATGTATATCCAGCATTTAAAAGTTTCTGTTTTTTCAGGTGGTTAGTTTTCATGAGACTGCTCCCCCTGCTAGTCACTTTGCTATTTACGTTTTGAATGTGGTTTGCCTGAATGGAAGCATTTTGGGTTCGGTCTTGTCCCCCATGCTGTTTAACATCTACATGAAACCACTGGGAGAGGTCATCCGGGGCCTTGGACTGAGTTTTCAGCAATATGCAGATGACACTCAGCTCTATCTATCCTTGTCACCTGATCCTAGGGAGGTGGTGGGTGTCCTGAATTGGGGTCTGGAGGCTGTGATGGGTTGGATGTGGGCTAATAAACTGAAATTGAATCCAGACAAGACGGAGGTACTGTTGGTCAGTAGGGATGAGGAGATTTTACCGGTTCTGGATGGGGTTGCACTCCCCTTGAAGGAGCAAGTATGCAGCTTGGAGGTATTACTGGACCCAGCTCTGCTTTTGGAAGCTCAGGTGGAGGCAGTGGCTGGGGGTGCCTTTGCACGGCTTCGGCTTCCCTTTCTCGAGAAGGCAGATCTGGCCACAGTTACCCATGCCTTAGTCACGTCATGGCTGGATTACTGTAACGTGCTCTACGTGGGGCTGCCCTTGAAGAATATCCAGAAACTGCAGCTAGTGCAAAATGTGGCCGTTACGGTTTTATCTGGAGCTGCCCGATGAGAGCACATCACAACCATTTTAAAAGAGCTGCACTGGCTACCAGTTTCTTTCCGGGTCCAATTCAATGTGCTAGTTTTGACCTTTAAAACCCTTAACGGTTTGGGCCCGGGGTACCTGAGGGACCGCCTGCTCCCAAGGGTTGCTGCCCAGTTGACGAGGTCATCTGAGGGGGCTCTGCTCCGGGTGCCAACAATGAGGGAGGCTCGGCTGTTGTGCACACAGGACAGAGCCTTCTCTGTTGCTGCCCCCAGACTCTGGAATGCTCTCACGGTGGTTATTTGCTCCTCAGTCTCCTTAAGCATATAGAAAGCGTGTTAAATCCTGGCTTTTTACCCAGGCTTTTATCTGATTGTTCTGCTGCTGCTCTTTGTACTTTGTATTTTGTATTGTTTTTATGCTTGTGCTTTATATTTTTTAATCAGATTTGTTTTATATTTTTCGCTTAATATTTTAATTGTGTCATTTTTAGTCTTGTTTTTAAATTCTGCTGTAAACCGCCTTAGGATTGTTTTAATGAAAGGCAGTATATAAATTTAACAATTAATTAATTAATTAATTAATTAATTAATTAAATCTGGAAAGCGCTCAGGTTTCCAGCTCCCCAGCACTGCTCCCACCAATCCCCAATTCCTCCAATTTTCACAAGAAATTGTGGGAATTTCTTTAATAGCCACAAAATGGCTCTGCACTGTAAAATAGAGACCAGAAATGACATTGGAAGTCATTTCCAGGTCATTTCCAGCCACTCAAAACTGCAAATATGCACATTTTAGCTGTGGGTAAAGAAACTGAGTCTCTAGGACCCATCAGCAGATACACAAAACTGAAATTGTCGAAACTGAGGATAATGAGGGTATATATTTCATTATATATACATCTGTATATATTTCATTTAATTTATAAACAAATATAGTACAGGCTGAAGCGCTCAAGCAGCCCAAACACACACACACACACACACACACTTTTTTTTACTGACTTCCTCAACATACTGCAGTTTCTGGAGGCCACAGACCATGCTCAATCCTCACTGGATGTTTTGGGTTAGATTCCCCTCCCCCCCCTTTTTTTTTAGTGTGGACCCATGGGTGTAACCACAGGAAGGAATGGGATGGGGTGAGAGAAAATGTTTTAATTATCTTTAACCACTGGAATGTAGAATATTGTGACAGCTGTTTAATGATTGTGAGTTCTAAGTTTGGCTCTCATGCTATTTTTCTACACGTCTGTGAATTCTAAGTTTTTAAGCAACACAAGAAGCTAGTGTGTTAGCAGTTGGATAGTGTCTCAGAGTTATATCTGCATAGTGGGCAGAATTCACATTGCGCTCGATCCTTGCCTAAATACTGGCATCTCTTTTGTGTAATCAGAAAGAGAATGTGTGGCATGTGGTAATGTGAGCTCAGGACTTTAATCTAAACCCAGACTTTCTCCAGCTGGACAAGCTAGCATTCTGGTTGGATTGGACTACTTGTGACATCACTTAAATAAAAATCCAGCTGTGCAGTTCCTCTTAATCCCCACAACATCCCTGTGAGATAGGCTACTAGAATTCCAATGTTATAGGTGAGGAACAGGGCCTTCATTGTGGGTGGCCTTGGCAAGTCTCTGAATCCTGTGGCTGAGCTAGGACTTGCAGCAAGACCCAACACTCTGTCCTTGGGACCACAGTGTCTCTGCTTGTTAGCTGGGCCAACCAGCATGGAACAATTGATTCTGTTTTGTTTATTTTGTATTCACCTTTGAGGATGCATTCCAAAACATTATTACTTACTGAGAAAACCTATTAGGGCTTAACAGGATGTTATATTTGTAGTCCCAGGTAGTTTCCAGTTTCTGGAGTTATGCATTCTGTAACAATACAGGATCACATATTAAACCTTTGTCTCTTCCCTGCAGGTGAGTACAGCTATCTGGGGACAATACTTCGACAGGTAGATATAGAACCAATGCCCTCTCTCACGGATGTCAGGCAGCTCATAACTCTGTATGGAATATTGCCATTAGGTAAGATCACAGCAGAAATCGCCAGAGGGCAGAATACCATGCCTTGCTTCCTGTCAGCATCATATATTTTTACAGGCTATGACAGTGCTTGATGGATTTTGGTTGAAAGCATTCTGCAGAATTCTTTTTCAATTAAGCATGCTGAGCTCAGGCAGAATGGTTTTAATAGCATACTTAAAAGAGGGGTGTTGTGTTTGACATACCATTTCTTTACCATTTTTGTTTGCATGTTAACAGTTTGAGAACGGTGGCACATAAAGGAAGTCGCTTGGGAAAGGTAATTGCTAACCTCAAAGCTCCAGTGATTAAATTTAATCAAGTTAGGGGAAGGGCTAAAGTTGCAATTTACCTTTTACAAGCTGGCTAATACATCTTGCTATTAAACAATGGAAGCACTTATGGAATTAGTGAGAGCTCATTTCATGTATCAGAGAGAGTACTTTTAATTATCCTTGTCATTTTAAATACCAAAAATTATCAGTAAGAACCTACCATGGTTGTTTTCTTAAAATACCACCTGCACAGTATATTGTTTGCAACAATGATTACAGAATGACCTTCTTAAGAGAAGTCCTTTGCTTTATATTTTACCTCTGTTATTTTACTACATCTCTCAATGTGGGAGATTTCAGAGAAGAACATTGCCATAATACCCCACTGAATCCACTTTACCAGCCAATACAGTATTGACTGGCTGCAACCAGTCCTAGGCTAGGACTGACCCAGAAGAGGTGATTTTAGAATATTAAAAGTAAAAAAGTAAAAAAGTAGAATATTAACAATTTAGCATAAGAATACTAAAGGTTTAGAATACTAAAACAATGTGTGCATGTCCACCCAAACATTCAACCAAAGCAGAAATTATTTACAGACATGACTTGTATGTGAGAGAGAGCTTGCTAAATCAGCATTAGATGCAGGCCCAAATTTAGAAAGCAGAATAATGCTCATGTAGAGAGAGTATTTACCAATGCTGATCTTTTGTAATTATAAAAGATTTGGTATTGAAAATGTCATGGATAAGCACCACTCTGCAAGAAGTGTATTTGGTTGTTTATTGTGGCTTGAACATTGTGATGGGCAACTATTTTTCTGACGTGACTAAAACATTAGCCTCCTTCAGGCATTATTTAAAAAGCAGGTGCCTATACTTGCATAAAGCATCTGAGAGCATGTCCCCAAACTGAGCATGCCCCCATCTATTCACTGTCTACAGTTACAGTGTTGTCAGCAGAGACAAGAGCTGTAATTGTGGAAAGGTTCTTCCCGCGATTGGAAGCTGAAGCACCTCAGCCATCAAATCATGAAAAGAATCTGTCCATGGTTACTTTATAGATTCTTAGGGAAGTGCTCCACTCGGCTTGTTTCCCTAAACCACTAGGAGGCCCAGTGACAAAATTGTTCTATGACAAGAACAAAACAATCCTGTTTAGAAGGAAGGCTTACTTAAAAATCACTGCATGTTTGTTCAGTTTCTGATCTGGAAGTGAAAGCTGAGTCTCTTTGGGCCCATTGCACCACGTTGTCATGCAGTTGCCACCTAATGAACTACTGAAGGCAGGGACATAGCCATGACGGCAACAGGGAGTGCAGCTGAGGCAGGGCCCCGACTCATGCCAGTTATTGCTCAGTGAGCATAGGCGATCCCCCAAATCATGGCTTGACCAAGACTGTATTGACGCCAGGAAAGCTCTTGTTTTTGCCTACCATAGCCACAAATCCAGTACAGGAGTCAATGCTACAATGACTCTTCCACACTCCTCAACCATAAGAAGCAATATAAACACCTACTGGGAGTTATTCGCACATGGCTTCATGGTGCGGTGTAAATGTTGAGTGAAGCCACTTCAAAGTACACTTGCTGGATTGAGGGAAGCAGCTCTTCCCCTCTGCTCTCATTTTGCTTTGGATGCAAGTTCACATGTTCTCCTTCGTGTTTTCCTTCTAGCCAATGGTGGGGGGCGGGGAGAGGGAGCGAGTACTGAAGAGCTACATCTCCAATTGTAAAGAGAGTACTTCTTATCATGCTAATGATTCTACATCAGTGTCTTTCCCTATTTACTCCAGTGTTTTCAGAAAAAGTATCTTAAAACCATCATTTTTAAAACCCGGAAATACCTCGAGATAAGCTAGAATTCTCAAGGCTTGTGTGTGGAGTGGGTCCAAGGACCTTGAAGAGACCTCGGGGTACATTTGGCTGGTGTGTGAACACACCCACTCTCTCCCGAAGGATATTCAGGGTAGAAGTCCTGTCTGTAAAGCCTCCTGTTATGCAAGAAGAGAGAGGCAGTGAAGGCTACTTGGTCACAGCTCATCCAGGCCAGCAGACTCAGCTCTATTCTGGCACATCATGACCAACCACACCGGCAATGGCTTGGCCCAGTTAGCCACCCATATCCCATCAGAGCTCTGGGAAAGGCACTTTAAGAAGCTGTACAAAGACCCCACTGTAGATGGTGGCTACCCTCTTCTGGATATGGAGGACTTGCCCAGGTGGCCACCAGTCTCTACGGCCAAGACTGAGTCTCTCATTTCCCAAACCAGAATGAGGTGGGGGGCGGAAACCAAAGTTATGGCCTTCACCAGAAGACCCAAGACCCACCACTGGAGTATAAACTGCCACAAGATCAAGCACGGTCACCTGTGTAGCGCTGCATGCCTCCGGCTCAAGAAAGGCCCACTGTGACCATGTTACCCTCACTGCCCAGAAGACCTCCACCACTATACTTAAATTCTTACAGACTAGAGGGGGACAAAATATACCTGTTGCACTCAAAATATTTGAGGCCAAGACGCTAGCACAACTCCTCTATGGGGCCCAATCTGGACCCCACCCCCTAGTCTTGACCCTTTGAAGCGAGTGCAGTCCAAGTTTCGAAGAGCGGCCTTCCAAGTCCCTCGTGTCTCAAATGCTGCCCTACATTTGGAAACAGGCATGATTAAGGTTGAGACCAGAGTGTGGCTGTTCATTCTTAACCTCTAGATTAAACTGTCCCTCAACCCTCAGGGTATGGCCCCCCTGACCTTACAGGACAGTTTTCAGTCTTCTTGGAAAAGGGCCATGTGGTCTAAACTGCTGCTCATGGGCTTTTCTCCCTCTCCTACTTGCTATGGGCCATGAGCAAGCGAAAACAGCCATCAGACAGAGGACGCAGAGTGCCAGGCTGACCTAGGCAGGGTCCCATCCTTCCTATTCCCCCAAAGCCTCAGATACACGGCCTCCCCCGCCACGTATCTGTTGCAGCTGGAAACCCCAAGCCACAGAAGGACGTGCTCTCCCCTCAGCTGTACTGGAAGGCAAATACAGAAAGATCCCAATGGCAGAAAGACTTTACCCCTGTGACACTGGGGAGGTAGACACCACAGAACATATACTCCTCCTCTGCCCCTTTTTTAGAGACGTTCAGGCCAAGTTTATTTCCCTGTGGCTTCACAAGTACCCAGGTCGACCAAACCGTATCTATACCCAGTTGCTGCTTTCAGATGAAGTTCTGGCCTTCACATTTAACACCACCAGGTTCTGCGTGGCATCATGCTAGATCCACCAGACCATGACGACCAGTTCTTCCCCTCGCATCAGCTCCCTACAGCTTAGAACTGCTGTCTATACCACTGTCTTCTAGCGCTCCCATCCTATATGCTCTCTGCTTCAGTCACCGCTTTTTCAGAATGTACATTAGAATTTTAATAATTTTATGGCCCCCCCCTTTTTCAAGTGTAGCAGTTTCTAAATATCATATAATGCAATAGCTTTTATTATTAGATAATTTTAAAATATAGTTTTATGGTTCCACATGTAGTGATTTATACTGATTACATAATATGTTTCAGCAGTAGTTATATAGTTTTATCTATAATTTTAGAGTAGCCTTTTTTTAGTAATTATGGTTTATAACAATTAGTCTAATTAGTATTTTCATAATAATTTTAACGCAACATGATGACAATACTGCTTTGTAATTGCCTTTAATTGTGCTTTTCTGTACTATCTTATGCTGGTCTAGGACCGTAATAACGATGATTACTAGGTGGCCCCTTTATGAGCTGCTTGTTCTCACTGAGAAGCAGCCTCGCTGGGTGTCAGTGCCTTGGAGGTGCCCATAGAAGCTGCCAGCGATGGCATTGGGCTGGAGCAGCTGCTGCCTCTTTAAGTCAGCCGGCAGGATGGAGCCTGGGCAGAAAGGGGGTAGCACCCCACTACCTAGGGCAGTCCCTGCAGGCCAAAGGTGGAGGCTGGATGCACTACAAAGCCTCACTCAAGAGAGCACCCTTCCCGCCTGCCTGCTTGAGCTGGGCTGCACACTCAGCTACCTAGGCAGGTGAAGAAGGAGGGTCCTTCCCTGTCTTCCCCACTACACAGGGCAGGTGACAAAAGGAATGCGGCACTTGCAGTCTCTGTGCCGCTTCCTTGGGACCAACCAGCTGCCAGACGGAGAGAAGGCTACCCCTGCCCCCAGCCCAGTTCTTGCCTCTCCTTCAGTGGCAAAGGCAGGGGAGCACCTGGCAGCAATGGGGTGGGGCAGATGGGCTTCAATGGGGCTCATCTTCAAATCTTGCTACGCCACCCTGACTGAAGACTTTCTCAGTCTCAAGATCTCCCAACCCCAAAATTTGGGAACCACTGCTGTCGATCACTGAAAGGCAGCACCCTTCATACATATATTTATGGGAACATAAAGTAAAATTGTCCCTTTTTTACTTCCATAGGTTCTCAGTCTGTGCATGAGAAAGCGCCTCTGGTGAAAGCCTTGCTGCTGGCTGGGCCAGCTGGAGTGGGGAAAAAGATGCTTATCCATGCTCTCTGCACAGAAACAGGAGCAAACCTCTTCAATTTATCTGCTGCTAACATTGCTGGTAAATACCCAGGAAAGACTGGTCTGCAACTGATGCTTCACATGGTGGTTAAGGTAGGACAGAGGGTGCATTCAGACATAAGGTGAAACTGTGTTTTAGGCTAACTATAGTTAAGAACTCACACCATTAGATGGTTTAGAGGTGTTTATGTGCTTTTGCTTCCCCATCTGCTTAGAACTTAGCTTCATTGGGTAATCCACTCCTCTTGCCATGTTGCAGCAGCCTTTTCCAAACTCTTTGAGTGAAATTATAGTTTAAGAACATAAGAACAGCCTTGCTGGATCAGGCCCAAGGCTATTTAGTTCAGCATCCTGTTTCACACAGTGGCCCACCAGATGCCTCTGAGAAGCCCACAGGCACGAGGAGAGGGCATGCTCTCTCCTGCTCTTGCTCCCCTGCAACTGGTATTTAGAGGCACTTTGCCTCTGAGGCTGGTGGTGGCCTAATAGCCATTGATAGACCTGCCCTCAATGAATTTGTCTGAGCCCCTTTTAAAACCATCCAAGCTAGTAGCCATCAGCACATCCCGTGGCAGAAAATTCCATAGATTAATTATGCGCTGTGTGGGAAAAGTACTTCTTATTGTCGGTCCTAAATTTCCTGGCCTTCAGTTTCATGGGAACCCTTGGTTCTAGTTCTCTCTCACTTTGTGCATAATTTTATACACCTCTATCATGTCTCCCTGTAATAATCTCTTTTCCAAACTGAAAAGCCCCAGATGCTGTAGTCTTGCCTCATAAGGAAGATGCTTCAGGCCCCGGATCATCTTGGTTGCCCTCGTCTACACTTTTTTCAGTTCTCCAATGTCCTTCTTAAGATACAGTGACCAGAACTGTACACAGTACTCCAAATGTGGCTAAACCATAGATTTTTATAAGGGCATTGTAATATTAGCAATGTTATTTTCAGCCCCCTTCCTAATGATCCATAGCATGGGATCTATTGTTCTTAGCACTTCCAATGAGCTGTCCACCAGGACCCCAAGATCCTGGTCAGTCACTGACAGATCAGACTCCATCAATGTGTATGCGAAGTTTCAGGTTTTGCCCCAATATGCATCACTTTACACTTGCTTACACTGAACCACATTTGCCATTTTGTCACCCTCTCAACCGGTTTGGAGAGATCCTTTTGGAGCTCCTCACAATCTGTTTTGGATTTCACTACCCTAAATAGTTTAGTGTCCTCTGCAAATTTGGCCACTTCGCTGGTTACTCCAACTTCTAGATCATTTATGAACATGTTAAGGAGCACTGGTCCCAGTACAGATCCTCTTCTTACTTCCCTCCATTAGGGATGTGAACAAACCTGTTCAGAGGCCCTTTTACAGGCCACTGAACAGGTCCGAACACTTGGGGGTTCAGCCGGTACGAAGGCAGGGGGATAACTTTAAGGGCAGGGGAGGGTGCACTTACCCCACCACTTGTGGAACTCTCTGCCACAGGATGTGGTGACAGCCAACAACCTGGATGGCTTTAAGAGGGGTTTGGATGACTTCATGGAGGAGAAGTCTATCAATGGCTACTAGTCAGAGGGCTGTGGGCCACCTCCAGCCTCAAGGGTGTGCCTCTGAGTACCAGTTGCAGGGGAGCAATGGCAGGAGAGAGGGCATGCCCTCAACTCCTGCCTGTGGCTTCCAGCGGCATCTGGTGGGCCACTGTGCGAAACAGGATGCTGGACTAGATGGGCCTTGAGCCTGATCCAGCAGGGCTGTTCTTATGTTCTTACCACCATGTTTCCCCCACTGCTGCTCTCTGTAAAACTGGTCCGGCGGGGCAGCAGCATACCTCCCTGCTGCCCTGTCCTCTCCTGAGTGACCGGAAGTAACCTGGTGCATGCCCAACGTGCACATGAGCAAACGCAATGTGCACGAGTATGACGTCCACATGCACGTGGGTTACTTCTGTTCTGAGGAGAGGACGGGGCAGCAGAGAGGTACGCTGCCGCCCCACCGGACCAGTTTTACAGAGAGTGCCGGTGGGAGAAATGCTGCAGCGTGAGGGGGAATGCACCCTCCCCTGCCCTTAAAGTTATCCCGCCATCTTTGAACTGGCCCCTGCTGGTTCCATACACATCCCTACCTTCCCTTGTGAAAACTGTCCATTTTTTCATGAACCTGTCCCCTTATCCCATGACTGCTAAGTTTACTCAAGAGCCTTTGGTGGGGAACTTTGTCAAATGCTTTTTGGAAGTCCAGGTATACTATGCCAACGAGATCACCTTTGTCCACATGCCTGTTGACACTTTACATTAACAGGCATTCATTCCTAACCCCATGTTTGCTGAATAGTGAGAATGAACATTTTTTCAAGGGAGAAGCAGCAGAGAGAGGGAGGATGCATAACTCTGCCCCCATGGGGGAAAATGTAATACATAGACAAATAGCATGTCTTGGAGAAAAGTTCTAACCTAGTCTTCTCCCTGATGTCTAGTTTTATCTATGCAGTGAGTTGCTTTTGTGTGTTATTCAGTCATGCAAGTCCCCAGCTGTATTCTGAAGTAGTACAGCTCAGACTCAGATTTACCACCTAGGAACATAGGAACCTGCTTTATACAGAGTCAGACCATTGATTCCATCAGGTCTGCTCTGACTGGCAACAGCTCTCCGGGGTTTCAGAGAGGGCTCTTTCCCAGTCCTCACCTGGAGATGCCAGGGCCTTCTGCTTGCAAAGCAGATACTCTGCCACTGCGCCCCACCTCCCATCTCACCTTAGGGAGAACTAAGCAAAAGTACCTAGTTCACAGCAGCACACCTCCTTTTGTTCTTCTTAATACTGTGTGTGTAGCAACCTACTGAATGACTTACTCATCACAACATGTTTTATATTATACACTTTCAACATAGTTTATATGTTTGCTTTCCACATGGCAGAGGAAGTATTTGTAATACAAAGGTTTTTCAAGTACAGTAAGCCAATTAAAATATAGATTTGGGGCATAATATGTAGAACTAAAGCAGACACAAATGTAGACATCTCTCATCTCTGTGGTTCAGGTAAGCCATGCTTACCCTTCCTTGCTAAGCCATGAGAATTAGCAAGTATCATAGTATAGCTCGCAGTGAGGGTGAGGTAACTTAGAAGTTCCGATTACCAATTGCTTTTACAAATGAAGAAATTTGACTTAAATTAGTCTCCAGGGCACAGAGACTGGCCATTAGGCAGCTTTTTATCCATAAATGAGCCATTGGCTGATGGCAATTATTTCATGAGAGATAGCTTAAATGACTGAGCAGTCATGGAAAATATGAGATTAATATATTTAAAATGTTAAATGCTTGAATAATTTTTCCTATCTTTTAAAATGTAAATACTATTAAAAGTTAAAAGCTCTGACAGAGAACAAGTTCGATAAAAATGTATTCTAGATACAAAGGAAATCATATTTCATAATATAGAAGAATAAAAAGCCAGAAAAATATATGTGTAATTAATATTAACTATGTAAATATTGAGTATTTACATAATCCTTATTAGTTAATATTAATTGCATAAAATGCATGTGTAATTAATAATAAAGATTAAGCACTTTAAAGTCCCATTAACTTCATTGGGAAAGATTTAAGCACTTGCTTAACTCTCCCAATGAAATTAAGAGGACTTAACTGCTTACTTTAGGCTGGATTACGCCCCAAGAAAACTGATTAAAAGAGCTATGGCAGACAAAGGCTACTGCCAGATAGAAAGTCTTCTACCATGGTGGTAGTGGCAGTGCTGCAAATGCGATGCTAGAAATGGCTATCTACAGCACTGCCCTCAATCCCAGTATTATGGAAGGGGCAGGGCTAAACTTGCAACTGATGATCACCTTAAATAAAAGGGAGAGGGGGGTAGGTGAGCACTGAAACACTGCCAAGGGTAAACACATGGCCTTTGAATTGGCAGAAACAAGCAAGGTTTGTTTTTTATGGAGGAGGATGTTTTCAAAATGGCAACTTCTGTCACATATCTCAGATCACAGTTTAAAGTACATAGATAGCTGCGTTATACTACTTCACTCCATTGGTCCATCTAGCTCAATATTGTCTACACTGGCTGTCAGTGGCTCTCCAGGGTTTGAGGCAGAAGTCTTTCCCACTCCTACTTGGAGATACAAGGGAGTGACCCTGAGATTTTCTGCATTAATCTGCATGATTGAACCTGAGATTTTCTTCCACTGAGCTACAGGTCTTCCCAGTCCAGTATGTACTAAGAGATGTGCAAAACGTTTCAACTTGAAACAGGCCTTTTCAAGTGTCTCAAGCTCAAAACAAATAAAGGGCCTGTTTTGAGCTTGGGGGGAAACAACCCCTCTATTCGAAATGTTTCGATGTTTCGAGCCCCATTTTGGAGGCCTTTCCCCCGCTTGCTGATTGGTTTTCTGGCACTGGCTTCCAACTGGCTTGCAATTGCCTTTCTTCTTGGTTGGCTTGTTTTCATACAAATTATAGTGAGTATAATATGGTGTGCTATTGCTGCTATAAATATCTGGTTTGGCTGGACCTTTGATTGACAAAGACAGAACATGGATGCCTGTCTTCCTTAAGTTGTGGTTTGTTGTCTTTGTGAGATAGTGTTATGGCAAGAAATGGACAGTGGCAGGTGTGTGTGTAATATGTGTTTGCTGTGATGAGCTCCATGTCTGGCCTTGAAACTAACTTGTGCTTCACTCTCTGCTCTGGTTTGCTCTGCAATCTGCATTGCAAAGTGTACTCAGTCAAAATGTGGCTGAGGTTACTCTAGTTGGGCTTAAGGCTATGCTAAGGGTGCTGCTATGGTAGCTGTTACTTCCTTACTAGGAAGTAAGGAATCATAATTGTGTGTGAGAGAGCAACTTGTGCCAATGATGTTACTGCAGCGCAGACACTGGCTGGCAGTGGATTCTGGCTCCTTGATTCTTTTTTGACCATTTTTGGACTGTGTTTGAAATGTGTGTTCTGTGTTGGGAGGAACAGATTCCCTTTTACTGTGTGCTTCTGCAGTGCTTTTCAAGGCAGGGTTTCAAATTGTCACCCAAAACTTGTGTGCATACACTTTGTGAGTGCAGCTTATTCCAGCCATAGGGAACAATGGGGAAGTTCAAAACACCCCACTGTTCCCCATGGTAGCTGCTAGGGACACCAAAGTGGGTTGGGTGGTAGGGCAGGATGGGTGCTGCCTACTATCCAAAGCACAAAAGAAATGGGAAAGCAAGCGATTTTAAACACATTTTTAACCTTTCCCCAAGGATCCTATGGGGGATTGGGGAAAAGGTTAAAAATGTGTTTAAAATAGCCTGCATTATTTTGTGGGATGGGTGGTAGGCAGCACCCCTCTTGCCCTACCACCAAACCTACTTTGGTGTCCCTACCCATGGAGAACAATGGGGTGTTTTGAGTTTTCCCATTTTTCCCTATGGCCGAAACACTTGAAATGTTTCGAGGTTTGTTCCGTCGAAACAACCAGGTATGCCGCTATTTTGACGAAACGTTTTGGCCATCTGCGTTTTGTTTCGAGCTTGAAACAAAACACATAATTGGTTTCATGCAGATCCCTAATATGTACCACTGAAGGGCTGAGCCCATTCCCAGTCCTGAGGCCAATGATCATGTTAACTGTGAAATCCAGACTGAGTGCTGTTAAGATTGCTCCATAAAACAATGCTTGCAGTGTTGTCTGGCTGATTCAGCCATGATCCTGCAGTCCTCCCATTGCAAATACCAAGTTAGGAATCCAAGTCAGGAATAGTCTCAAGGGTACAAATTGCTCACTCATCGAAACTTCAAGTAGACTTCTGTTTGTATTGCCATTCTGCTTTGAGTCAGAAAGAGACTTCAGTTCCAACCACAGTTCCCTCTAGGGTGAACACGTCTGCATGCACACAAGATTCCAGCCCCCACCCCTTAGAGGATTCCCTCAGCTACGCAATCTCGCTGCGCTCCAGTAGTGGCTTGAAGTGCCAGCAGTCTTTCACCCTGCCACCGCTGTGTTAGCTCTTGCTGTGGACAGAGTGAAGAAATTGGCTTTTGCAAGCCAGAGAGCCAGTTCTCCCATTTAGTAGCTCAGAGAAGTAGCTTCCCTTCCCTTCTGCCTTCTCCCACCACCGTTCCCTATGGGCTAAGGCTTCCTTGTCCAATGGGAAAGCCGGGGGAGGGGCTTCTGCCAGAAGCTCCAGCACTTAACTTCCTTTCAAAACCCTTTCAGGCAGTTGCAGAGGCCTTCTCTCTCGGTGGCTCATATCTCAGAAAGGAGGGTACCTAGAGGGAGGGTGTGTGAGTGTGCCTAGAGGGACGGTGTGTGCGCGCATGTATAGAGGGAGGTGTGTGGGGTGGGAAGGGAAGGAGTTTACTAGAGGGTTAGGGTCTGTGACTGTAGCAGCTATGTGGGGCGGCAATGGAAGGAGAGTACTAGAGGGAGTGTGTGTGTGTGTGTGTGTGCGCGCGCGCGCAAGGAGGTGTGTGGGGTGGGAAGGGAAGGAGAGTACGAGAGGGAGTGTGTATGTGTTGTACCTATAGTAGCACATAATAATGCACATGTGCGCACCCTGCCTTGATGCTGCTGCCCAGAGAAAACCCAGTCCACTCACTGATTAAACAAATTAGAGGGAGCACTGATCCCAACCTGTGTACAGCTCGGGAGGATATACCTTTGATGACAATTGAGAAAGGGCAAAAAAGACTGGTGTTACATAACTCTCACCCCCTCCCCCTAAAAAAAGGCTAAACAGTCCAGAATAACAGGCCTCAACTCTCATGCAGTGCCATAACTGAAAGCACTATAAGAAAGGTTAAGGAGCCATCTGCTGGCGACTTCAACAAAATGAAGAGCATAACACTGCTAATAAAATTTCAATTATAAATTAATTGCATGGTCCATTTAATTATCCATGGACTCAAATTATCCATGGACTCAAATAATCCATGGATAATTCAAATGAAGTACTTTCATTGGAACATACAGTCTGCTACAAATCTGCCAACAATTTCAATTAGATTCTAATGAATTATGGTGTCTCAACTTTAAAAAAAAATAGCAAAATAGTATTGTATTGATCAGAACAAGACAACATACTATTCAGAGTAATAGTATTCTATATATATGCAAATCTGTTCTTTTTAGCCAGAAAGCAAGGTGATTCATACATGCATTTTGTTCTCAAAATGTTTATCCTGCCTTCTTAAACAAATTATCTAAAATTGCTAGCAAAAGAGGCACATTTTAAAGTGGCAGGGGGTCTTATTTTTAGCAGGGGGGGAACCATTGTTCCCATTCAGTCTATCACAGTGCCTCTCCCGTAGCTGTTGCTCATATCTCTCTTGGGTTTTTTTGTTTTTGTTTTTGTTTTTGTAGATTGTGTGCCCCTGTGAGATAGAGGATTATTTTCTTACACACACAGCCTGTTCCATTCCCCTGAACTTTGACATACTTGTCGGCCATATTTTTGAGAGCCATAGGAACATAGGAAGCTGCTATATACTGAGTCAGACCATTGGTCTATCTAGCTCAGTATTGTCTTCACAGACTGGCAGCAGCTTCTCCAAGGTTGCAGGCAGGAATCTCTCTCAGCCCTATCTTGGAGAAGTCAGGGAGGGAACTTGAAACCAGTTGAGCAAGGTTTGCACTGTAAGATGCAATCTCTGCTTTTGTTCGAAAGCTGCAACTTGCAGGATGCAAAACACTGGAGATGCTCCATTGCCATCTCAACCACAAAGGAGGAGAAGGTTCCAGGAAAGATTAAAGGTAAACCACAAGCTGGAACCTCAATCAAAAACCAGGATACAAGCAAATATATAGAAAGAAATCTGTGTACATACTACAAAATACTGCAAATACAAAGAATAGTCGATACATATATAACATAAATATGGCAGGTTTTCTGGATAGCAACTCATTTTATCAACTTGATCAAATATATACCAATTTTTATGTGAATGGACAAACTCAAAAATACAGAAACATAGGATCGCTGAAGCATAAAGCAACCTACATGGTTCTTGAGCCCCTGGTGGCGCAGTGGTAAAAACTGCCGCCCTGTAACCAGAAGGTTACAAGTTCGATCCTGACCAGGGGCTCAAGGTTGACTCAGCCTTCCATCCTTCCGAGGTCGGTAAAATGAGTACCCAGAATGTTGGGGGCAATATGCTAAATCATTGTAAACCGCTTAGAGAGCTTCGGCTATAGAGCGGTATATAAATGTAAGTGCTATTGCTATTGCTATTGCTACAGTTTTAAAATAGAGAATAGAGAGAGCTGGATTCCTCATCTTAATGATAAAATTGTATCTAAAAGAGAAAGGAATAAGTAATTAAATCCCTAGAAACATGTTTCCAAACTTATCTCCCTCCATCCCCAACCCCCACGATCCAATAAAGTTTAATTGAGGCTGTTCTCATGCATAGGCAAAACCAGGCTGATGATGCCAAGCCCGGTTTTGCCTCCTTGTGAGAACCGCCAGGATCATGCCCAATCCCAGCAGCGCCTTGGTGGCAAACCTGCCTTGAAGCCATCCTCTAAAATGGGGTTAAGAGCACTGTCTTAACCCCGTTTTTCTGATTGTCTGCCAGCCCTGGTGCGGTGCATTATGGGAGTTCTAGGGGTCAGGGCAACGTGTCCCGACCCTCTGAGCTACTGGCAATCATCTGGGCAGGCAATCCACCTGCCCAAAAAACTGGAACAGATCGTCTGTGGGGAGGTGAACTTTTTAAGGCTTTCTCCCTGCTGACTCTATAGCCCTTTCTCACCGATTGTGAGAAAGGGCTCACTGTTTATCAAAATCAATCAAATTACTCATGAGCAATCCCATACAGAATCTACAGGTTTACAAAACAACACTATAGAAACAAATTTAAATCCATTCTTTCATTCAATCCCAGTGGAGACTTTGTGTGCCAAGTGGTAATCCAAAATTCTTCTCATGCTAAGGTCCAAATATTGTCTTTTAGGAGGCTTGATTAATTCTACGAGGCTTGATTAATTCCAAATGCAAAAAAATGCAAGACCAAAGATATATGATGCATAGCTGTAAAATGTGCGGGCAAAGGTGCTTCCATATTTCCAGCACGAATTCAACGTTAGTGTTCAGAAATCATACACAGGTGTCCCTCGCCCCCAGAAATGACTGAACCGTCGTGGTTGGCGAGGGACGCCTGTACACAATGTATGGAGTACCACAATTTGTTAAATCCCTTAACACATATTTCTTGTTATCAGCTGGATTGGTAAAAGATTTAATTTGCAAGCATTGTTGACAACATGAACAATGTCCACATCTGTTATGGCCAACAATCAAACACTTCTTTTGTTTCCACTACACCTGATCTGAACGAACCAATTCGGCAGCCAAGTTAAAGGACTACAGAAACCTATACACGGATGTATCCCACAGCCGGGAACATCCTGAATGAGATGCCAATGTTTGTTAACAAAGTGTCTGATCTTAGAAAGAGAACTTAATGCCAAGGACCAAAACAATCTATTTGGGGCTGTAACAGAGCTCTCCTCAAGCAAAGTAAACTTAGTAATTTGGTCTTCTCTGGATCTAGAAGAATTTATCACTTTCTTGGGGAACCCTCTTGGATGTAAGTTACCAGAAAATAAAACAGGCTGCATATGATGGGAATCTGTTCTGGTGTTATTTCTTTTTAGATGCAGAAAATAACCATATGGTAGATTTTGAGCAAATCTTGAGCAAAGGGGCACCTTTTAAAGTGGTGAGTCTCTTACATTTGGCAGGGGAAGAACAACTGGCCCAATTCAGTCCCAGCACAGCACCTCAACAGTTGCTGTTGCTGGTTTCTGCCTTGTAGATTGTGAGCCCTTTTGGGACAGGGAGCCATCATATTTATCTATTAATTATTTTTCTATGTAAACTGTCTTGAGAACTTGTGTTGATAAGTGGTATATACATATTTGTAGTAGCAGTAGTAGTAAAAGCCACATTTAGCTGCAACCAGGGCACCAAATCTTGCCAGGTTTTTGGTATACCTATAAAGTACAAACATCATCATGTGCACAACAAAGGAAGCCGAACAAGTATAGCCTGCTTTACTTTTTTCCCTTTTTGTACTCTCATAATGTAAAAACAATGTAATCTCACTGATCTATTTTTCATCCTCTGTGTTTTTGCCTGTAATGACACTTAGTTGTGCAAATGTATATATATACTGATACAAAAAATGGAATAATCATTCAGAGGCAAGATGGTGAAAGGGGATGGAGCCACTCTGGGAAGAGCATCAGAAAGTTCCAAGTTCCCTCCCTGGCTTCTCCAAGATAGGGCTGAGAGAGATTCCTGCCTGCAACCTTGAAGAAGACGCTGCCAGTCTGACTCAGTATATAGCAGCTTCCTATGTTCCTAAGTAACTGTCCCTAGTCAGCCCAATGTAGCATCTCTGCAGTGGCTGCTGCAAGTGTCTCCCTTGTTTCTTTTTAGATTGTGAGCCCCTGTGAGAAAGTGAATCATTTCCTCATTACCTAGTTCATTACCTATGAACTAGGTAAAGGTTCATATTGAAAAGCAATATATTATTATTATTATTATTATTATTATTATTATTATTATTATTATTGATGATGCTATTTACACACAGTCTACCAGATGTTATTGACTGGATTTGGTATTATTATATTATATATCCCCTCCGCCCCACCATCAGGACAGCACAAATAGTACAACGATATCTTTAATTTTTCTTTAGTTATCCTAGACCCTTGGAAAGGGCCTGATAATTAAAGTACTAAAACAATATCTGGACTGTGTGTAAATAACATAATAATAATTTTAAAAAGATTATTAGATAGAGGCAATTTTTAAGACACTTTGGTTCCAGGCCTTAACTTTTGGATTGGGCACAAAAACACATTGGTAACCAGTGCAGATGATATCAAATTAAAGTTATACACTAATTTGCCAGCTCCAGTGCTGCATTCTGGGCCAATTGCAGTTTCCAGACTATTTTCAAAGGTAGCCCCACATAAAGTGAGGTCCAGAATGCAGCAGTCAGATTGTTCACTGGAGCACCAGTTTAGAATCATCATTTCCTCTTTCAGAGCAGAAGATGGAAATGAGATATAGAGCTGGGTGTCATCCACAAACTGATGACGCCCTAGCCCAAATGTTCAGATTACCTCCCCCAGAAAGTTTAGGGGGAGTTAAATAACATGAGACACCAGATGGAAATTTGTGGCAACTGTATAATAAAGAGCATGGTGGACAGCAGTCCCCCAGCACCACCTTCTGGAACCAGGGAATAGAATCAGCACAACAAAGTTCTTCCCAGTCATACTCCAACCAAGCAATTCAGGAGATATTGTAGTCAATAGGCTGAAAGCCACTGAGAGGTCCAGGATAATCAATAGGGTCTCACTCCCTCTTCCAATCACCCAGGAAGGTAATTGACCAGGGTGACCAAGGTAGTTTTAGTTCAAAACTGGGCTGGAAGCCTGAGTGGGCCAAATCTAAATAATCAGTTTCACCTAAGAATACCTGGAATTGTGTGTCACCATCTCATATTCAAACATCTTGTCAAGATATGGCAAATTTGAAACAGGGTGATAATTAGGTCGATAGTTTCTTAAGAAAGGATTTCACAGCTGCTTCCTTAAAAGTTGCTGGGACCACATTTTCACTTAAGGGAGCATTTACCAATTCCATCTCCCCATCAGCAAGCCCTGAACTGGCTATTCTATCTAATAAGCCAAGATGGGCAAGGATCAAGAGCACACATAGTGTACCACTGCCCAGAGCCATTTGGATGGGGAAGGATGGGGTGGTATATAAATGTAATAAACAAACAAATAAAAAAATACCACATCACTCCAAGGATCCACATCATCAGTTGAGACATGATTTGAGAGGTAATATAAAGTGGGATCATTCCCAATTTTTTTGTTTGTTTTGGCTATATGCACATACTCATTTAAGGTAAGAGAATCACAGATATGATCATGCTGAAGAAAAAGTATAGAAGGTTTGAATGAGACTGTAATACTAGAATCTTCATCATCCAACAACAGATATTGTATTGCAAAAGCTGTGTTGTATAAAAGCACGTATTTACTTTAATAACTCTTCAGAAGAAGTTTACTAAAATAAAAACTGTCGTAGGATTAATAGAAAATAGGACATCTTAAAGGACATCCATTTTTAAACTGGATAATTTTTCAATGAATTAATGCTTGAAGTGCTAATCAAATAAATCATGTGCAGGCTAAAATGTGAATTTTCCTTTGATTCTGTGCTAATGCCATTGCTGTAAATGAGGTCTTGATTCAGACAATGCATTTACAATCATTTTACAAGCAAATGAGGATTTGATGCAAATAAACAAAAACCAACTACGTATCAGGGCAAGATAGACACTTCAGTAGGCATGCTCCTGCCGTGTAGATGCTTTTCCCAACATAGGCAGTGGGGTGTGCACAAAACCAGCTGGCCCAGTTCAGTTCAAACTAGACCCAAACTGGACCAGGCCAGTTCGGTTCTGCACCCCCTCGAACGCCCCCAGTTCAGTTGAGGGGGTCGCAATCACCCGCTCCGGGGGGCTTCTCCAAGGCCACAGGGGGGAGTCATGACCCAGGCCATGCAGAGGCTCATTGGGCATGTGTGGCGACCTCCAAAATTGCCACTGCCATACAAGGCAGGCCCGGAATGGGACAAAAGCCACCCAGAATTGGCGATTTTTACCATAACGGAGGCCAGCGGGGGGAAGGGAAAACTCTAGAGACACACACACCCCACTGCCTTGGGGAAGCCCCCTGGAGGGGGTGAATTGCAACCCACCCACACCCGAATGGCCGGGGTAGTTCTGTTCAGTATTGGACCATCAGACTGAACAGGTTCAGTATCGAACCTGTTCAACATCGAACCTGTTTGCACATCTCTAATGGGCAGTAGTAACCATGTAGGGGGAAATAACCCTAACAAGGATTTTTAAATGGGTTTTCATCTACTTGTGTCCCACCATCATAGGGCTGTGACATATTTCAGCTTAAAAGCTTTCAAAATGGGATTTATTTCTCTTAGGTTTCCCTAGGCAAATCAGAATATGCCTGTTAAATCACACAGGATCAATAATTATTTTGCATGGAAGCAATATACATTGCCCTTTCATGCAGCAGGTGCTAAAAACCAAAGCAGGCAGCAAACTGAACACCAGTATTTTTATCCTTACAATGAGCTTTTACTGAGCAAACAAGTACAGCTAAGAGGCCAACAATTGTTATGTGATTGTTACTTGCAATTGAAGTGTTCATGGAATTTCTGTTATTTCAGAGTAGTTTCTGACAGTCCATTTTTTCCATCATGTGTAGAATATATTCATACATATATCACATGGTGGGGTCGATAGGGAACTTGTTCATCTGGAGAGCTTTTTCTACGAATTGTTCTGTAGATACTGCTGTACAGCGATTACAAGAGGTCACCACACAGTGGAAAAAGTAATAATCTGAATCCATCCATAGCCATCGTGTATGAGGGGGGGTTGTTTGTTTGTTTGTTTGAAACTGTTGCCTGTTTCATGCTGCGAACTAGAACTACAGTGCATTCAAATCTTCAGCTAGACTATGTATTTCTTACAGCTTGATATGTTGTAGGTGTATGCCAAATCCTTTAAAATTAATAGGGTTTTCATCAGCTTCATAAAGAACACTGCACCCTGCGGACTTGTTCACACATGACGTTTGTGGTGAAAGTTAATTAGCATGATTATCTCGAAGCCTTTTTCACAAATATCATGTGTGAACAAGTCCTCAGGGTGCAGTGGACTTCCTTGTGAAGCTGATGAAGGCCATTCATTTTAATGGATTTTTCAGATGCCCACAAGATGCCAAGCCTTATGGGGTACATTTTTAATAACAGCAACTGCCACCCAGACTATATTACACATGAGTAGTCCCATTGAAATTAATGGGGCAAGTTTGTCATGATTGTGAGTAATTTAACCTGGATGTCAGCCTATTATTAGTATTAGCATTTGTATAGCAGTTGAGTGTGTTCAAAGTGTGTCTGTTTCAAAAGTTAGTTGTGAATGCTTATATTGTTTAGATAATCAAAACTTGAAATGATTATTTCACAAGAGAAGTAATAGGAACAGATTTTCAAACCAGTGTTTGATACGTTCCAGAGAAGTCTGAAGTCTGTACAGTAAAAACTACAAAAAGTACTCGAAGGACTAATACATTTTTAATTGTGACATAAGCTCTCATAAACCAACACTCATTTTGTCAGATATGTGAAGGGGCGATATATATACACACACACACACACACACACACACACACACACACACACACACACTCTTAAGGTGCAGCGAGGAAGTAACTTGCCTAGGGAGCAAGAGGTTGCTGGTTCGAATCCCCCCTGGTATGTTTCACAGCTACATCAAGCAGCAACAGTATAGGAAAGTGCTGAAAGGCATCATCTCATACTGCACGGGAGATGGCAATGACAAACCTCTCCTGTATTCTAACAAAGACAGCCACAGGGCTCTGTGGTCGCCAAGAGTCAACACCAACTCAACGGCACAACTTTACCTTTATATAGATCTACTCACTTGGAAGACAACTTTATCTGACAAAGTAGGTTCTAGCTTCTGAAATGTACACCACAATAAACCAATTTGCCTTTCAAGTGCCACATGCCACAAAACCCTTTGTTTTTGCTTGATACTTAAGAATATATCATTTTTCTGGTGTCAAGTAACAAAGCAACCATGGATCTCTTAAATTTGAGGGGTTTCCAATTCATTTCAGCTGAGGGAGCTGAATCTACCTCAGTATGAAAGGGAGCTTAGCTCCTGTGAAATGAATGGGGAAGTTGTTCCAGATGGAAGGAGGTACACTGAAGCTTCCATAACTAGAATGTTGGATTGGTTGGACTGGGTAGAAGGACTCCAATCTTTAATCTGTCTTTAATTGCTTTACTGGTATTTTAATAATAATAATAATAATCTTTATTACGGTCGTTGACCAGCACAAGTTGTAAAACAGTAATACTATAGAGTAAATGCAATATAAAGAAAGTGTTGCAGTATTACGGAGATTAAAATTGATGTAGCATTAAGACTGAGGGGGAGGGAATGGTATTTTAAAAATTTGAAACCTGGAAACAACTTGCCATTTTTCACCTTAGGTAGCCAAACAACTACAGCCTTCAGTGATATGGATTGGAGACACAGAAAAAACATTCTACAAAAAAGTACCTAAGGTTGAAAAAGAGGTAACTCTCTCTTAGCGTAGTAGAATGATAAGCCAGTAGCAGCACAGCAAACTAAGTGTTTGGGTAATCTTGCTTGTTTTTCCCTTTTTAAAAATGTATTGGAATCTGTCACCCATAAGTTAGACATTCAATAGCCTCACCATACTGTTGTCATATTAATCCCAGAAAATAAGAAATCCAAAAAAGATATTTTAATAAGATAAATATATCCTTCTTGTAAGAGGATGCTAACGTTTGAGTAGCACAGAACTGTGTTGGCACAATGGAAATGAGAGTAATTCTCAGTTATGTATAAAGCCAGATCAGTGTAAAAGGCAAATAGGGGTGTGCTCCACTGGTTTTGAATAGAACCAGGTTCGATACGAACTGGCCCAGTTCAACTGATTCAAATTCAAACCAGACTGGCCTCAAAAAAAGGCGGCTGCTCTGAGTTTGTACCAGGCCCAGTCCAATACGGACAAGTTTGAGGTGGACTATGCTTGCAAATTGGAATCCGGTGAGGATTCTCCTTTACAAGCAAAGAGGAACCCTGCCTTTAAAGGGTAAGGGCATCTGGGGCGGCAGCGAGATAACACTTTGCTGGTTCAGCAGTGGCTCCTTAAAACCCTACCAGCACTCCCCACCACCCAGCAGTGTGGGCTGCCACCAGTTCACTTCTAGCCTCCATGCATGTGGGCCCACTGCCAGCCCAGCCTTTTAAAGGCAGGGTTCCCTTTTGCTTCTAAAGGGGAGTCCTCACTGAATTCCCCTTTACAAGCATAGCCCCCTCAAACCGAGTTGAACTGGTTTGACCCAGTCCGAACAAACGAAACAGACCACCAGCCAGTTCAGCTGAACTGTCTTGTGGACCAGCAGTTTGGTTCAAATTCAGTTTGAATTTGAACTGGACCGCCAAAACTGGTTCTGTGCACACCCTAAAGGCAAATAAGAAGACAAAGGCCGAATTACAGTTTCTCATTCCAAAATAGAGCCATCACTAACTTTGTGGGGAAAGCTGAAAGCAGATTCTTACATTTATGCGTAGAAATCTGAATTAGAAATTTTTTTATCAGTCCAGTGTAAAATGAAAGCCTGAAGAAGAAAAGGCTTGGGTCTTGGTCAGACATATTTTTGAATGTGGGTCAAATTCCAGATTTCAATTCTTGAAAGTCTTATCTTCCAAGTTGATATTTTAATTACATTGTTCTATTAATTATCAGCAAGTTTGCCAAACAGCCAACTATTATTATTATTATTATTATTATTATTATTATTATTATTATTATTATTATTACATTTATATCCCACTCTTCCTCCAAGGAGCCCAGAGCGGTGTACTACATACTTGAGTTTCTCTTTCACAACAACCCTGTGAAGTAGGTTAGGCTGAGAGAGTAGTAGTGTGCATGGTTCGGTTCGGGCACACTGTTACAGACCTCCGGACCGGTTCGGCAGTCCTGCGGTTCGGATGGGTGGGGGCATGTAGCTTTAAGCGGGGGGGGTGGTAGTACTTACCCCCCACGCCGCTCTTCCCCCTCCGGTGCTGGTCGTTTTAAACATCTTCTTGGGGCGGCAGAGTTCCTCCCTGCCGCCTCTGCCCCCGTCGTTGTTCCTTAAGGGTTAAAAGAGACTAGCGCTAGTGGCGCGCATGCCCCCTGCTCGGCACGTGTGCTTGTTTATGACACTGGCGCGCGGCGCATACGTCACGTGTGACGTGTGTGGCGCACACGCGCCAGTGTCAAAGACGAGCGCGCACGCCAAGCAGGGCGCATGCGTGCCACTAGCACTAGTCTCTTTTAACCCTTAAGGAACAACAACGGGGGCAGGGGCGGCAGGGAGGAACTCTGCCACCCCAAGAAGCTGTTTAAAATGACCAGCGCCGGAGGGGGAAGAGCGGCGGGGGGGGAGTACTAACACCACCCCGCTTAAAGTAACAGTCCCCCCCCCCGTGCCAGACCGGGGGGGACTCCAGACCATGCACACCCCTATGAGAGAGAAGTGACTGGCCCAGAGTCACCCAGCTAGTCTCATGGCTGAATGGGGATTTGAACTCGGGTCTTCCCGGTCCTAGTCCAGCACTCTAACCACTATACCACGCTGGCTCTCAAGTAGTTAAATAGCAGTTGAAAATAAATTGTAAGATACAAATATTATCAGTTGACTTTTGTTCTAAGTTTTAGAAATGATATTTGAAAGCCTCATTTTTGGCAGATCCAGGTGTAGTATCTGTAGAGACAGAGTGGACCTTTAAAAAAATGTATAGAAATATTGCATTTAGCTATGAGGTGACTGGTGCCCTCTGCTGGCTGAAGTTTGCATTAACAGCTTGCCACAGTGATCCCAGTAAATAGACAAAATGATACGTGTTATGACAACTTACTTTCATGAATCTTA
Organism: Hemicordylus capensis; assembly: GCF_027244095.1. NCBI lineage: Eukaryota > Metazoa > Chordata > Lepidosauria > Squamata > Cordylidae > Hemicordylus > Hemicordylus capensis. Next base: position 229,605,412 of record NC_069657.1, read on the forward strand.
CATACTCTTATAGCAATAGAAACTAGTCTATAACAAATATGCCCTTTTATTTTATATCTTGTATACTAAATTGAAAAACAGACTATTAAACTTAGATGCTGGCAGTGCTTAATACTTAAACTGTGACTAAGACTGCACTTTTGACCTTTGTGTCTAAATAGTTTGCCTGTCTATACTAAAACTTTACTAATTTGTATTTGATCTGGAAGCTGGAACCTAGACGTCTGAAAAAGCAACTTCCCAAACTTCTGAAAGCACTGAAAATTGAAGACAGAGTCCTGATAGTAGGAACCAGTAAACGGCCCTTTGATGCAGACGTCAAACCCTTTTGCAAAGTATACAAGAAAATCATTTTGATTCCAAGACCAGACTATGCTTCAAGATTTGGTAAGTATATAATGGGAGTGCCTGCTTACATAAAACTTAATTTATTTAAACATGTGCTCAAAATGTTTATGAAAATTCCAGTATATTCAGTTAGATATCGGAATCTGATGCAGTTTTAAAAGCATGCAGTATGCATGTCTTCATTGTCCACACCATATATCTTCTTGTAACATCTCTGTATACTACAGAAGACAAATTATGTTGTGAACAGATTTATTTAGAATGAGAATTTTGAACTATAAACCCCAGTCTGTATTTAACTATTGCTTATTATGGGATAGAGTGTTTTAAGACTGGCAAAATCATTGGTCAGGATCCAAAAGGTCCTGCACAAGGCCCCTTCACCACAGCATCTCTGGCCTTCCTTTTATATGCATCCCTGTTGTGCTCCTTGAAAAGCCATGCCTGAGGGTCAGGGGGTGCTCCAGAGCAGTTTCCAATGATGCAAAAGCGGGTGCAGTGGTGGGAGGGTGGAGAGGAATTGGCTCACCACCTATGTGCTCACAAAAATGCTTTCCATTCTTTGGATCCCAGCCTTTGCACAACATTCAGCAGTTTCCTTTAAGGTTAGTATACCTTTAAGGGGGGAAATGATTTAATAATTAATTAAGGAAAAAATAATGTAAACTTTGAAAAAGCCTTAGCTGTAAAAATAACAGCTGGGGAATTTGTTTTAGTAATGAAACTAAAGGATTATTATGGTGATATGATAACTAGATAGATAAATACGAAGGAAATATTTATATGAGAGCAAACATGGATGTTACAGTACAACTATGTTGAAAGATGAACTGGAAGTCACACTGGCATACAGAAAACTAATAAAAATATAAATACTGAAGAAGCCTTAGCTCACTGCAATCTTTGACTTGTTTGTATCTTCAAGGTACTAATCAAAGTTTTAACAGAAGGTAAAAGTGAAAGAGAGCCCTTAGATCATTAATGGTTCGTGTCCTAACTGTTCTGTCATTTCTGGATAATCAACTGTTATCCAGTTCTCAGTAAGGCCAAATTCACAATTTCCTGCATGCAAATTATGCTTTGTGAGAAAATGAAGAGAGAAATGGAATAATATATCCTAATATACAATAATATTAATATACAAACAAGGATAATATACAAACAAGGATGATCTATTCAAGCTAATTCTGAATTGGCAATTTTTTTGGTATAAACAAATACAACTCCAAATTCTTATTCAATTATCTGCTTCACAGAGGTGAAGTTGTCAACATTGGTGGCCTGAAGTGTATTCATTAGGGCTGTGGCCCTATTTCACTCAAATTGCACCACAGTCCAATTCAGGTTGAAACGGGCTCAGTTCAGATTCTTCAAATCCTACCCACCCTGATTCCCCATACATACCAGGTGAAAGTCCAGGGAGATATTCTCTTATTTAACTTTATTTCGTTCTCTCCTGATGGCAAGGGAGCAGTAGCCCCAGCATCTGAACTTTCAAAAAGGTAAGAAGATTATTTGTTTTTCCTCTGCAAGTCCTGAGAAAGGCATAGGTTCTCTTGGGAATTGTAGTATTTTCAGAGACTGCTGCAAACCAGGAGCAAAAATAAAAGAGAGTGTCTCCCTGCATTCCACCTGCCTATAAGCACAGGGGTCAGGGGATCCAGTTCAAGTGTGTGTGTATGTGGGGTGGGGGTGGTCATGTGAGGGGAATGGGGGGTATGATAATATGAAGTCTGGACTCCAGCACAAAGCAACCCCTTCAAATTGGACTCAGTTCAACTCCATTAAAGGTGAGTTGGACCAGGCACTTAAACCACCAAATCAAATTGGAGCTCCCTCCAAAGCAGGCTCCAATTTGGATCAGATCTTCTTTGCACAGCCCTAATATTCATATACTTTTGACATCTTTTTGCCTAGGAGGAATGTAGTGGGTACAGATGTTTCAAGCATTACAGTATTGATGGGGAAAAGCCACATTTGCTGAATTCTCAGTGGCAAGTTGTTATTAAATGCCAAGAGCAGCTACTAAATGCCTGACATCTGAGGAGACAACTATTCAAGAGGAGAAATTTGGCTATAGGATATCATCATATATTTCTTGCTGATTGGGCCAAAGAAGTCAGATCTCAATCTGAATTTGACCTCATTCAGAAAATGGAGATTGGAAAAAAATTATTTAAAATCACCAGTTAGGTCTAGAGCTTTGAAACTTGTGACACAAGTGGGGAAAGAGGGCAGGACCCCCTATAGTGAATTTGAAGCAAATTGGTCAATTCAGTGGTTTTTGATTAATTTTTGAAATATTTTTTAAAATAGCTAAAATTGGTGAAATTTGGTTTTTTTCAAGGGCAGATTTCTCCACATGAGGTTGTAATGATAGTCAGAACTTTTTCTCTTCAGATTCAGAACGTTTTGTAAGGTTCTGTCTTGAAACAAGCTGGGTTTTGGCATTTTTGCTATTTTTTTAATTCACCAAAAATCAGAGGATTGACCCATTGCCTTAAAAATAAGATAAGTACTCAGTCCTGACGATGTGGACTTCATGTGTGACAAATTTCATATTTGTATGCCCAGACATTCTAGACATATAATTGGGGCAGTGGGGGGTGGGGGAAGGGGGCATGTGGTTACCCCCTTTTATGAAGGCAATGGGCAGATTCCTCCATGTGGGAATGCAATGATGGAGAGGCTTCAGTTCCAGAAGGTTTTGTAAAGTTCTGGTTTGAAACAAGTCAGATTTTACCATTTTTAGCCATTTTATTAACAATTCCAAAAATTCACCAAAAATTTGTTAGGCACTGGGAAATTTTGTTAGGCACCAAAGATGTGTTAGGCACTGGGATACATTTTGGGACAAGATTAGCCTGTACAAAAGAAACAGGCTCCTGTTGAACCAAGATGGAACCAGACAGCTGGTGTTTAAAAATTTTTTAAAAATCATATAGGTGCTTATATGCCAATGCAAGAAGCCTCCAAGCCAAGATGGGCAAGCTGGAGTGCTTGGTTTCTAATAAAAACATAGATATAATGGACATAATGGAAATATGATGGAACAGTGAGAACTGATATTCCTGGATATAAATTCCGTAGAAAGGATGAGGTGTGTGTGAATTGGAGGTGAAGTAGTATGGTATGTCAAAGAAGGGATAGAATCTCAGAAGCCAGAAAACCTAGGAAGACCGGAGTCCTCCACAGAAACTCTATGGGTGGCAATACAAGGCCTGAAAGGAAACGTGTTACTAGGAATGTGCTGTCACCCTCCTGATCAAAACACTGGTAGTGATTGGGAGTTGCAGATAAATTCACATTCAAGTAGTGACAAAGAGGCTAAATTTTACTTTTACTGCTGCTGCCAAGTGGACTTTTGGTATGGCTGGGTCCACTACGTCAAAAAATTTCCAAAACCCAAAACTCTAGTATTGTAGAAAGGCTTTATAGGCATGGGGTGGAGATAAATCATCTATCTATCTATCTATCTGCAATTTCAATACAGTTACTAACAGAGCAGGTCAGGGGAAATAAAAAGCTGGAGAAACACAATCACTACCTGACTCTATACTGGTCCCTACTCAGTCCTCTGTGCTTTCTTACTTCTCAGCTTCTGGCTTGCTGTGCAGACTCTTTGTTCTGATTACAGCACAGGTCTGGGGCTCAATTCAGCCTGGCTGTTCCTTTTCTTCTAGTGATTTCAGCTAGGCTTCTCTTCTTGCTGGCTGCTCACTCTCTGCACTCCTGGATTCATCCTAGCAGACTTCCAGACTCTCTTCTGCAAACTCCAGCTCTGACTTGCTTCAGCAGACTCTCTTGACTTCTCCATCTTCCCTCTCAAAACACTCCCAATATATATTCAGTTTCCTGGCCCAACAGTTTTTAAGCCATCCAATTAGAACAAACAAAATCTCCCTCCATCTTTTTAAACTCTCTTTTCCATATGTGGCTTGTACATTAATTGGAGCATTCAGAGTATTCTGAGAAAGTCAGCCTGGAGGTATCATATAAGTAGACTAGTTTAGAATCAGATTTTTACACTTAGTGTTCTGCCATTCTTTTGCTACAACTGCCATTATTATTGTTGTTTGTATAATTATCAAAACATGATCTCTTTGTTTTATATGAATGGGCTTTGTACCTGTGCAAAAACCTCATTTGGATCATTCCAAACGTCTGCTTTCTCTCAGTTTTTGCAGGAACACCACCACCACCCCATAGGTACGTGGCTGCACTGTCTCTCTCTTCCTTCAGTCTTTCGTCATTTGCTGTTCTGAAGACTTGGATTGACAAACACTCTGAGCTTCTTTTTAAAAGAAAACCCTCTTTGTTTCTCTCGCTCTGATTATTTTATTACATTCATTTCTATCTTACTCTAGTTATTTTCTTAGTTAGCTCTGTCTTTATAGTTTGTATTTTTCTTTATATCGGTATCCCCCCTCAACCCGCTTATTCCCTGCTGAGAATATGCAGCCTCTACAAATTTCTTCAAAAGCGTCTCAAATCACAGTTTCCAAACCTCCTTTGCCATTACAAGACTTAAAGCAGCACCCTAGGGAAGAATAACCCTCTGGTCCCGAGCTATCAAGTTATTACTGGCTCTCCCGAGTATCACCCAACATAGCCAGTCACCCAACCTGATCCATTCATCAGAACTGAGTTGTTGGAGCTTGAGGGAACCACAGGAACCAAGCAAGCCTTACCTGGATCTTCTGCTGCATCATTGCACTGGCAGAGACTATAGGAATCATCTTCCAAAATCCTTATGAAGATAGGGATGTACACAGAACTTGTTCCATGCACTCCCGGGAGGCTTTCCTTTAAGGGGCAGGGGAGGAGCTGCCTACCTGTCAGCCCTCACCCTGCCACTTTCCCCCTGCTGGAACTCTCGTAAAAAGCGGGCGCACGGGACTACAGTGTCCCTCCCTGTGCCTCCGTCAGTGTCGCAATGGATGTAGCCGGTGCACGTGCACGTAGCATGCACACACACACACCAGCCAATTCCATTGTGATGCTGACTGGAGAAGATGGAGGGACGCTGCAGTCCCATGCACCCATGTTTTATGAGAGCACCGGCCAGGGAAAGCGGCAGGGTGGGGCTGGCAGGGAGACAATGCCTCCCCTGCCCCTTAAAGGAACACACACACCCTCGCCCTCCAAACTGGCTCAAACACAAGTCCATGGAACTGGTTTGGCATTCCTAGAATGGAGCGCCAAACAGTTCCGTGCACACCCCTATATGAAGGCAGGTACTGCTGTGACTGGGATAGGCATAGGGAGGGAGATTGATAGCATGATGGCTATGATTTCAGTGGGTACCAAGGGAATGTTTGGTATCAAGACTGTGCTCGTTACTGCTTAGAGCGGTACCACCAAGACGGTGATCGGTACAGCTTAGAGTACTACCATGAAGAAGATTGGGACTGAGGAAATGACCGCTACTGTGTGCACTCAGATGGGTACAGAAGTCTGGATCCGTATGACCCTGATACATCCCTTAGAGGAGGCACTATGATCGTTTCCAGGGTCAGATATCAGCACAGTAGATTGCACTACTACTTGATCTCCCACTCCTGTACTCCAATTTCTTGCAGGTCTGGACATGACTCTACAGATCAAAACACTTCTAGACCAAAAATTCCCCATCTTTCTTCATTGCCTGTGGGGACAGATGCACTACCATGTAAACATAAGGAAACTCCTCATTGCTTTTGGGCCCTAAAACTCCAGCTCCAAAACCTGCAGAACAACAGCATGACACAGTCAGTATCGATGAACCTCAGAATCCATCTCAATCAAAACAGGCAGTTGAGCACCTCCAGGAAGAACCAGACGGAGAAGAATCTGCAAAAGAAAAAGATGAAAATCTTTCTACTCATTCATACTTGGTGTTTTCAGGTTCCTCCCCAAATAACGTTCTTACTGACTCTAAACCCCGCTTACCATCAGAGGATCTCAAACTCTATTTATTTACCACCCAAAACTTATGTCTCTGGGCAGTTTACAACAAAATAAAAATAACATTAAAACATTAGTTAAAAACAAAAACAAGAAATTTAAAATGTGACAATTTAAAAAAAAATTAAACAATATTCTAAAACAACATTAAAAACAATCAAAACAGTATCAGTTAAATACCATTTCACTTCCCTGTTTCTGCCCATCCCACTATTCCTACGAGTTTTACTCAAGATTCACTAGGAAGAAGCCAAGTGCATTATAACAACACTGTGGTGACCAAGAAGGCCATTGTTCCCTTGGTTGCATCAACTGTCAGTCAGCTGCCTATGTCCACTTACCAACGCATCCTCAGTTTCTGTCACAGGCCTCCAGAAGGGTTCTCTACATTCACAGCCTCCATCTCACCGTGTGGAGGATACAGAAGCCTTTCTACAGGACCTTCAAAACATCCTTACAGCCGCATGTAAACCTGCAACATTGAAGCCCCATAGTCATAAATGGAAACATTTCCTCCTGTTTTCAAAATCCAATCACATCAACACCACAAATTTGTCTAAATGAGGTATTTTTTCTTATCTACTTAACTTCAAGAAATCTGAATTGAAGATGTCTTCTCTCAGAGTACACTTAGTGGTTATAGTAGCCCATACCCCACAACGTAGACTCATGGTTCCAAGGCTCAACTGTCAAACAGTTTCTTAAAGACTTCTCTCATTTAGGAACAAACTTCCTGTTTGTTCTTATGAAGGTCCACATCAAAGTCACCAGATCTCCTCTCAGAGGTTCTTGCGCTGGATGGTTTGGACTATACAATTGTCATACCAGACCTGTTCCTCCCACCATTGAAGCCCATTCCACCAGGGCCATGTCTACCTCGTGGTTTTTGATAGATTGTTCTCCTAGATGTCATCTGCCAGGCTGAGACATGGTCTTCATCACACTCCTTAATGGAATATTATGTGCTAGACATACAAGTGGGCCAAGATGACAAGTGCACCAACTTCAGCAGGGCTGTGCTGCAGTAGCTCTTTGTATGACTACTCACATCCAGATAAGGGAGCTTGCTATGCACCCATTCATCTAAAACACAGAAACCACATCAAAGAACAACAGGTTGCTTACCTGTAATTTTGGCTGTTCTAGTGGTCATCTGTGCTTTTACATACTCTCCCATCCTCCTCTCTGTAGTTCACCATCACAGCAGACTGATGGACTGAAGGAAGGGAGAGACAGCATAGCTGCATACCTACACTACGGGTGGGATTCCTGCCAAAATTGAGAAAAACTTGGAATGTTCCCATTGAGCTCTCTGAGCAGATGCAAAGCCCATTCATGTAAAAGCAGATGGCCATTAGAAGAAACAAAGTTACAGGTAAGCAACCAGTTGTTTTTGAATGCTCAGTACATTCAGTACACAGGTATTAACCCTGTGGTTGTGTTTTCATTTTTGTTGTTGGCAATGCACAGTTTTATGGAAACACTTCATTCAGCAAAATGGAGGGTTCCTCACCAAACAATTGAACATCAGTTGCCTGGCACAGGTTTCCGATGGTTACACCCAGGGACACATAATCTATGCAGTTCAATCAGTCCTGACCGAACGACGCCTGATGCAAATGAACAAGAAACCGCTGACAGCTGTTGAATTCCTGACTTCACTAGCTAAGCAGGATCCAGTATACAAACAGGAAGAGGAAACATTTAAGGTAAAGTGGGCATTTTGAGAAATGTGCCTTTCCTTCTTTTATTTATTATTTAACATATTTTTACACTGACCAAAACTAATGTCTCTGTGCAGTTCCTGCCCCCGCCCCCACTTAACTGGATAAACAGATCACATAGTGTTTATCCCTTTTGCATAGCACAAAGATAAGTCTGCCTCTGTTCATACATTTGGAAACATATATCAACCACGTCCACACTGACCTCTTCCTCATTACTAGTTTTGCCTCGCCTTCACTTATTGACTTAAGTCTGCATATGATAACTTGATATGTATATGTTTTTGCTTGTTGTGTGTGACCCAACCAACTACCATTTTAAGGGAGAAGGATTGCTGGGGCTGCTGTGGACTTGTATGGCAGCCCTGACACTGTTGAGAAGAAGTGGTTGCTCAAGCAGCACTACTGCAGTTATTTCCATTCACCAGAATGGGAATGACTATGGTAGCACTGCTCAAGCCATCAGAGCTCCCCTAGCCGAAGCCTCGACTCAAAGAAAAAAATGTGCCCAGTCCCACCAGGGGGGCAAGAGGAACCCTTCGGACACAAGCGAGGGGACACCCTCGCGAAAGCAAAGTTGGGCATCAACAGGGGCGTGCTTGCTATCCCCACGGCTGCTCTTGTTGGCCACTGGACAAGTTCTGTGCCTCCAGTGTCTCAAGCACACTGGCTCTTATTACTGAGGCAACAAGTGGGGTGGGCCCTGTGCAGAGAGAGTGCGGCCATTGAGGAAAAGGCCAGCACTGAGTAGGACAGCCACAGCTCACAGACCCACAAGAGGACCCAATTCCTCCACTGATTGGAAAAGCTGGATGCAGGATGCAATCCAGCAGACCAATGTAGCCACTTTGAATTCCCAGAAGGATCTTCTTGCTCATAGGAGGCGGAGGAGCAGTTCCTCATCCTCTTCATCATAGAACCTGTTAAAAATGAAAAAAATCAGGGAGTAAGAAGCATAAAAAGCAGTATAGAGGTCCCAAGTCCTCAGAGGACTTAGGCGGGGAGTCCCCTGACTTATTTCACCCAATTGGACCCAGGCATTTATCTGGATCAATTCAGGACTCCTCTTCTTCTGATGAGGGGGAAATATCAGATGATAATTGTCAAAACACTCAACATCGGCATGGAGTCCTTTCAACTTCTAGTTAATCAGGCTATTTCCACCTTAGGCCTGAAGACCAATAATGTAGAAGAGGATTCACTGGTCTCTAAGCGTTCACTTGTTCTTCCAAAACCCAAGGCACCTAAGACAAAATCACCTATGCAAGGGGTTTACCAATACTATCAAGGAAGAATGGAAAGTGCCTTCAAGATCTAAACATGCTTCTGCCTTTGCCAACAGGCTATATGACTTTGAAGAGGACACATTAGACTTACTTAGAGTCCCACTCATGGGTGTACTAATAGTGGCTCTCCTCAGTGGCACTGTGGTACCCAAGGCCAGGGACTCCTCCCTCAAGGATTTGCCTGATAAAAAGACAGATGCCACCATATGAAGGGCCCATGAGACCCCATCTATGGCCATTAGAGCTGACACCACCGCCTCCTTGCTCTGGATAGATGAGTTACTAAATGATCCACCTTCTGACCAGGCTAAGATGAGGCGCAAACTATTAGGGTTACAAAGGACCTTGCACCAAAGCACCTTCATAGCAGATGCCACACTGGACAGTGTCAGGTTCTCGGCCTGCTCTGTATGCATCAGTATTTTGGCTAGAGTACTGGAATACTTCAATACAACACTTCTCAATCTAACCTCACTTCTGTTCCATACATGGGAGAGAGGCTGTTTGGTGCTGAGGCCCAAAAGGATGTACTGGTCAAGACTAAGGAAAAGTATAAGTTGTTACCTTTTGCCCACAAGTGGAAAGACAAGGGCCCGCAGCGCAGGTTTACTCAACCATTCAGGGCTTTTACCACCCACTGACCCTCAGCTTCCAAAAAAATTAATAATAAGGTAAGCGACACAAAATGTAATCACTCTCCTGTTATTTGAAAGATAATTTCAGCAAATTCAGTCTAGTAAGTTGAAACCTAACCTATCAACTTAAACTGCAACATACGTGGAAAAATCCTGCTTAGTCATGCTGATATTTTCATTTATTTAACATTCTGTTCAATTTTGGTGGAATGATATAACAATGAAAAGCCACTTTACACTGTGTCTCTCTTAAAGTAGTACACAATTTTTAAAAATGACATTCAATTATGAATCTTTCCCAAGATAGTATCTGGTATATCAGTGCTCAACTCTTGTGCCGATATTATACAAATCAATGGAAACACGTTTGTTTCCCATTTTCATTCAACTTCAGTAATTGTGATAATTGCCCTCTTTTACTCATTTTCTAATAAGCTTTCACACTGTGTTAAAATTCTTAATTGGCACTCTTCACTTCATTTAGTAAAAAAACAAAGCCAAAAAATCCTGCAACAAACAGTTAACCATCTTCCCCACTGAAATCAGATAACTCAACTCGCTTGTGCATCTTGCTACACTGCCAAATTTTGAAGTACAGATTTTCAACTAGAATTATATACCCTAGGAAATAGAGTTGATCACAGAGATTGTAATGCTATCATAACTATAACAACTTAAGTACCACAGCTATGTATTCATGTTAATGAGCCACTTCAAGCACATGATTGCTACTGTTCTTGTTATAATAGCATTCTCAGGAGATCTAAAGATTGTGATGCTTCGTCTCCATGAGCTTCCCACAATTAGGATTCTTGTACAGAAAGGACTACTGCAGGCGGGGGGAGGGGGGACGGGGCATACTTTCAAGCTCTTTAAAAATATGTTTCTACCTGATTCTATAGGTTTGGTATGCAAAGACTCCTCTGGGAAAAGCACGAATCAAGTCACTGACAGTGAGTGAAGACACTGGAAAGGGGAAAGGAAAAGACAAGGGAAAAGATAAAGAGAAGAAGAAAGGGAAGAAGAAAAAGTAGTGATGATTTCTTGGGAAAGTTCTCTTAATATTCACCACAGTTACAAAGCCCTTCATCAGTTGCTGTGGAGAGCAACTATTGCAGGGTGAGGAAACTTTCTTGAAATCTCAAGCCTCTGCTCAGTTCTCAGAACAGCCTGCATCTAAAAGTGTCCTGTGAATAGCATAAAACTTCAGTGTGACATTTAGTTCCTTCAAGGTAACAAACTAATGACCACTGGATTATTACATAGGCCACATATTACTATTATTAGGCTGCTTCTTTAACAAGTTACTTAGACCTAGCTAGGGTATTTCAGTTCTTTAGATTATTAACTTATTGGTAATTTTCCTAAAATTTAACTGTGTATCTGTACTCTTCTTTTTGACCATCTATAGGCATGGTACTTCCCCCAGTGAGGACAGAGCACACAATGGGATCCCCATCAGGTTTAACAGAGCTATGTTTCTCCCTTTCCTCCTCCTTGCACACACCAGTTCACCTGAGCAGTCCAGGGAATGGGAGAGCCCATACCCAAATATTCTGAATAGGGGTATGCAAGAAAAAAATAGTTTTATTATTTCATTTATTTCTACCATTAAAAGTATTTTAATACACATTTTTGTATGTTTCCCCCCATTTTATATTAATGCAAGTCATTTCATTTCTCTCTTTCATTTTGATGCTTTTGTTTCCTTTTCCTTGTTTTTTAAGTGGTTGCCTTCATGGTGAGCAGCAGAGGTCCTATGCATAGCTGTTTCCTGGCAGCAGCCATTTTATTTCAGGGCATTCTGGGGGGAAATTGTGGCTGCCAGTGAGGGCCACCATGATTTTGTGGAGGCCATTTTATTTCCCCACAATCTTCCAGAGTGATGGTGTGTACAGGGCTTTGCGAGAAAATACAATGGCAGCTGCCACAAAAACATGGCCCCACTGATGGACGACATTTCCTCGCTGCAGTGCCCTGGAATGATGTTTTATCCATGGCATAGTGGGGAAATAAAATGGTGGCCACCAGGGGGTGTGTTTACAGAAGCCCTCTGTTTCCTGTTGGACAAAGTAAACACTCCACACCCCTGAATGGGTAATGAATCTCATTCATACGCATTTGTTCCCCATGTTTGTTTCTGAATAAATGGAAAGTGAATAAAATGGGCCAAAAATAAATGTCCACTCTTAATTGTGAGCTGGTGACATGGTGAAAAAGAGAGCTCGATGGGAGGCACGCACAGACTTTCCATTCCATGGACTGCCCCCTTGCACAAATGCCATGTGCACATGAGCGTTTGGGGGCAGGGGGGCAGGACTCAGTTAGCCCAGTGGGGTTCACTTCACACATGGTTGCTGCATCACTGTATGCAGAAGAATTGTGCCATATATTTCCTTACAAAATGTTTTCAGTACCTGAATGCCTAATGTGTTGATAGTTTCCAAGAAAATTGTTAAAGCTGAAAATTTCGCCTCCTGTTTTAATATGCCCATGAGCTATTAACAAACTCTAACCAGCTGCCCACAGGACACTTAGCTATAAGAACCCAGTAGTTATTTTTTTTAAAAAATTAGAGATGCCTGGGTTGTCCCAATTTCAGAAATCATGAGCCCAAATTCCAAATGTGCTTGAAATGGTTGCAGATACTGGCATCCAAAATGACTGGGCTAGAATGGGATTTCAGATTAAACTTCATATTCAAAGAGTAGCTTTGAATCTATTTTGGCTGTGAATCCAGGTGTAAGTCCTGGCTTTCAAAACAGTTTGCAGAACTGATCCTGTATGAAACTAGAAAACAATACAGATAGATTCTTAGGGCCTAGCTTTGCTTTTTCTTCACCGTTTATCAATTTAGATTTTTAGTACTTGGAACACCAATATTTTGACACATTTCACTAAAAAGGTCTTAAATGCACAACTCATTCCAAAATATTTTTGTAGTATACAATGCATGTATGTACACATTGCTGGAAATCTCAGCCACTAAACTTTGGCTCAAATGAAGACATTCCCCCTCACCCAAAGCAAATCATTTATTCCATGTATTGCTGGATTAAAAGAGTTCTGTGTGGACAATGAGAATATCCCTACAAGCCTTTTTTTTTCCAGGCTCTTCAGGTACAGCACAAGGGAGGAGGCATTCTCTGAAGAATACTGGGCCCAAGTGATTTAGGTTATGTGAATTTATGTCGGCTAACACTTTGAATTGTATGACAAAGCTGTGGGACATGGAGGCAAACTCTAGAGTACTGATGCAACATTGTAGCAGTGAGGCACTGAGGCTATGCCCATGACCTACCTAGCTGGGGAGGCTGAGCGGCTGTCGTCCTCCCCTCTGCTACGCCACACACCCACACAAGCGGTGGTGCGGCTAAGGGAAACAATGGGAATGGGAGGACTTCCTCCTCCTGCATCCCAGGATGCCCTGGGACATGAGCATGGCCGTTCCTTCCCCCTAGCTCGCTGCTGGAAATGGCAGCAGGCCAGGGGGAAACTGTTTGTCCCAGCAGCGATCTCTCAGATTATCGCTGATCAAGTTTAAGGAAAACATAGGTTTGCTTAACCTTGCCTACATGCCGGGTTAAGAAGTGGGGTTTGGTGTGGGGTAGTGCCAGGAGCTACCTCGCTCCTGGCTACCTCGCTCCTGGCAGTTCACATGTGCAGCCTAAACCAGGCTGAACTGCCCTAGCCTGGGTTAGGCTGCACATGTGAATACCCTTATTATGGTATAGTGGTTTGGGTTGCTACCTGTATGTTCTGCAACCTCCAAACAGTTTCCAAAGGGAGTTCCTTAAGGATATTACATCTTAACACTAACAAAGGCGTAAATCATGGTCATGAGATCAAAACTGATGAAAGAATTACTATATGTTGGAGATAGATAGATATAGATATGAAAAGGCATCATTAAACACCTTTTTAATGTCTGAACCCAGTCAGTCATTCACAGAGATCCCAACTCCCTCCTAGCACAGGTTTTGTCAAATATCTTTATAATATTTATGAGATGCATCTCTACCTCTATGGGGAGCCTCAAGGACATACAATACAAGTCTTAATAACCATCAAAACAGCCCTGCTTGCTCCTTTCCTGTCCTGCAGCAAAAATTCTCATGAAATTCAGGTATTTTGATATTAAAATCCCCTATTCTCAAACTTTAGTTTTTGAGTGTACACAAGAGTAGATAGAGTTAAAGCCCATCAGGTCTCCCTCAGACTCAGAAGCTTCAGTGGTGTGGGGATGGAGTGGGTGGAGCTGGCCCAGCTGTCAGGGTGGGCAGCATAAGGCACTCCCAGTGGCGGCATGGCACCACTTCAGGCAGTGCCAGCGTTTAAGCTGGAGCTGGTGGCAACTGGCTCAACAATCAGAACTAGTAAAAAGCATTCCCAACCATGGCCACCACTTGCAAATCAAGTCACAAAGCAGAATCCAGGAACACTACCAAGCTCCATACCTGCATTGGCTTGCAATCAGTTCACACAATAAACCATGGCTGACATTCACCACGCGACGGGCCACTTCCACGGACATAGCCCTGTGGAGAATCAAAAATAAAAGAAGTCTTTCCCCACAGCCCCAGTGGGTGCAGTGGGGGAAAGGCTTTCTCCTCACAGCTCTCTCCTCCCTTCGATGGAGTTTTTAACTCCAGAAATCTGTCCCTGAAGGCTCTGTGACACGGGGTGGGGGGCTTGTATAGTGACCAGTGATGGAGTCTCGTGCAGATGTCAGCATAAATCCCAGCAGAGCCCTAGGCAGAAAAAACAGAACCACCCAGATCACGGGGTGAGTGTAGGGTGACCACAATGCAACAACTTAAGATGTTGCTCCAATGAGAAGTTGGAACTAACTAACTGGGGCGAACATAGGAACATAGGAAGCTGCCATATACTGAGTCAGACCTTTGGTCTATCTAGCTCAGTATTGTCTTCACAGACTGGCAGCAGCTTCTCCAAGGTTGCAAGCAGGAATCTCTCTCAGCCCTATCTTGGAGAAGCCAGGAGGGAACTTGGAACCTTCTGCTCTTCCCAGAGCGGCTCCATCCCCTGAGGGGAAGATCTTACAGTGCTCACACTTCTAGTCTCCCTTTCATATGCAACCAGGGCAGACCCTGCTTAGCTTAAGGGGACAAGTCATGCTTGCTACTACAAGACCAGCTCTCCTCTCCAGGCTTATATAGGCCTGCCCTCTAACTAAGCAGTAGGCAACCTTGGATCTCCAGTTGTTGTAGAACTACAACTCCCATCATCCCCGACAAAATAAATTGAATAAAATAGTTCAAAAGCAGCTGGTGAGCCAAAGTTGCCTACCCCTGATCTAACTGGTTGTCTTTCGTTCCACCCTGCCTGCAGAAGCTGTTGAGAATTAAAGCCGCTGTGCTCTATTTCTCCAATGCTGGCTTCAGCTATGCTGCAGAGTTTCCTGTGCTTCCAGAGGTTTTGAGGAGGAAAAGAGCAGGACCACTTCCTTAGGCCATACCGATACAGACTCCTGGGGTTCCCTTCCCAGCATGGCAGTTTCTGAGGCTCCTGGGGTTGGTCCTGCACCTTGTCTCCCCCATCCTCTATGTTCTCCGATACCTCCTCTAAGCTGTCTTATACTGTGACTCAATATAAGGTCCATCTGGCTTAGTATTTACAATTACTGGCAGTGGCTCTCCTTAATTCAGCCAAGATTTTTGCACCCCTGGGAAATCTGCTCAACCTGAGGCCTGCTACATGCAAAAGAGATGCTCTTCCACTGAGCTGCAGTCCTACCTCATAGTAAGTGCTAGAAGGACTGACGTCTGGGCCATGACAAATGGTCTCACTTAACACCTCTGCAAAAGGTTAAAAGTAAAAAAATTCCAAGCTATACCAGGATACCTGCCAGAACGGGTACCCATGAAGTAGGTTGAACAAACTTTTTATCTCCTTCATTATGGAAATGGATTGATTTCCCATCAAGATGTTCTAAAGAAGCAATACACAGTTATGCTAACACCTTTTCATGAAACAGCTTTTTAAACAGGGCAGTAACTCAACTTCTGCTTAAATATAAGGCACTTTGAATACATTATTCTAACAACATAAAAATTAAAAAAACTTTAAATGCTATGATTTTATTATATGATTCTCTTGCAAAATCCTAACATTATGAATGCTCATTTGTGCAACAAATTCATTGAAGAGTGTTTCAAAGGGGACATGCCTTTTTCTTTTCGTTTACTGATTACTACTATAAGAAATTCCAGTGCAATTACTCAAAGTACATTTGGCTGAAAGAACAACAAGCATTCAATCCAATGCCAGTTCTTGCAGTCAAGCCCAAGGTGACTAAAAAAGGAAGATGTCATGTTCTCATTTGTATAAGAGACTGATCTACCAAATTTGAGTTAAATTATTTACATCCCCTATTATCATCAAATTACTGGGCTTTCATTGAAAGAACAATCATAATGTAAGTAATTATGATAGTGATAATGTGAATGTCAGACTTTCATTGCAATTATTTTGAGCTCCAGCATAAAATAATTTACCAATAAATTAATTGGGTTAATTGCTTTCTTCGGATCCAAAAGAATTTACATGGTGTAATGAGTTTTGCTATCTTGATCTTGTGCATAGGTATATCACTATGATTTTTCTGAAATGTTGCCTGATGGAGGTCAGGGATTTGGAAGAAGAATGTCCCCCAATGGGCTAGAATCTCTCTCCATCCCTCAGAACACCCTCATGCTAGTTTGCAGTGCAGGGAAGAGAAAACATTTGAGGCAAGTTCTAATTGGGAGGTAGAGAGAGTCACATACAGAACTGGGAATTTTTGTGCTGGAGATACTTAGACTGTTCTTTACACTTGTTTGGGGGATCTAATGAAGGTTCAGCAGTTTATAGGAATCTGTTTGCTTCCACTATGCTCTGATTGTATACAATGAAAATAAGACAAATATTTCAAAGATGCTACAAGACTCCAGTGTGCTCTCTCAGCAAAAGGAAACCAAACCCAAGTATGCTGCCCTTGGACATCTCCCAACTTGGGAAAGTAAGAAGTGCTTAATGTGAAAATAGCTTCCAAGCTTCCTGAAAAAAATCTGTAATATTGCCAGAACAGTTAAGTCTTGGGATGTAAAGCTTCAGTCCCAGAAAACTTTAAACTTCAGGGGTGTCCACCAGCAGCCCTTCAGCTGTTTTTGGCCTACAACTTCCATCATTCCTGACTACTGGCCACTGAGTCTGGGGATGATGGGAGTTGTAGGCCAAAATCAACTGGAGGGCCATAGTTGGACAACCCTGGTGTAGAGGAAGATATCTGAGCATTTAAAACTACTGCAAGGGAGGCTCAAATAACCAAATGGCTAACCAAATGTTAACTGAAAATCAGATGAAATATAAGGAACAAATGTATAAGGGTATAAAAAGTAACAATAAACATGTGTTTAAGTTCCTAGTAAGCATGAAAGTAGCCCAAGAGGCAACAGGATACTAAAGGAAGATAAGGAAATGGCACACCCATTATTTATTTCAGTCTTGGATCTGAGCCATTGATTCAAGAAGTAGATTTGAAGAATGTCATGAAATGAAGAGGATAAATGATGGAATTATAAGAGCAACACCACATTAGAAAGCAACCAGTCCCTGGGGCTGGATGGCATTCACTCAAGAGGTCTTAGAGCTCACATGTGAAATTGCTGGTCTTTTCGTTAAAATATAGAAAACTAGCATGCTGGGCAGAGGGTCTAATTTCTCTCTGATGTGAGAATTTTGTATGTGCAGGGAGTTATTGACAGGAGGGAGCATTCAGTCTCTCTGTCTACTCCATTGTGAAGTGCTACAGTCCCTATGCCACAGTCCCACACAGGGAATACCACATCTCTCTTTGAATATGTCATTCAGCAATTGCAGGATTTCAAAAGCTTGCCTTCACTGACAACTGAAGCAACTTTATAGAATTTCTGCATCAACCACTTGCAAGGTTATTCTATTCCACACTCAAATAATCGTGTGGATATTTAATCTTTGTTTCGTAGTAGTTGATGAGCACAATCTCCGTAGTTCACATTGTATATTTTGGACAGTGATTCTTGTTACCTAAAAAAATCAAGCCAAGTGAGAACAAGTGGTTTTGAAACTGCTTTTAAGAGGAGTAGAATATTTTATTGTAGCCTTAAGCCAAAGGGTTTCCATGTACCAAGAACGAATGAGGAAAGAACAATGCTATTTGACCTTTGAATACTCTTACCAAACATAGCACCACAAATCCTTGTTGCCCATAAACAAGTCACAGTAGATCATACCTGCAGAGCAGCAATACCACAAGCCTAAGCTGCTGGTATTCGTGGGATCTAGGGGAATAGTGCATTAAAATGGAAGATAGCCAGACACCTCTGAAAATGTGATGAAGTCACATTTCTGAGTGCCTCTCTATAGCCCTGGGCTATGCCCAAATCCTTTACCCTTTTTGGGCCCAAATTATTTTAATAAATGTTTTATTTATTTATTAGATTTTTATACCACTTCACCCAGATGGCTCTAGGTGGTTATGCTGTGATCATCATAGTCAAAACCATCTTGATTCTTGCTGGTCTCGTATTATATAAGTACTATTGGGGAGAGAGTCAGAGAAGTGAACTTTTGTGAAAAGGCAGTTGAAGCCAATTTCTTTTTTGGTATGGGTTTTACAAGCAACACTGAAGCATTTTAACAGTTACATTACTATAACTATATCTGGGCTATGAGTCCCTACCATTGTGTTCCTATAGCGTTTACCAACCTCTATTGCTTCAGTCCAGCAGTTTGTCCACATGTGCATCTAAAACAGCAGTTCTACCTGTACAAATGTGTACTGGATCTACTATGACAAGTAAAAGGAGGCAGATCTGAAGCTCCACCTTGCAAATCAGTAGGCTCGCACAAGCTAATGCTAGGGGTCAACATCCCACGTGATAACAGCTTCAAAGCCCTCAAGAGAAAGCAGGCTGTCAGCCAGGCAAGGGTCAGAGAAAATCATCCATCATCCAGGCAGGCAACCCTTCAGGTTCTAGAGGCCATAGCAGGCATGTGGAAGGGTGGAGAGGAGCAGCACCACTTAGCCAAAAACCAAGTTGAGATATCTGCAAGCACCTAACCCACCCCACATCCCTGATAACTGCTGGCACAGGCAGAATATCCAATACATAATGGATCTACTTCATGCAGAAATGTTGGCGATTGGGATGAGACTAGAGAACTTTCCATGACGGAGGTGGCTGTTTTCTGGAATGTGTGCTCTGGCTCTCCTGCATTCAACCTCCTCCCACACCTGAATCCTCAGGTGGTACAATCACATGGGAAGACTGGGAGAACCTGCCTTGCTGTTTGGCAGCTGCTTTAAAACAGCCTGAGTTTTAAAAACAGCTTAACCAGATGAAGTCATCCACAAGCCATGAGATCTGCTGAGGCTTAGAATACCCCATCACCTGAAGTGAGACACGACTACAAGGAACAGGCCTTTCTTAGTGGTGGCCCTTCATTGTCAGGCTCCTGAGAAATGCCTGCCAAGTTTGCTCAAGTTCATCTTGTTGAACTTCTGCAACCAGACTATGACAAGGCTTGTAGGGAGGCCAAGTTAATTGCATTTTAATAACTGTGCTTTGTTAAATAACTGTCTTGAATTATTCATTGAGTGATTTATTTGCTATGATTCCTTCAGGTGTATGGTGCTTATCTGCATGCTGCTTGGAGAACCTTTGCAAGGAAGTGAGGCATAGATTTAAAAATAAATATCCCATGAACTATTTTATTTATTCACTACATTTCCATCTTGCCCTTCTTCCAAAGAGCTCAGGGCAGTATGTCTGCTTGGCCTCCCCTCTTATCTTCTCAAGGACTCTAGGAAGTAGGCTAAGAGAGGGCAACTGGCCCAGGTCATTCAGGAAGCTTGTGGCTGAGCTTGGGTCTCCCTGGTCTTTTCCCATGCTCGGATGCATTTGTTCTCATGGGAAAGGTAAGCGTCCATGCATGCCACATCGTTTGAAGTCCAGGGCTGCAGGGTACTTCAGGCTGAGAAGAAGGACACATTGCTACCTGCAGAGCTCCAAGGCCTTTTTTGAGCGGTGTATGCAGATGTATTCAATCTTAGGGCTTGGGGGGGGGTACTGTAAACTCTCACTCATAAAAGTAAGAAGCCCTGCATCAATAAGCAGCACAAGGGCTTGTCCTCCTTCCCAACTGTGGTCCTTTGTTTGCTGCTCAAGATCTCAGCTGTAGCTCGGTGCCTCAAAGCTCATCGGATAGCATGCCTCAGCATTCCATTCACACACACCTGAATGAAGCTCATTGTTTAAATGCCCATTAAGAAAACAGAATATGCCTTTTCTCTCTAGCAAATACAAAACTCGGTAATACAAAGTGAAACTGACTGTTCTATTAACATCCATCCTGCATCAGGAAGTTTCTAAAGGGTGGAAATTTTATAATTGACTTTTCTGCCAGTAGCAAATGTCACTTTTTCCTTAATCCTTCATAAGTCAGTAAGGTGTTTCAAAAGCCTCCAAGGCTATCACCACAACAGGACTTACAAATTAGCACATTTTTCTGCTTTTCATTAGACACAATACAGAAATCTTCTCATATTAGGGTTTCTCATCTCATTATTGAAAGTACTAGTACTTTGGAACTTCTGCTAGCAAATTATAATGTGCTCAGCTAGAGTCTATTGTAAAATCAGCACTTCAAAAACTATCACATACTTGTTCCTCTTTAAGCACTGGAAATATTGGAGTCTATTTTAAAAAGCCTTATGGAGTCTGTCTAGCCTTGCAAATCATCGCTGTGCTATGCCGAGCTCCCTTTTATTTTCTGAGGGCGCCAAGCCATTTTTGTTCTTTCAAAAATAAAAAGGGAGCGTTTCTTGCTGTGATTAAAAATTACTTAAGGTAACAGGCTGCATTAAAACCCCAAATCATTTTGGGCTCTCTTCTCTGGCATTTGCTTTTAAAATTTCTGGCACTACAGGCTCTACTGGGTTGACCTCCCCTCCTGGTGAGCGGGTGACATTACTCAGACCTCCCAGTATTGAAAAATGCGGGCTTCAACAACGTTCTGCTCACTCCCCAGAGGGAGGGAGGAAGATGGCTCAACAAAGATGACATTGCATACCAGCTGCATGCTGTCCGACAGAACTATTGCAGCGGACCAATCAAAAGGGGGGGACACATACAGCTCCAGCTAATTTCACAAGTACTCCTTTCAAACATACCAGAGCTCATAAGAGAAGTACCATATATTCTACAAAGATACTTTCTTGTGATACATAAGGCTCTTTCTCCTACAGAACAACCAAGCACTGGTGATTCTTTTTAAACGTCGTTCAGATGAAAGAAAGCAGCATGATCTCTCACTGGCCCTTCAGCACCATTATGACCTTCTTGCTGAATTCCATTTGCTCTAGCCAATTGCTTGATTTTTAAAGGAAGGAAGATGACTTCCTGGCCCACTAGCACAGCAGAGGGCACCTTCTACCCATTGGCAGCAAGTTATACTATTTGTACTACTATCCCCCTGAGGTCAGTGCTAGAGTATCAAAAACTTCCTAGGGATATCTGAAAGGAGCGGGTGGGGGGGAAGCTGTCAGGCAAGTTGGAATATCTGTAAACAAAACTTTCCGTTTCTGCAAGCAGAAGAGGCAAAGAGGCCGTGTCAGTCTTTTCTTAGTTTAACCCATTAGGACGTAATCTGAGCCTCTGTTAAAGGTAAAGCTAAAGTGTGCCGTCAAGTCGGTTCCGACTCCTGGTGCCCACAGACCCCTGTGGTTTTCTTTTGGTAGAATACAGGAGGGGTTTACCGTTGCCTCCTCTCGCGTAATATATGCGATGATACCTTTCAGCAGCATCCTATATAGCTGCTGCTAGTTTCAATAGCAAGGAACAGCTCCATGATCTTAATCATGCCTAGGGGGCATCTCTTCTTAAAGAAGAGCTATCTTCTTGTTTCTTGCTAACAGTGCTTCCAGAAAGTGCTCTCCTTCTTCAGGGATATACAGGAATACAGAAGAGATTTTTTTTTTAAAAAAAATCAAAAGTTTCAGTTTAAGATTCACTTGTGCTCTCAGCAATGCGGAATTCAAAACTAGGGTGCTCACCTTAACTTGTGTGCCATATAAACAATAATGACTTTACAGAGTCTTATGCTGTGGTTTTGAAATTAGGTTTCATGCACCCACACTTTGACCTGGTCTTTGAGTTCAAGACTGGGCTGGGAAGGGATGCATTCAGGAAGAAATCCAAGATTTAGAACAATCTGGACAGGCTCAAACACTGAGCCAAAACCAACGAGATGAAGTTCAACAGAGACAAATGTGAAGTCCTGCATTGGGAAAGAAAAATCAAATACACCAATACAGAATGGGGATGGGGACAGGGCTTGGCAAGGGAGCTCCTGTATAGAATATCTCTTGCTTAGAGACAAAGCTGTGGGTACTCCACAATTCTGCCCAAGCAGAAAAAGCAGGATTTGTGATATTCAGAATCACAAGAATATAAGCTTGTGTGTGTGTGTGTGTGTGTGTGTATGCGCATATGTATCTATCTACAGTAACTGTACAAAAACATTCCAGTCTTTATAGCTGGCTGCCAGGGTAGACTGTGGTCAACATCTGGCGAAATCTCCAAAGCTAGAGGGAAGCTGATGAGAACTTCCAGGATTGAAAGCTGGGGCTTTGATGCTTTGCTTTGCTCTTTTCTCCATGACTACTAGTAATTGAATAGCATGCCTCAGCATTCTGTTCAACACACCTGAGTGAGGCTCATTGTTTAAATACCCATTAAGAAAACAGAGTATACCTTTTCTCTCTAGCAAATACAAAATTCTAAAATGCAAAGTGAAACTGACTGTTCCATTAACAGCCACCCTGCATCAGGAAGTTTCTAAAGGGTGAAAATGTTATAGCTGACTTTGCTGCTTGTACCAAATGTCACTTTCCCCCTTAAATCTTCTGCTAACAAAAACGGTGAATCTATGCAAATGAGTAAAGTAATTGACAAGTCAAAAAATAAGGCATTGCATTGCATTGCATTGCATATGTAAAATAGAAAACAAAACTGAGACTTTCAGGTACCAAACTTATTTTTGAGATGCGAGCATTCCTGTGAAATGACATGCACATCACTATAGAATCTGGCTGTAGAAGTGTGTGCTTTTAAGAAGCACTGGCTAGCTGGATACAGCTATCATGGGGCATGGTAAAGGGCAGCCTACTTCAAAAGTGGCTATGCAAGCCCCTCACTGCAGCATACATATTAAATGATACCCTTGAGATCTAGACAGTATGCTCTAGACATGTACTGGCCTGCCAAAAGCAATGGATTGCATTGCGTAGCTCAGTTCACTCCAAGTTAGCTTATACACTGTAAGCACGAGGGAACATTTCATGGAGCAGAATATCAATGACTGATGGTTGCGTTTACATAGGGTTTTTTTTAATTGTTTCACATCTGAGTTTAGAGAACTCCAGACCCTGCAAAGAGCCACAAGAATTTGAAGAGTCTTGTAAGGGTCAACACGGGTGAGATTGTAGTCAGTTATTAGACATGTTTCTTTAAGTTCTCACTAAAGTCATCTTTGATAGGAATGGAAATCTTTGATTCCTCTGGGCCCAGAACTCTGAGAAGGCCCACCTGAGACAACCTCACAGGGTGGGTCGAAGTTGGATGGCAGAGGCGCCAAGCCCTGAAGGGCTTTATAGGTGATAACCAGCACTTTGAATTGGACTCAGAAGTGAACTTGCAGCCAATGCAGTGAAACAATGGTGAAACATGATCATATTTTCTGCTGCCCATTAGCAGCCAGGCCCCAGCATTTTGAGCCAGCTGAAGCTTCTGAGTTATCTTCAAAGGCAACCCCTAGGGGCAGAGCCACCATTGGGCGAAAGGGTTCAAAGAACCCAGGATGCCAATGGGGAAAGGCCCCTGAGCCCCATGACTTGGGCTCCATAGGAGCCCAGAGCAAATTCCCCCCTCCCACACCTGGGCCGCCAAGAGCCTGGGCGAACTCTTTGCCAGTTATTTCAGGCAGCTCCGACTGCCCAATAGAACGTTTTTCCCTTCCTCTCCCTCTCTGGAGGGAGAGAAAGGGGAAAAGGTCCTATCAGGCAGTCAACACTGCCTGAAATGACAAGCTGAGAGCTCGTTTGGGCTCTTGGCAGCCCAAGCCACGCCCCCTTGTGTCACAGGGGAAACTATTGGGCAGTTGGAGCTGCCTGAAATAATTGGCAAAGAGTTCGCCCGGGCTCTCAGCGGCCCGGGCATGGAAGCCAAGCCCCGGGTGCGTGACATCACACACACAGGCATATTGGAGGGGGGGCAACGAGCGGGGCTGGACACCGGCCGCCACTCGACTGGCTCCACACCTGGCAATCCCAGGTAGGGCGCATTGCAAAAGACCAACCGAAAGGTAACAAGGGCATGCATTATGGATTCAAGGGCCTGCTGGTCGAGGTAAGGCCACAATTGGTGCACCAGATCAAGAGTCTTGGAATTAAGTAGCTAGAAAATCCAGTTGCAATCATCTTCATACACAGATACTGGCCAACATTCAGACTAGTAAAGTAAAGTAAAGTTGTGCCGTCGAGTCAGTGTCAACTCCTGGCACCCAAAGAGTCCTGTAGAATACAGGAGGAGTTTACCATTGCCATCTTCCATGCAGTATGAGATGGTGCCTTTCAGCATCTTCCTATATCACTGCTGCCCAATAGAGGTGTTTCCCATAGTCTGGGAAACATACCAATGGGGATGTTACTTCCCTGCTGTGCTAGTACTGCACTATTATTTTATTATTATTATTATTGTTGTTGTTGTTGTTGTTGTTATTGTTATTAAATAAATAGTGCAGCAGTTCTGAATTCTAGACTAAGGCTGCATGACTCTTAGGAGCATATTATCATGATGCACAGTGAGCTCTGGAGGGAAGGGGAGATATACAAAAAATTTCACTTCTCCCGCAGCCTTAGTCTGGAGCTCAATACAACCTGCACTACTAGCTTGGATGACAGCCAGTTTTTTGCTTGTTCAGCTTGTAATGGTGAATGTATCCCCTGCTAACTGAGCAAAGAGGCACCTTTTTAGTGGTGATTCTCTTTATTGACCAGGGAGAGAGCAACTGGCCCTATCAATCCCCAGCACAGCATCCCTCCAGTGGCTGTTACTGGTGTCTATGTTATGTTTCTTTTTTAGATTGTGAGCCCTTTGCAGATGAAGCCATTTTATTTATTTATCTATATTTATGTATACTGCTTTGGAAACTTTGGTTGAAAAGCAGTATATAAATGTATTCATAGAGATGTCAGCAAAGTTCTCTCAGTTCAGGCGCAGAGAAAAAAAATGGGAGCTTGAAATACCCTTCCCCAAACAGAAGGATGGACTCCAGTTGTCTCCAAAAAACTGCTTATCAGCCTTCCTTCCACTCTCTTCTCCCAAGTGTGACATACCATTGCTGTTTTTGAGCCATTTTGACATCCGTTTTAGTCACATTCTCTAACATGGATAGAGATTTTGGTGATTTTATTCCCTCACATAAGGGAATTGCTGCTTAATGCCACTGTTCTGGATGTTATCTCTACTTCTCCAAGACAGTGAGCTATTTTTTGGCCTTCAGCGAAGAGGCCCAAGTCAAAACAAAATTGGGAGATCATTTGCACCTGACTTAGCCCTGGCAACAAGTGGAATTGGGGGCAGGGATGTATAATAGCTAGAGTGTCATCAGGGGCAAAGCTAAGAGCTAACACAGAGACTTTGAAAAGGACACCTTTTTCGCCTGGGCTTTATTGGAGAGTTTTGGATGAGAGATTTACTTTTCAAAAGTAACTTTTTGATGCTTTTGAAATGAACTGTATCCTACTTTGAACAACACCTGCAAACTCTGCAAGGTGTTTCCATGCTTTCTAGTGTAATCATTGCAATCTACCTTAAGTAGGTTGCAGTGTTTTCATGCTTGCCACTGTCTCTATTTTGATATTGGTCAAGGTGGACTCTAAATCTAGACATGGCGAAGACTTAATGAAATTCAGAAACTGGCTGGCATCTTCCACAGCACTGCAATGATGGAAGAAAAGTTCCATCCTCACAGAGCTGCAAGAGTCGAGCTGGGATGAAGCCTTGTGCCACAGCCTAGCATGGGGGAAGGGGAAGTGATTTTAGTTTATCTTCCTTCCTTCCTTCCTCCAAAAGCCACTTTTGCTGCCAGAAATATGTCCCTAAGGGTCACACAGTGACATATTTATGGCAACAAAAAGGGCTTTTGGAGGAGAAAAGAGAAGGAAAAATCACTTCCCCCTTCTCATCCACCCACGCTGGGCTGTGAATCAAGGCTTCAACACCGCTAGGCTCCTGCAGCTATGTGAGGATGGAGCCCTTCTTCCACCCTCATATTGCGGTAGAAGATGTGGGCCACTCTATTTTAAATAATCCTATTCCTTACAATAATTTCTAATTATTAATCTTTTTCATTAAAGAATGCAAAATTAAGAAAATCAAAAAGAACCAGAATATATTCAAAAAAGAATTGTCTTTTTCCCCATTATAAAACTAGAAATCTCACTAATTAGTGATGAGAAGCAATTTTCAAATATATCAAAGGGTGCAGTTAAATTTAGCAATTTGAGATTTTTGATAATATACAATCCTTAAAGAGCAACAATCTATATTTCTTCTCTTATATTTAACCCCTATGAGAGGGATTCTCATAGAAATCCCTTAGGATGAAGCCCACATTATACAGTCAGCTTATTTTACTGTCATTGCTTCAGCAGCTTTGTTTTGTTTCTCATTGGGGATGAAATACAGGTTTTTAAAAAGTTAGCCAAATGTGGGGTTTTGTTTTGTTTTGTTTTGCATGTGAATATGTGAGTTCAGCTTATATCTGAAAAAAAGCAGGGGGGACTGCCTGTCATCTTCTCTTTAAAGGACTACCAATTTGAAATTTTGAGAAAAGTTAATCATTAAATCAAAGTATATGTATTTTTAATGTTCACTCACCCATCAAAGCAAATGGTTCTGACCTTTATAAAACAGACTTGGAAAACTTAGATAAGATATTCAAATACATTCCATACAGTTGTTAATTTTTTCAGATTTGATCCATGGCTCAGAAATGGTCCACTCGTTTCAGTTGTATCATATCTAACACAATATCAAAATAGTGTAGAATTTATTTATTTTTTTAAACCAATTTTGCACAAGCACTGTTTGGCACTGGTGAAATCTCCTATTGGTTTCAGTGACGTTTCTCCACTGGAGCTGCTTTACTGCTATGAAATAACCAAATCCATTCACGATTTAAGGTGATTTAGATTTACATCAAAAATTAGCCAGTTGTACTTAATAGGGTTGTGGAATGGGGCTTTAAACCTTTTGACAGAAACTGATCTTATGTTGCGTGGATAAGTCTGATAAGAAGTCAGTCAAAATTATTCATTTGCCACAGTTGTTCCTCGACTGAGGCTAGATGAAGGTTACTTTTCACTTAGACATCACAGTAGGTTCGTACCTGTGAAGTCTCCCATCTGAAGTGGGAGGGTCCTGCATCAAGGACCTTATTCCCATTCCTCTGCATGACTCCTCTAATCTCCTCCATTAGGGCAAGCATATGCCTCTGCTCTCCCCTGTTTCCATCCCCATATAGCTAGGCTCTCTGCACAGGGGGACTTTCAAGTGAAACTTACTCAGTGTTACGTCGTACTTTGCCTTGGAGTCACAGCACAAGGCAGCAGGAATAGGGCTAGGCTTTTCCTCTATGCTGTGGTCAGAGACAAAGTGAATCTATCTAAGATCCGCTTTGAAATCATGCTGAGAAAAGCAGAGAAAGAAAGAAAGAACAGGCAATCAGGTAGGACATAGAGAAGAACTAGAGAACAAGAGAAGACAACTGATCACCATCTTTCTCTGGTTGTGCCCAGAGGGACTGCTCTACTCCAACCCCATTTTACACTCTCAGCCATGCTGATTGTTGGTCAACAGTATTTATGACATTCTATGATAGCAAAGAATTGAATGCTCCCTATAGGCCCCAGGTTATGAAGAAGAGGAATATCAGGGAAGCCTGCAAGAAACTGAAACATTTGCGGGGATTAGAAGTTCAACACAAAAGCACCTAAAATTTGATTTTGGCCTGTGTAATATATATACTTAATTTTAAATAGTTCAGTCCTAATTGGAAATTCTGGCAATTTTTATTACCAACATTAGTTTCAAGACCTTGAATTCTGAAATTCAAATGGCTGACATACCATGCAAAGGTATGGCAACCTAGTAAGTCTGTGTGCACCCTAAATTGCACAACTGTGTGAATGGTGCAAATGCTATCACACAAGTTTAAGTTTATTGGAAATAATGAGCTTGCTCTTATGTGACATTGCACAAGTTGCATGCACATAAAGTTACTGGGCTGACATACCCTTGCTTGGTGTGTCAGCAAGCAATTTCATGTTCAAATATAAGCATAGGAACCAACATTTAAATTGTATTACTGAAATTAAAACAAAGATCCTGCTTCCAAAATTTGAAAACGGCATCTCCCAGTTTAAACAATTTAAAGGTTAGATTTCATATTCTTGATTTTTATTGCGATTATTGCAATCCAAAGTTCATGGCTCAGGATTTCAGGTTTAGGGTTTAATTCTTTAAATTCAACATCAGACAATACATATTCAGTGCAGGTCTGAATAAGCAGGCCAAATTATAAGTGACAGGAAAGGCTGAAGAAAGGATCTCCTGACATCTTTCTCTTTATCTCAAAGCAGCTGCCGAGGGGGGGGGGGTACGTCCTAATTTGTTCATGTTTTAACCACATTTAATTAGCTGTGTGCAGTGCTGTCACAGATTCCCTCACCAACTGCAGACTACCACCCCATTTTCCAGTATTGGATGTTCTTTATTGATGAAGATACCCAATCAAAGCTTATGCTGGGGAGCACTGCAAATTCTGCAAATTCATGTCCAACTGAGATGTCTAGGGTTGTGAGGGGGTCAGTTCACACCCCCTCTGCCTTGAATTTGAACTTAGAACCATCTGTCACTCACTGTGATATTTTTAATAACTTTTTTGAGGATAAAATCTCTTGTATTCATGCTGATCTAGACTCCACAGTTACTGCAGAGTCTATTGTAGAGGTGTCCAGCAACTCCTCTTGTTGGATTGGATTGGATTGGATTGGATTGGATCACTTTCAGTTTGTTACTTCTGAGGATGTAGACAAACTGCTTTGGACTATATGCCCTACCATCTGCTCTCTTGACCCTTGCCCAACTTGGCTTATTTATCCTTGCGTTTGGGGTGGTATATAAATGTGTTAAAATAAAATAAAATAAAATAAATAATCTGGCAGTCACATTATTAGAAATGGTCTGGTAAATATCATAAATGCTTCTCTGAGGGAGGACAAGATTTCTATTATTAGAAAATACTTGAAGAGACTTGCATTGGACCCCTCAGTTGGCTAATTACAGACCTGCCTCTAATCTACAGACCTGAGCCATTTTGGAAGGGTGGTATAGAAATTGAATGAATGAATGAATGATCTTCCTTGGCTGGGCAAGGTAATCCAGTGAGTGGTCACTTCTCAGCTCCAGGCAGTTTTGGGTGACACAGATTATCTAGACCCGTTCCAAACTGGCTTTCGGATGGGCTATGAGGTTGAGACTGCCTTGGTCGCCCTGATGGATGATCTCCAATTGGTGACCGACAGAGGTAGTATGACTCTGCTGATCCTTTTGGATCCCTCGGTGGCTTTCGATACCATTAACCATGGTATCCTTCTGGGTCGCTTGAAGGAGGTGGGATTGGGTGGCACTGTTCTACAGTGGTTCTGTTCCTACCTCTCTGGCAGATTCCAGATGGTGTCGCTTGGAGACTGTTATTCTGCAAAGCGAGAGTTGAAGTGTAGAGTTCCACAAGACTCCATACTGTCTCCAATGCTATTTAACTTCTACATAACACAGACCTGAGTTAGCCTCCGAGTTAACTTCAAGGTCTCTTTGCCCAGAGACTGACCCTTTTACCTCCCTCTCCTTGATTGTCTCAAACAAGCTAAACTAATCATTCCTCAGCAAGGAAGCAGATAAGGCACAGCGATCACTGCTCCCCTTCCCAACAAAAGAGGTTAATGGGTCATAGGATCTCAGGAGATGTGCTCATTAAAAATACCAATTGGTTTACTGAGTCTTTCTGACCTGACAGATAGGTCCTTGCATGTCCATTCAGTCAATTTACATACAAGTTGTTCTTGACCTTTTCACACCATTGTGCTTATGCTAGCACACCCAACAAAGACAATGGATTATTTTGAGATCCACAGGTATTCCCCTCCTCAGGAAAGAGGAGGAACCAGCATTTTGCTATTTGCACATTTTGGGCTATAACTGGCCCTAGTTTCATGAACCAGTGTGCATGGTCTCTATACCTTGGAACCACTTGCCGTTTGGGCAATTGAACTGACACCTACCATAACACCTGGCTGTTTATTGTTCTTTGTGCCATTCCTGCTCTCAGCCTCCAAATCGGCCTTTCTCACTGGCCCAATCTGCCCAGCTCACTTTGCTGCTACAAGAAGCTGGCTACATGAGACTATACCCCTTTGGCTGTATCCCTGCTGCCTAACCCCCGAACAGCAATCAGTTCTCCGCTGCTGCCTCCCGACTTCCGGTCTGTTCCAGAGGAAAGAGATCCTTTGGCTGCACCTGAGCCATAAGGAGTGAGGTAGTATAATAACCACTGTGCCCCTCTGGGCCTCTCCCTATCTCTGTTCTTTCCTAAATCCAAAAACCTATTTCTCTGAAGCCTTCTCTCTCTAGCCAGTCTGAAGTTCAGTTAATTCGGACACCAAGCTAAATTGCCTTTTTTAAGTGTCCTGGTTAATCTCTCTGACATATTTTAGTAATAATATTGCCTTAATCAACTTTCCCCACTGTATCCTTCAATAAATTGTATTGAATCCCAATACAATTTGTGAATCTCAGCTTACTCTCTGTCAGTTAATTTGCCCGGGTCCAGAACTTTGCACAAATTTATTCTGACATGCGACTGCTCCATTCTGGCTCGCTAATTCCCCCACACAAGCCCGAACGCATTTAGGGGCGTCACCAATCATCCCAGAGCAGTTCTATTAATACAGTGTAAGACTGAAAAACTCTTAGCTAATTTAGAACCTGGCCTGGTTCAAGGAACAGCCTTACAAATTTACAATATTGATCACAGGTAGGCATGGTTCTAGTAAGAACTAATCTGCCTACTTTCCTTTCACTATCCCTACAAC
Organism: Hemicordylus capensis; assembly: GCF_027244095.1. NCBI lineage: Eukaryota > Metazoa > Chordata > Lepidosauria > Squamata > Cordylidae > Hemicordylus > Hemicordylus capensis. The sequence continues at coordinate 229,636,610 of NC_069657.1, forward strand.
TGGACTAAATTAGCACAAATTACAGTAACTGGACTAAGTTAGCCCACTTGTACCTCAAACATTCATGCATCCGCCATCTTGAACTGGGGTGGATGACGGCATCACAAACTATGGTTTTTGAAGTGTCCCTACAACTGTACCAAATCTGGTCAAAATTGGTTTCCACTTGCACCTCAAATGTTCATGTGTCCACCATCTTAAATCAGGGTGGATGAAATCATTGCAAACTATGCCCATGGGCCATCCCTAGGTGTCCCTACAGCTGTAGCAAATTTGGTTCACAAGTTAGCCTACTTATGCCTCAAACTCCATGCATCTGCCATCTTGAATAGCAGTCGATGACATCATTACAAATTATTGAGGTGTCTCTATATGTCCCTACAACTGTGGCAAATTTGGTTCAAATCAGTTAGGAGGTTCACAGGTTAGCCCACTTGTGCTTCAAACATTTATATGTCTGCCATCTTCAATCAGGGTGGATGGCATAATCACAAACTACACTGTTGAAGTGTCCCTATGTACCCCTACAACTGTACCCAACTTGGTTCATATTGGTCCAGGCACTGTGAAGTGTAGAGAGAGAGAGAGAGAGAATATACCGGGTGATCACATAAGCCTACTAGAAGGTAAGCTAAAAAACGATTGAGGAGGATAGTGCCTGCACATTTTGCTGGCTACCTGAGTTAAAAGAGCTAGAGCTTAGGCTTTTAAGAAAGAAAAGGGGGGAAAAGGAAAGAAAAGAAAGCTGGGAATCCAGGCTAGTGAATGGACTAAACGGTCAGCACATGGCATGGCTAAAGCCTGGGGTAAAATCCAGCCAACCGGGCAATCTAACAACCTTAGTAAAGAGTAAGGAAATTGCTTGTAATATAGCCCTGGTATAATGAGACTCTGAAGCTACTATTAGGCTTGTTCTAAAATAAAATCTGCCAGCTCTTACATTCGTGGGTTCAAACATAACCCCCCCCCATTTACTAGTAATCTGATCAGTCAGCTTTTGTTTGCCAATATGAAGTGATCCAGAAAAAGGTAGCCCTTATCTACTACTTTGTATGCTTGTAGTAGAATTTTATCTCTATGTCCTTAGGGAGAAAATGTTCCACAGTCTTTCTCTGTTACAGAATTCCTTTTAAAATGTCTGAGTTCTGGTTCTTTTCAATGACTCTCATATATATATATATATATATATATATATATATATATATATATTACACACACACACTTCCCTGTGCTAATCCCAATGGTGAAAAAGGAGCTGGGCTCATTCTATTTTTAGTAAAGCAAGTAACACATCTCATTTACGACTGGCAAAATGGTTCCCAGGCACAAAGTGCTCCGAAAGTCCTGCTTCGACGACATCCCTGATCACCCACTCAACTCAGATTTGGTTACTAGATTAAAGAAAGCACTGGAAGTTGGAGATGAAAAGACTGTGATGGATATTCTCTGCAATGAAATCAAGCATGTGGATGCCACCATAGAACTATCTAATGATGACTGGATGAAGGCCCCCACGGCTCAGTTACACCCTCTGGTATTAGTAGGTAACTGGATCATTTGTGCAATTAAGAACTGGTTCATCTTGAGAAAGCAGCTGTAATTTAATGGATTTGCTTGATTAAATTATCCCATTTACAAGGTTGCCACTGCACCATGGATGCTTGAATTCTAAGCTCAAAACCAGTTATGCAAATTAAGAATGCTAATTTGCTTTTCTGAAATAACCTTGCTCAATCTGCATGCTCTACTCAGAGGTTCTGCAGAATTTTGAATTTTGGACAAGTACCATGAGGAGGAGCATGGTGTGTGATTAGGGTGGGGCAAAGCAGTCACTACAAGTTGCCATGTATTAGCACAAATATGCCAGTCTCTGGAAAACTTACAAAAGCCCTCTGAACATAGGATGCATCTTCATGTCTTCTTGATGCAAGAATGAGGGCACCATAAAATAAACTTTCACTTGAGAGAAAATCTGATTTTCTGATCTGAGGTTGAGCTTCTGAAATAACACATACGTCATGCATGCACACAGCTGAGCAATGAAGCAACCACCAAAAGCTAGTTTTCATAAATGGGTCTCTGGGTGCTCCTAGGTGTCATCACAGAAGCAACAGTAGCACCAATCAGTGCATTAGGTGGGAAGTACTTTCCAGAAGGAAGCATGGGTGTTTGGAGGTGCCACCACTGTTTAGGCTTAATGGTTTCTGTGTTCCCCCTCACTGATCATCCTGGTGCAACTGCATCAGCGCAGAGATCTGCCTAGCCCACCTGGGATTTGTGGGAGTCACAACTGCTTGCTCTTAAATTTGTGTCTAACTAGGCTTGAACATTCCATGCCTTTCTGCTACCAAGCTTGAAATGCTCTCTGGTCTCAGCTGTGGCCTAAAAATGCCTGGATAAGCATGTCTTTTTCCAGTGTGCTGCCTATACATTTAAAGCTTGAGACCTAAGCATGACAAGGCCCAACTCAAGCTGATGTTGTCACCTTACTGAGAAGTGAACCTGCTGGCAAAGAAGCAGACTAGCACCTGCCTCAAAGGCTTGACTATCTCTTTTGTGGTGTGGCAAGAGAAACAATCGGAAAAACCTAATGCTTAACTAGGAGGAAGATGCTGAAAGGCATCATTTCATACTGTGCGGGAGGAGGCAATGGTAAACCCCTCTTGTATTCTACCGAAGAAAACCACAGGGCTCTGTGGGCGCCAGGAGTCGAAATTAACTTGATGGCACACTTTACATTTACTTATTGCTTACAGAACAATCTGAAAGATACAAGGCAAAAAGTGAAGATTGGATTAATATAAAATACGCAGCTTATCTTCCAACCTAGCACACTCATTGTATCCTTGATGATGCAGAACTAACTACTATCTGAAAGCTGTTGTAAACCGCCCTGAGCCATTTTGAAAGGGCGGTATATAAATCAGATAGATAGATAGATAGATAGATAGATAGATATTAACCATATACATTATAAAACACTACTAGATGGACACACACTGCCCAGCTTCTGGACTGATCTAGAATCTTCATCTGAAGCTTCCCTCTAGGCCAAAGATTAGCATATCTGCATGCAAACCAATGGAGTCCAATGGCTTTGAGTTGGGTGGGAAAGGGCTCTGAGGGGACAATTTAAATAGGTTGATCTTTGCTGCAACCTGAGATGTGTTTTGTTTGGGGGACTTTTTTCTAGAAAGAAATCCAAATCGGTCTCAACAAAAAGTTACTAGCTGCTGTGGGCAAATATTCTTCCCCCTCACCATTAAAAATGGGGACCCCATTAAAGACACATTCCATATGGCAGGCTTCCCCACCCTGCAGCCCTCCAGATGTTGTTGAACTACAACTCCTAGTATACCCAGCCACAATAAATTGTGTCTAGATGTGCTGGGAGTTGTAGTTCAGTCACATCTGGAGGGCCACAGCAGGTTGGGGAAGCCTGCTATATGGCAACCATTTTTTGTGGCAACCATATGGCAACTATATGGCAACCATTTTTTTGTTTCTGGCTTTCAGCTATTAAATCTCCAAATGCAGGGAAATGGTAGCCCTTCTCATCCTCTCATCTTATTTACTCATATCGCATGAACTATTTTTGCCTGTTCCTGTGCATGAATCTGTAGCAGTGCATGATTTGGATGCTCTGTATAAAATTTATTTTTAGTGAAGTAATACTGGGGGAGTGGGGGACAAGGCCTTTTGAGGGAGGGGAGAAGGAACCCTAATCTCCCTTGAACTGCTTGTGCCATCAATTCAGTAAACAAGCAATGGATGCAAAAAAAAATAGAGGTTGTAGAGAGGCTATGCTCAAACTTTAAGCGTGTGTTTGTAAGGAACATACATTGCACTTCCACTCTAGGTGACTAGCTAGAGTATAGGTCTAATATGCTGGAAAACTGAATCACTAGGCTGGCTAGATGGTAGTGCTTTCCTTTTCTCTCTACTAGCGACTGAGATGCTTGTCTCCGCTGCAAGCAGTGCTTTCTGAACTCAACAAAATTAGTCAAGTATCAACCATCTTACTGCTTGTTAATGGCTGAAAAAACAAATGAGAGTGGGATGTGAATTTTTGTTTTTCCTCCTAGCTGGTTTGGATGTTACAAAAGACTATTCATCCAACTGGATGCAGAGTCGCTTACTGTTTCAGATGTTGCTTCTATGAAACATCTGAAAAGGAAAGGGAAAGGGGAAAAAGGCCTGGCACTTAAAGCAGGGTAGACATCAAAGTGATTTGAACACACATTCACTGCCCTGAAAGGGATGGTCTTGGGATGCAGCAAAATTTATGTTCAAACCACTTCTGCCACTATTGTGGTAGTGGAAACGGTTTGTATTTTTAATGTACAGAATGTGCTTTCAGAGTAGCAAATATGTTCCAAACACTTCCATAACCACACTTAATTTATATCTGGCTTCACCCTTACTGTCTTCATCCTAACATGCATATCTAAGACCTGATCTTGTCCCCCACTCAACATACAAGTCTTTCTGTATACAAAAAGTGCCACCAACTGAATGGGCATCCAACTGCAAATAGGAACATAGGAAGTTGCCTTATACCAAGTCAGACCATTGTTACATCTAGCTCTGGCACACTGACTGGCAACAGCTCTCTGAGATTTCAGGCAGGTGTCTTTCCCAGCCTTACCTGGTGATGCCAGGGACTGAACATGTAGATGCTCTACAACAGAGCTACAGCACCATCCTCTGTCCATCCCCATATTCAGTACTACTTCAGGAAGTTCCAGGCAACAAAGCTAAAATAGGTTGTTATTTTGATGGAAAACATAACCATGCGAGTTCCAGAATATTCTGCAACAGTAAAAACAGAGGCTGACATACTGCACAACATTCCATCTCTCTTGTAATGGAACATGCACACAGTTGCACTAGAACGCTTATGTGCAAAATGCAAGATTGAAGCAAACACAGCTGCACAATGGAGTGCTAGTATTTCCAATAGGCATTCATCACACAACAACATTTGTGCAATTCTTGTGTTTTGCACGCTTGAGATCATGTACAATGCACATTCGTTGTAGGAGGGTTGAACATAATGTGCAAATAGGGCTAGTGCGTCTTCTACATTCTGATGATTGCCTATTAACTTGGAGATGGAAAAGGAGGGGAATTTTCAGGATAGAGGAGTAAAACATGCCCTGCATTATTGGACCAAATGCAGAAGCAATGGAGGAATGACCCCACACAGTATGTACTATAGAACCTATGAAGAGGGGAAAGCAAACAAGCTCAGTCTCTTATCAGGCCAAGCCATCAAGAAAGGTGACCTTCCATTGCCCCCTCCCTCCCTGCATGCCTCTATGCTTGAACGAGAAATTATGCAGACGGGCATGCTAATTTAGTCTGCTCATTTGCATAATTAGTACACATAATTTTATCAGGCAAATTACATCACCCAGATTGATTGGGGGCAGCCAAGGAGGGAGGAGTGGAATATAGCAGCCATAAACGGATGCATTATGCTTCAGTTTACAAAGGGCTTATCTGGACCATTTTTACAATACCAAACTTACCCCTACACACACTAGTCCCAGTCCAGAAGCTGCAGTTCTATATTCTGCCCATATTTAAAATACCAGGGGAAGCTTGCTAGCCTGTGTGTTCTTTTATTTACAAAAAAGAAAAAGAAAATGTGCACTTCAGGAATAGAATGGAGACCACATCCTACAAATCAAATACAATTTGGTTTTGTTTTTATTTTAAGATTCACATAATGGCAGGGAAACTGAAATGAGAAACTGGAGTGGGGTGGAGATCCTGCTGGTTTGGGCTACCTGGTTTTTCTTTTAAGAAGGCTACAAGGCTATCCGTGTGCAATGTGAGTTTTAAGGTTAAAACAAAACCCAACCCGTACAGGTCTTAAACATCAAACCAGTGGCGTGAGCAGGCGTTGTGTCATTCAGCATTAGTGATGTCAGAGGGCGCAGCCCAGCAGGTATCCAAGAGACTTGCACAGCCACATGCCTTATGGCAATTGCAAGGGGGGAAATTGATGTCTAAATGAAAAAAGCATCACACTTTCCCAATGACAAAATATGATGGCTTCTTTGCTGGGAAATGTGACATTACCATGATGGAAGTGCTGCTTTGAGAAGATATCTATATCCCCACCCAAAATAATAATCATGTGTTTATTGTGCTAAAAAGAAGAAAGAAAGAAAGATTATGGCCATCCCTTCACCTTCAGATCGCACCATTAAGACAGGTGTGGATTTGTGAAGTTGAGTCCTGAGGGCAAAAAAAGGGGGGGAAAGGCTGCCAAGCAGCAATAGAAGTGAAGCATTTGCCTGTTATGCATTTGAAAGCTCAAAGCATGGCTTACATTCTAAACTATGGCTGGTGCAAGCCATGGATTGGGATGATACCTAAACTGAGCCATAATCTGGTAATGCAGCCAATGAAGTCATTCACACGACTGAGTGGCAGGGATGTGCATAGAAGTGGCTTGGAGGCCCTTTATGTGGCTCCAAACCAGTTCGAATGACCAGTGGTTTGGCTGGTTCGAAGGCAGGGGCATACCTTTAAGGGCGGCGGAGGGTGCCCTTCCCCTTCCCGTTGCGTTTCCCCCACCAGCGCGCCATTTAAAAAGTGTTTGTTGGGGTGGCAGGATACCTCCCTGCTGCCCCAGTGTCGTCCTTAGCCAGCCAAGGAGGACACCAGGGTGGCAGGGAGGTACGCTGCCACCCCAATGAACACTTTTTAAATGGAGCGCTGGTGGGAGAAACGTGGCAGGAGGGGTTAGGGCACCCTTCCCCACCCTTAAAGGTATGCCCCCTCCTTCAAGCCTCCCCCCGCCAGCTCCGTGCACATCCCTACTGGCTGAGTGGGGCAACAGGCGGGTGAGGGGAGGCTTGGTAAACTCACTTCCTGCCCCCCGCTGACGACCAAATTCTTGTTGGGAGCACATATTTCGCTCCTAGACAAGCAGTGCTGTGTGCCTGCAGCACCAAGCTCTCGAAGCCAGGACGTATACCGGCCTCCGAAGATCCCACAACGCACCACACCAGTGGTGGTGTTCCCCCCAGCAACAGGCAGATGCCCATCAGTGTTGAAGCACTGGCTGAAAGCAGCCGGTGCTGACACACAGTCAGGTAAATGGGATTAACCTCATTTAAGAGGTGGGCTCCCTAGGCATTTGCCGCCGAGGTGCCCCTGGGAGCCTCATGCCTCCCAGCAGTTCTCACAGGCAGCCAGGGCTGGGCTTAGGAAGGTCTTGGGCGCTCAAGAGAACAGCCTCAATGTTTTTGCAGTACCAGCAATTCAACTGCAGATTTAACAGCTATAGAATGTGCTCCAGTCTTATGAAAGTTCACATATACTTAGTGGTTCCCTCAGCAATAAACCGTTGTGACAAACTGGAACTGTTATTTCTAAAGCAGTGAAACAGCCACCTTCTAGACAGCAGTCTGTCTGACTTCAGTGAGCTGACTCTGAGCGTAGCTAAGGTCAACCTGGCAACTCAAAGTTCCCATCTGCATGAATTAAGAATCACATAGAGGTGCTTTCAGACATACATTTTCCCCAAGGAAAGAAAATGCATTAAATGTGAATGAATCACTGTCAGTTTCTGCATCAACAACAACTCATTAATTTCTTCAAGAGTATTGTCCCTAGTAAATTAAATAATTGCCGTATTGTACTCATGGAATTCATTGATGTTCATGAAGGAGAGGAGGGGGAAGTTAATTTAATTTGAGTGTCATGAACTTAAACAGTTTGGCATGTATACAAACAGAAAACGGCAAGAGCACCACAGAAGTGGACAACTTCCAGGACAACTTGCTATTCAGTCCAGCTCATTGGTTAAATGGTCTGGTGCAAAGGGGCTGGAAAGCACTTTGCAGTTGTCTACCAAGCACTCCACCGGCAATCATGGGTGGCTGGGAAGCCCATTCTTTAATTGCTAGGTAATTCCAGAATTTCAACAGGAAGTGCTTTTGCCATGTGATAACCATTCTTCTGCCTCTGAAGTTTCCTCTAGAAAGCCCAAGGAGTGGGTGAGCATACAGGGATAGTCAAGAAACCAATGCATTAATGTGTCAAGTGATCGGATTACACTAGGAGGAAGAAAAAACTAACACATACCAAATTCCATGACCTTCGGTTTGCAGACACTCAAGGATTTCATCTCAACTGTCTGCCACTCTGTTCAGACACTCAAGAATTTTGGTTCGTGGAAGAGAGAACTACCCATAAACAGCAACCACCCCCCTAACTAGATGAAGATGACAATGACAAGGGGCAGATTTTGCCCACCATTATCCAGTGCCCAGACAGATGCTTTGATTTCAACGCAAAAAATGATTCCAATATTAAAAATAGGAAAAGAACATTCAGAAACTATAGACCTTTCTTTTTTCTTTTTTCCCCCATTTTGGGCACTGACACTTAAGATGCTACCATCTTCTGTTACTAACAAATATCCATAGGGATTACATCATAATTGGGACTAGAACCTAGTCTGCAAGCATTGCAGCTCAAAGGCCTAGCAACTACTTGTGGTTACCTCCTTCCAAAAGAGAGACTTAAACTACAGGAGAACATACTAAAGACATTCTGCTCACAAGCAGCTATAGTGACAGATAGCTCTGGAAGAAGTGACTGGCTAAAGCAAAGGAGCATTGAAAAGATTACTTGTGAAGCAATGTTGTAGCCTGGCTTGTGAGAAGTAAAGCTAAAAGAGCCTGGGCTTCATAGCATTTTTTCTGCAAGTGAAAGGAACTGAGGTGAGAAATGAACTACCTGGGGAAAGAGGTAGACTGGGAAATGGTGGAGAAGGTGAGTCAGAGATTAGGGGGAAAGGCAAAAACCATAAAGGCTTGATGTGGGGGCAGGGGAGTTGGCCACATGCTGGAGAATGCGCCTATTTCTTTAAGAAGTCTGGGATGAAGCACATTTTCTACAGTGGCAGAAGGTCTCCATGCTCCAGACTACAAATTCACTGACTCGAAAAGGGCAACATTGGAAAGAAAGATGTGAAAGAGTCAAAAGGGTACATGATAAGCAAGGAGACCTGTCACTTTGTGAGAATAGGAAAAGCATTTCCATTCCTCAAGATTTACATGGCCCTTCCAAATAAAGGCTGGTTCAGTCTCATACCGCAGTCATGAGAGCAGATGTGGGGGTGGGGAAGAGGTTGAGGAGCAACTCCTCACTTAAATTGTTTGGGAGGAGAGAGAAACACTGTTTAACAGTTGAAGAAAACACTTGTGGGGGTGAGAATATATAGGAAAAGAAGATTGTTTAAAGATCTGCAGTTAAATGGAAAAACTGGCTACCCTCTAGGATCTCTGGAACATGCTGGAAAATATAGTCTCACATGTTCTATAGGGCCAAGGGAGTCTACCACGGGAGTGGGGCAGGAAGGACACTTGCCTCTTCAGAAACTCTAAATTTAGTTAAATGTTTTAGTTCTAGCCCCTCACTAGGAACCTAGGAAGAGATATCTTTAACAAAAAGAATAGAGTTCCCAGGCCTAGAATGTGTGATCAGAGGAGGAGGGCCTGGGCCAGCAGCAGCAGCAGGGCTAGAATGCTGCTCATTCCATGTGCTCTAACACTGCTTCTGCTTGACTCCAGCAATCCCCACAAGACATGGACACCACCCCCCATAGATAGAAATAAGTTTGCAGAACCCTTCTTAAATACTCTTCTGCAGTTCTACTTTCAGCTTCCCCCTCATGGCACAGCAGCCCACTTCCTGGCTCCCCTAGACTCCCAGGCCTTGGCCAGCTGTCCTCATTCCTTCTCCTCTCAGCCTCGACTTGGGCCCTGCAAAAGGATCTCTCCCAGACTGTTCTGGTTCTCTGGGCCTCCACTCCCAAGTGGAGCTGAAAGGAAGAGCAGCACAGCAGTCTGCCTGCCACCCAGTACAGGCAGCGGGTAGAGATGTACATGGACTGGGAGGGGAAAGGGGTGGCTATTGGGTTCACTTGCCTACATTTCCCTTGTAAATGGGTGTGAGACTGTTGTTTTGTAGATTTTTTTGTTTTTAATTTTAATTTTTGCTCATTTGATCATATTGGAAGAAATGTGTGCTGCCCATTGCTTCACTAAATTTAGACGCCACTGATCACCACAAACAGCACATATGAAAATCCACTGAGTGTGACAAAAAGTGAAATCTGGATAATTTGTTTACACAAACCGACAAACAAGTGCAATGCCTTCAGGTCAGTATCAGTAGTTGAGATATAAAGGTTTAGAGGCACTTTGCAGTGCAGTCATGAGTGATAAATGGAATTCATGCAAGAAAAAACACCAACATAAGGTAAAATTCAAGATGAGCGCTATTAAGGGAACTCAGTAAAATGGTGGGGTGGGGGGCACCTCTGACTGCAGTCCTCTCTAGGACTCTTGAATTCTTTATATTTACAGTTGAGTTTTCCAATAAATATTTTCTTTGAAATTGAAGTGTAGCTCCTCATTGAGAGAGATCAGCATATGAAACAGAATTCCCTTACCCTAAACAAATGTGCAGAAAAGGGAATTTCAACAGGTATTTATATGCTGATTTAAGGATTCTTTTTAAGACTCCGTTTACTCCAACTTTGTAGGATTCAGCTTCCTCTACTCCGCAACTTATGCACTGGTACCAGGTCTTGGGCCTTTAAGAAAAAAGCAGCAAGATTTATGATGAAATCTGGTGAGTCAGCAACACTGGGCTGAAAAAAGGCCAGATCAGAGAGAAGGTAAAAGAGCCCATTATGTTTTATTGGCATAAGGTAACATGCCAAAGCAGCATTCATTGGACCCAGGACAAACTTGTAACACCTACCTCCCCCACCCCTGATCCCTTGCCTGTCTTGAAAAATTGGAGAACTGATTGGTGCTCTTTAGCTGATTGGTGCTCTTCATTAGGTTCAAGCTCCTTAAGGTTCTGACTGCCAGATTTATATTTATAGCCAAGCATGGCAGTATGACATAGATGTTTATTCACTGATAAATGCCATTTAAAGACTGCTCCCTGTTCTTGAGAGCTAGTGTTGGTTCTTCTATGCACACAGGAGACCAGAGGCCTAACTCATCTACTCACATATGCTCTGGGGTCTGCAACTCCTATCGGCAGCACTAGCTCCTACTGCCTCTGGATCAGTATTAGGGTTGTGCACGGAACTGGCAGGGGGCAGTTCAATGGCAGGGGGATGACTTTAAGGGCAGGGGAGGATGCACTCCCCCCCGCCGCATTTCCCCTGCCGGTGTGTGATTCCCTAAAAGCCTGTCGGGGTGGCAGTGTACCTCCCTGCCAACCCATCCTGATGTTGACTGGATATAACCGGAAGTACTAGCTGCGCCTGCACACATGTCAGTTGCGTGCGCATGGTGCATGCGCAACACACACAGGTGCAGCTAGTACTTCTGGTTATATCCGGTTGATGTCAGGACGGGGCGGCAGGAAAGTACACTCCCGCCCCGACAGGCTTTTAGGGAATTGCGTGCCAGCAAGGGAAACATAGCAGGGGGTGCATCCTCCCCCACTCTTAAAGCCACCACGCCCCGCTGTCGAACTTTCGAGCTGACCAGGGTTCAAACCGGTTTGGAGGCCCATAAAAGGGCCTCCAAACCAATTCGTGCGCATCCCTACTCAGTATCCCTAGTTATCCCTAGCATCGGTCATTGTCTCTCCTACCTGCTGACACCCCTGCAATACAAGACACAGAAAATACTGCTACTGCTATGAATATTTAAAATACCAGCAGAAATTGTGGAATTCTGGGACTTGTGGTTCTTGAATTTATTTTGCCAATAATGTCCTGCTCCTCTGACCATAATTCTGGCTAAGCCCGGGTTTCTGGTAGAGGAGAGAAACAACACAACAGATCAGGAGACTAGAGATCACAAAGTTTTAAGTTAATGCTCTGAAAGGAACTAGGGGACCCAGGAGAAGCTGGGAATCTCAAGATGTTCAAAAGAGACAGAACATCTATGGTCCTGGCAAAGAAGGTGTTTGTTTGAAAGTGGGAGGTCTGTTTGCATAGGATTAAGACACAGCATCTGTTTGTGGGTGGAAGCATACAGATCCCAGATGCTCTTGGCACTCTCTGTGTCCAGGTTGATAATTTGGTCAGGTCCTGAATTTTGATGGCAACAGACTGAAAGACCTGCTTAGGGAAAAACTGAAAAGGAAGGAACTGGAGCACCAGAAAGTGTCCCAATCTTCCTGCCTATATCTAAGTATCAAACAAATAACTGGCATCCTTTGGGCTTCAGTTTGGTCCAGCCCTGCCTTCTAAGGTCTGTGCTGAAGAAGCTGTTGCTTTATGCTTCTGTCTTATGGATGGGACTTTGCAGCATTATTGAATTGTCAAGGGGCGGAGGAGAAGGGGGGAGGGAACAGTAGCAGTGGTTTTTGTAGCACAGAGATGGAGCACCATGTTGTTCTCAGAAAGCTTTCAGTACATGGATGCTGTAGGAAGAAATGTGCAAGGAAAAATGAATAGGAAGTAGCCGAGTCAATTGAAAAATGATTTCTGCAATACCCACTCCTCCTTCCTGCATTGAGGCATTTCCCTGCTAATACTCAAAGATCTGTGTAATCAGTCATATTTCTTGATATATTCCCATTTGGCTATTATTTCTTTGTATCACTAGATTTCTGAATGAACTTCTGAGGGCATAGCCCCTGGTAATAATAGGTTGTGATATCACATACTTCTGGAGCAGAATAGCTGTGTGGCTGTGCCCAGGGCATATCAGAAGAGGGGCATTCATCAGCTATTTCTGTTGTGTCCCCTACATAACCTTGAGCCATTTGTTTTGTCAATCAAATTTTATTTTAGGCAAAAACAATGTGCTAATTTAACAAAGTAAGGAATGCTTTGCCATGAACTTAAGCAGAGAGTCTAGTCCTTGGAAATCACCTTATATGCAGCATGAACAAAGGTGCTAGCAGACTTGAATTTGCTCCATACAAAATGCTTTTGATAGTTGAACGTCACAGAGAAATGCAAACTGAGTGGTGATGTACACCATGAACAGGATAGATCTACCCAGCAAAAAACTGGGTAGATATATCCAAAAAGTGTAAAAAGAGATGTTGGTGCTGGAAATTATTTGGTAGTTCTTTACAAAAGCTTGAAAACCAAGAGACCCACAAACATGCAAGCCTTTACATACATTCATATCATACAGATTTAAGGTTAATATGCATTTTAGAAAGAGTCAACTGTAGACTAGGAACTTGTGTGTTTCTTTGCCAAGCTGCCGCTTGGAATTAAAATAGTTTGTCACACAAATCCCAACACAAAACAGCATTGTGAATATTTGACCTTGTCAAGCTATATATATTTCTACACGCAATCAGGCTATCATAGTAAAGTGCTTGTTGCTGTCGCTTAGCAGCCCACGTGGCCTTAATTGTATCAAGTAACAATTACCAGATTTGAAAATAAGCAGTGTCAGGCACCTAACTAAACTATAATTGGATAATGCAAGCAGAGCAATCAAAATACTGCAAGCTATAAAACCCCACCGATCTGCAGAACAAGATTTTGGACTAAAATAAACGGGATCAGCAGCATGATGGCAGAGCAGCTGCCAGGACCTGCTGTAGAGAAGCGGCTGATCTTTGAACAAGAGGGATCCAAGTGCCAGCTTCTGCCTCATGCTCCTGTGGACAGCTACTATGAAGCTCTTGTCACAGGAAACCTGAAGAAGCTCAAAGCCTTAACTGGCCAGTACTATGAAGATGTCAACATGGTCTTTGAGATCAGTAAAAGTGAGCTGGAATGGCAGGTGAAAAGTCAAGCTGCTTTTGGACTGTCAGGTACTCGAGGCCACTTTCAAACCTATACAGGAATTTACTAATTCCAGTGAAGAGTTGTGGTGCTTTTGGGGTTGATTTGTTGCAGCTCGGTTGTTACACATCGCTGTGTGGTCTAGTTGTCCTGAGATCTGCATGCAGGAGTTAGTTCTCTGATGCTAAGCCCTTCTCGCCATCAGCAGCTCTTCCGCATGTGGAAACATACACCTGGATTGCCCTTTCGTTTGCATACTTTGCGGCATGAGCGGTAAGCGCTTTCAGCAGTGAACATGCTTGCTGCTGCCTCAGTGTTGACATGTGTTCTAGCCATCCTAATGGAAAGTGGCCATGTGGCCATTGTGACATGCTGCTACCATGTGTGATGTTGTTGTTCAGCATTACCAGCAGGGTGTGGGAGATCACAGAAGGCCTTGGCAGGGAGAGAGTACAGGGCTCTTGGCTTGGGGCTTCCACTGAGGCCTCAGACCAAGGAAAGGGGTTTGAACAGCACCATCTCCTCCGCTCTGGGCTTGGATTCCAGGTGCCCAGCTGAACGCCTGGAGTGTCCTCCTTGGTCGGACTGCCTCTTGGGCAAGAGGTACGTCCTCCTCAGATCTTTTGTGACTGCCACATCTCACAAGCCTAAAGAATGCACCTCTGCCACCTGGCATCTGGCCACTGGTGGAAGCAGTGCTCAAATCACAGAGAGCTGTCACTTCCATTGACAAACATGGAAGTCTGCTCAAGCAGCAGAGGAAAGGGGTGGCATTCTTGTGCAACTTCCAGTTCTTTGAACTTGATGATAGACTGCTCCAAGGAATGTTCCCAAAATAGGACTGCCACCCAATTGAAGAAATCATGGTCACTCAAACTTGACTTAATTGATAAATCTAATCTCTTTTGTTGATTCTGTCAGCATAAATGTGCATATCATTTTGAAGAAAAGAATCTGTCTTTTTTAGATGGTGCACGTAGGTCATGGTAGACACCATCTTAGAAGAGGCCTTACATTAAAAATGAAGGGGAGTGCATCATCTCAAGGTAGTTTCTACCATTTGTGGTTTTCATAAATACTTATACCAAAAATCATCCAAATAATCAGGGATAGCTTTTAGTTAAAAGTTTTTGTATTACTCTATTAAAAGCTTTTCAGCCATATATACTAATACAGTTTTTATTTCTCAGAATGGTTAATATCAAAGTCAGCATACATGTTTGTCATTAGAGCCTTATATAGTCAAACAGAAATTATCAATTCAGTAAGCACAAACATTTTAACATGAAGCCTGAAAAAGATAGGCAAGGATTCTTCTGAAAACCCTTCTCAACTGGGCTAAGAGGTACCTTTTAAAGTAGCGCCTCTTTTTTATTTAGCAAAGCAGAGTCCCTCCTGAGTTGCTGGTATATGTGTGTTTTAGATTCTGAGCCCCTCTGGGAAGGAAAACCAGTTTCTCGTTATTTTCATCTTTACTTTTCCTATGCAAACTGCTTTCTGAATTTGGAAAGTTGCATAACAACTGCAATAAGACTCCTTA
Source organism: Hemicordylus capensis (assembly GCF_027244095.1). NCBI lineage: Eukaryota > Metazoa > Chordata > Lepidosauria > Squamata > Cordylidae > Hemicordylus > Hemicordylus capensis. The sequence continues at coordinate 229,651,906 of NC_069657.1, forward strand.
ATAGATGGCAAGATTACAAATATAACAAGTTGTTCTGGTAAGAACTAATCTGCCTACTTTCTTTTCACTATAATCTTAATTGATAATTCTCAATCTTTCCAGTTAGCCCACTTCAGCCTTACACGTTCATGCATCTGCCATCTTGAATCAGGATGGATGACATCAGTGCAAACTATGCTCGTAAGCCATCCCTATGTGACCGTACACCTGTAGCAAATTTGGTTCAGATTGGTTAGGCAGTTCACAGGTTAGCCCACTTGCACCTCAAATGTTCACACATCTGCCATCTTGAACTGGGGTGGATGACATTGTCACAGACTATGCCGTTGAGGTGTCCCTACTCACTACAACTGTACCAAATTTGGTTCAAATCAGTTAGGTGATTCACAAGTTAGCCCACTTGGGTCTCAAACATTTATGTGTCCACCATCTTGAATAGGGGTGGGTGACATCATCACAAACTATGCCATTGAGGTGTCCCTATGTGTCCCTACAGTTTTAGCAAATTTTGTTCAAATCGGTTAGGTGGTTCACAAGTTAGCCCACATGTGACTTTCATGACTTTCAACATCCACCATCTTGAATTGAGCGGATTACATCATCACAAACTATGCCCTTGCACCATCCCTATGTGTCCCTACACCTGTTGCAAATTTGGGTCAGATTGGTTAGGTAGCTCAAAAGTTAGCCCACTTGTACCTCAAATGTTTACATGTCCGCCATTTTGAATCGGGGTGGATGACATCATCACAAACTACGCCGTTGAGGTGTCCCTATGTGTCCTTACAACTGTACCCAATTTGGTCCAGCCTTTGCAAAGTTGATGGGACACACACACAGAGAGACATACAGACACACCTACACACAGAGAGAATGCCGGGTGATCTCATAAGCTTACTTTTCAAGGAAGTTAGGCAAAAAATGGAATGAAGTGGATTTAGACAAAGTCTTTCATTTAGTTATTTGTAATTAACATGGTTCATACATGGTTCATACAAGGGCAGCTGGCCAGTAAGGGCAGGAGGGGCTATGCCTCCCCTTCAAATAAATAAACACACACAAACACATAAGGTAGCTTACCAGCAGCCAGCTATTCTTCCCAATCAGGGAGCTTTCTGCATCCCCTCCTCCCCATGCCAGTAAGTTCCTTTGTCTTACTGGCTAGAACAGCCTGCTAATCAAGCTGTTCCAGCCAGTCTAATTCCTTGGGGGCGCTGGTCTAGAATCACCCCCACAAGGAAGTAAACAAATGGGTAGATAATACACTTCCTGTGGCTTTAGGGGCTCTATTTTCTACCTTTAAAAAAAAACTTATGAGGAAGGAATGCCCTAGGAATTAGACTGGCTGGAACAGTTAGATTTATAGCAGGCTGTTCTAGAAAGTAACACACACACACACACACACACAAGGTACTTACTGGAAGGAGAGGTTAGAGGAAGCTCCCTACTTGGGAAGAATGGTTGGCTGTCGAGAAGCCTGATCTGTTGCTACCTTGTGTGTTTGTTTTTGTTTGTTTGTAGGGGGGGAGGGTTGGAATGCAACCCCTGCTTTCTTTCCTTTGATCTCTCTCCCTTGTGCCCCTTTCTGCCTTTTGCTGCTCCTTTCTGCTCCCCTAATTTCTGCTTTTCTGCCTCTTACCCTTACTTTTTGCCCTTGCTGCTGCTTTCTGTCCCATCCACCCACCCTACCTCCACCCCCACACAACTTTTCTGTTTTCTGCTGTTTACTTCTGATTTTCTGCCTTTTACCCTTGCTTTTTGCCCCTGCTTTTCTGCTTTCTGCTCTTCCCCGCTGTTCTGTTTTCTGCTTCTTGCCCTTGCTTTTCTGCTTTCTGCTCCCCCCCTTTCTGCCTCCCCCCCCTTTCCCCTTGCTTTTCTGCTTTTTGCCCCTGTTTTCCTGCTCCCCTCCTCACTTTCCTCTGTGCCAGTGGGCTTGGGCAAATACCCAAGCCCACTGGCTCTGAGAAAAGCAGGGCGGAGACCCCTGCTTCAGCGACTGGGCTCTCCCCTGCCCTGTCCCCCACCCAGCCCCAGGACCCACCAGTCCCTACTGGGTTCATAAGAGCCAAGAGGGGAAGCTGCATCTTCCAAACGATCCTCAGAATCAAAAGAAACTCCTGCCTGTTGTTATCATTTGGGATCATTGTGAAAGGGCTCTGAAAGTGTTCCTTTTGTGTAGGGATGTGCAAAACGTTTCGGATACAAAACGTTTTGTACCCCAAACAGCCTGCTTCGGGTGTTTCGTAGACAAGACAAAACACCCATTTTCCAGATCCAAAAGTTTTGTATACAAAACAAAACGCCCCTGTTTCGACTACAAAACATTTTGTTGTTTCGGACCTCCATTTTGTGGTGATCTCTGAGTCAGTCTCCATTTTGTGTTTGATATCTCTTTGAATTTCCCACCCTTCCAGCCTTCTGATCAGTGACCTAAATCATGGGCTGACCTGCTGACAATTCCCTCCTTGTTCCCCATTGGCTCTTTTGCTTCTTCCCACTCTTTACTGACCCCACATTGGCCAGGGGAAGGGTTGCTAACCCATGGGGTGCTGGGTTCTGCTGTTTCTGTGGTGTTCTGAGTGTAGATTCTCTGGTAGCATATGAGAGTGGATTCTTGTTTTTCACTGAAAATCTCATATGCTACCAGAGAATCTACAATGAACACCTCAGAAACAACAAAACCCAGTACCCCACATGCTTGTGGGTGTGGGGGTGGTTGGCACCCTATGTGCACTACACAACCCCTCGCTCTGGGCAACCCCAGTGGAATTCCCCAAGTGGAATTATGGGGCTGCTGAAACCACCATTATCCCCTATGGGAGAAATCTTAAAAGACACGTAAACTTCAACAAATCACAAAAGATCAGCCCTTTGCCCAATTCCTTTGAAATAATTCTGGAAGTTTCCTTGCCCCCATTGGGCACTACCACCCACCACACTCTGCTCTGGGTCATCCCTTTCCCCTTGATTTGAAGCGATACATTTGCTGGAATCCCCATTATTCCCTATGGGAAAATTCTTAAAGATGTGTAAACTTTAAAAAAAATCACCAAAAAAATCAGCCCTTTGCCTAATTACTTTGAAATTTGGGTGGTAGTTTCCACCCATTGGACACTACCACCACCACCCACTCTTTTTGCCCTGGGACCCTTTTTAAAAATCCAAATTGATTCAGATTTGGATTCGGAAAATTTGGCTACAAAACAAAACAGGGCTGATTCGGATTCAGAAAATTTGGGTACAAAACAAAACGGGGATGTTTCAATTCGGATACAAATCAAAACAAGAAAATTCCAAAATGCACACCCCTACTTTTGTGATCTCTGAAATTTTGTGATCCCTGGTTTCTTAGTTCAGTTTCAGTTCAGAATCTGTTTGCTTAAAATAATTGGTAATCACAAAACAAATCCAAAATAAATTACCAGTTATCCTTGAGGTAAAAGTAATTTTAAAAACCAAATAAAAACAAAACAGGAGAAATTGTAATCAAACATTAAAACATATTTTATACATTACATTATACATTATTTTTTCCTGCCACACCAGCCTGAACAAGGCCAATCACATTTGATTTTGGAAAATGAGAATTTGCTTGACCAGCACAAAGCATCTGTGTGCTAGTTGCTCTCCTTGCCCCCTGCCACAGCCCCCTCACCCCAGAGACCTCTCCACCCTCCAGTGCATCAGCAGCACTACTTTCCTTCCCTGTGCCACCTCCTCCTCGCCTGCCCCGTCAGGGTCCTTCAGTTCCCCAGTCTCCCTTTGGGAACCACCACCCCGCCAATGTTGCCCTTCTTTCTTATTCTCTGCCCCCCTCCCCCCCACTCTCTTCCCATCTTACTTTCCACCCCTCCCCTCTATTCCCCAGATCCTATAACCAGTCCACACAGATGACCAGTGAATAACTAGCCCACATGGGTTTGGGGATACAGTGGGAAAGAGTTGAGGAGCTTGGAGCCTCAGCTTGGATCACTTGAGAAGGAATGAAACTGAGCAGGGTCAGCCCTAGGGTTGTTGGTGCCCTAGGCAAAGTTTGACTTTGGTGCCCCCCCACCCCCTGCCCAGAAATGCAGAGTCCTAGCTTTAACTTGAGCTGTGCAGGCTGCTCATTCCCAGGCCCAATAACCAGCCCATGCAGATGACCATTGAATGACTAGCCCATGTTGGTTTGGGGATACAGTGGGAAATGGGAAAGAGTTGAGGAACTTGGAGCCCACTTGACACCCACTTTTCCTCTATTCATGCTCCCTCCCCCCCCCCCACTCAGCAGCACAGGCCTTGTGCTCCTCAGGGCCTACCAACCTCTCAGTTTCCCTGAGAGACAGCTTTTAAGGATGCTGCAAGGAGCTTCCCTGCATGAACAAACAGGCCTGATGTCAGCCAAGCCAACTTTCACACTTCCTGTTTGGCATCAGGCACTTGGAAAACCAGGATGGAGGCTCCTACCTGAGCAGCTGCAGAAGTAACAGAGCAGAGCAGGCTGAGAGGAGGTGGGGACAGAGCATGCTGAGTGGGGAGGAGGAGGAAAGCAAGCCAGAGACCAGCTAGAGGCAGGCCATGCTCACTTGACTTTCTCCCAGGGAGCTGCGGCACCCCACACAAATTAGTGTCCTAGGCAACTGCTTAAGTCTGCCTAGTGGACGGGTCAACCTTAAAACTGAGAAGCTGAGAAAAATGACTGCCAATGCAGAAACAAAGGAGGAAATGACTGCAAAAAAAAAGTAAACAGATGTACAAAATATGCCTCGCACAATAGGAAAGGGGTTCTATTTTGGTTGCCAGTAGTGTTGTTAGGATTAATATTTTGGGTTGAGTTGAACACCCACCCACCCCCCGATTGCTGCCTCATTTGCAAGTTGTCCAAATGGAAGGGCATTTTGGCTATTTTGCATGGGTGGGGGGTGTTGGGAATTCTCTCTGGTAAGAGAAACCTTTTTTCATTATAGCAGAGTGCACAGAGGCACAACACGGCGGAATTTGCTTAGGCATGCGTGTATGCTGAGAGTAAAGTAACTTGGAGCCAGTTCATAGTTTCAAATCAATATAAGTGGTATTTATTAGAGAACTCCATTCTAGATAGGAAAGTGAGGAGTTAGGATCTCTAATCTATCTATTTAGCTGGATGCAGATGCATTCTGTATCTCTGCATACATGGTGCAGGGAGAGAGGAGCTTGCATGTTGCAAGGTAGAAGGAAGGGAAGAGGAAGAAGGGAGAAAGGAAGTGACAAGGCAGGCTCAGGGAAGGAAGTGTCCCTGAGATTAGTAATCTACATTCCAAAGGGATAGAGTCAGAGCAGTAGAGAAGGGAGGACCAGTGTCTTGACCCTCTAGGCCTCTGACTCACTAGTCTGTCCTCCTATGTCATTGAGACAAGAGACAGCGCAAAGTCCTTCACTTCCAACACCCCCTCTCGATGTCTCGTGACTCAGTTCACAAGATTCATTTTCTCTCTCAGTTTTTCAAAGCAGGGTCTTGGTAGTGGCTTAGTGAGTATATCTGCAAGCATTTCATTTGCTGGGCAGTAGATCAGCTTGATTAGTCCATCCTTTTGCATATTTCTCACTACATGGTACTTCACATCAATATGCTTGTCACGCCTCTTTACATCTTCTTGTTTGGAGAGTTGAATGCAGCTTTGGTTGTCTTCATACAATCGAATGGGCTGTGGTAGATCTATACCTAGATCTTTCAGTAGTTGACACAGCCATTGTATCTCATGACAGCCCTGTGCCGCTGATACATATTCTGCTTCAGTGGTTGATGATGCTGTTATGTCTTGCTTGGTGCTTGACCAGCTTATGGCTCCATCTCCATAGAAAATTATGTGACTGCTGGTGGATTTCCTTTCTGTTAGGTCTCCATCCCAGTCTGCATCTACGTATGCTTCTAGTTTTTGTTCAGTGTTAGCTGGTAGCTTGAGCTTAAAGTGTGCAGTACCCTTTAGGTACTTAACAAGTCTCTTAATTGCCTTCCAGTCCTTGACTGTTGGTGATGCAGTCTTTCTGCAAAGTAAGCCAACTGCTGTACTAATATCTGGCCTAGTGAGTGTACTAATGTATAGAAGCTTATCCAATGCTTCACGATATCTATGGTTGTCAGATAGTGGCTCAGTTTGATCTTCTTGCTTTATGTAGTTCACCCTCCATTGGAGTTGGTGTAGGATTCGCATCTTCCAGTCTAAGCAGATTTATCAGGTCTTTAATTTTCTGTTCTTGGTTGATGAGGAAACTTCCATCTTTCTCTCTTTGTATTTGAATGCCCAAGTAGTGTGCAATGTTGCCAAGTCGCTTGACTTCCACATCTCTGTTCAGATGATGCATTATTTCCTTGCTGTCATCTGGATTCTCATAGGCAAGAATCAAATCATCAACATGTGCCAAAATGTAAGTCCATTTGCCATCTCTGCATTTCGTGTACAGGCAGGGATCAGCTTCACTTCTTTTGAAGTTTGCTTGAAGCAGCATATCATTTAGCTTTGTGTTCCATGCTCTGGCAGCCTGTTTTAAACCATAAATGCTCTTTTGCAGTTTGCATACAAGGTCTTCTTTACCATTCTCTAAGAAACCCAGTGGTTGTTGCATGTAAATGTCTTCTTCTAGTTCGCCATGCAAGAATGCAGTTTTCATGTCTAGGTGTTCAACATGCATTCCTTTGCTAGCAGCAATACTTAACAGAGTCCTTACTGTGGTGTGTTTGACCACTGGTGCAAATGTTTCATCATAATCTTCTCCATATCTCTGTGAATATCCTTTTGCTACTAATCTGGCTTTGTAGCGCTGAATCTCACCATCAGCATCATGTTTGAGTTTGAAAACCCATTTTCAGCCTATAAATTTCCTTCCTTGAGGTAACTTAGTAAGAGTCCAGGTTTTGTTTTTCTATAGAGCCTCAAGCTCTTCAGTTGCAGCTTGTTTCCACTTCTGGGCTTCTGGTTGTGGTAGCTGGGATATTTCCTCCCATGATTAGGGTTCTGGTTGTTCCACCATTCTTGCGAGGTAGGACAGTTGGAGCTGGAACACCTCTGTTTGAGTGCATTGATCGCCTCACCTCACCCTCTGTGGTCCCTTCCATTATCTCAGGTGCATCTGGTGGATTGCTGGGGGTCTCTGTATCAAGCGTGGTTGGATCTGGATCTGCTGTCTCCTCCTCCTCAATTCCTCTGAGATCAGGAAGCATAATCCAGTCGTCAGGGTGTTTGGTCTGGTTGCTTGCTTCAGTGTAGGCCCCCTCTGAAGACGTAGCTCTTTCATTCTCATCAAAATACACCGATCTGCTTATGGTTATCTTGTTGGTGTCAGGGTCCAGAATTCTGTAGCCTTTGGATTGCGCTGAGTAGCCTACAAAAATCCCTTTTGTGGCCCTAGCCCCTAACATAGTCCTTTTTTCCTTTGGGATGTATGAGTAAGCTGTGCTTCCAAAGACACGCAAATGCATCATGGACGGCTTATGACCATGCCAAAGTTCATATGGCGTTGTTCCTACAGGATTTGTGTGCATTCTGTTTTGTATGTATGTAGCAGTCATGATGCCTTCTCCCCAGAGTTTCTGTGAGCAGTGTGCGTCAACAAGCATGCATCTTACCATATCCAGGAGGCTTCTATTTTTCCTTTCTGAGACTCCATTTTGTGACAGATTGTAAACTACTGTGGTTTGATGCACGATTCCATGTTCTCTCAGGAACTGCTGTGTGGCGCTGGACATATACTCTCCTCCATTGTCTGTGTGCAGGATCTTTGGCTTCTGCTCAAATTTGTTGCTTGCCATGGCCACGTAGTCCTGGAGTTTCTCATGCATCTGTGATTTCTCCTTTAGTAGAAAGACAACTGTGTATCGTGTGTAATCAACGATGAATGTGAGAAAATATTTGAAATTACCTATGGTTGCTGGTAGTGGTCCAGATATATCGCTGTGGATCAGCTCCAGGGGTCTTCTGGTCTTCCTTTAACTCTGCTTAGGAAATGGCTTATTAACTGCTTTGGACTCAAGACAACAAACACAGTTAGTCACAATGTCACATGGTACAAAATCAATGCCATCAGCTAATCCCCTTTCCTTCGTGTTCTGGATTGACTCATAGCTCCTGTGCCCTAGGCATCTATGCCACAGTTGCAAGCAGTTTTCATGCGAGCATGACTGAGCAAGGTTCACTTCATTGGCCTGGTATGCTTCAGGTTTGGACCAGGCTGGTCTTTCTCTGTCTGTCTTTGACACAGGTTGCTCCTGCACGCTGTACAGGCCTTTGCATTCAGAGCCTACAAGGCAAACTTCTCCATTCTGGGTAACAACACATTGTCCATTTCTAATATACAGTTCACAGCCTTGTTTCTCTAGCTTGGATACTGAAAGCAAGGAGCTTGAGAAGTCAGGGATCTACAAAACATCCTTCACACAAAAATGCATTAATTGACCCATCTAATAACTTGCAATACAAAATTCCTTCGCCTTTCTTCTTTGCTTTAATTGTAGTATTATTGCCCAAATGAACAATCTCTTCAGGAATATCAGTTCAGTACAGAAATTTAAGTGGTTAGAAATATGGACCATGGAACCTGTGTCCAGAATAAATTTTTCATTGCCTTGCATCAGGCAAACACTGAAATTCTCATTTGAATCTCTTTCTGTAAAGTCAGCTTTCTTTGTCTGATTCTTGAGACAGTTCACCACCTTCTGGCCAAATTGGTTACACAGAAAACATCTAAAGGCTTTATTATTTATTATTAGTAGTATTTATTTGATGTGTAGCCCTTCCAAAATGGCTCAGGGTGGTTTACAATTAAAACAAACCACTTAAACAGTAAAGAGCTAAAACAGATTAAAAACATTAGTCCCAGTTGGCCTCATTCCAGGAGCAGTCTCCCTGCTGGCGGTCATGTGACCTCTCTCTCTGGACTGAGTTCCTTTGCCAATGGAGCCAGACCTCTTTGTATGTAAATGTGGGGGGGGGGCATGCAGTTTCCTCTTGCAGCATTCCCTCCCCACCTTGGGTTTTCTCTGGAATAGCCAATTGTTGCCTTAAGAGCAAAATTATTTGCCAATTCACCTTCATATGGAGAATTCAAAACTTGTCTTCTGCTTGCTTCAGCAGAGATAGTTTCCACAGCTCTCTCAAAGGTTAGAGTGGTGTGGGTTTCCAATTGGCTGATTATATGGGCGGGGGGCAGGCATGCTTAGGAACAGAGCTTCCAATTTCTGACTCTCTGTAAATTCCTCTCTTGCAGCATTAAATTCAGCAAAAAAGTCCCATAGCAGTCCCACATGCGTGGCAAAACAGCCTCTGTCTTTATACTGGAGATTCTGCATTTTCTTTCTCAAATTAAAGGTGTATGCCCACCCCTTTTTCATATGCAAGGAATCTAGCTTGCTTAGCATTTCCTTTGAGGTTTCAAGATCACATATGGTAGAAAGATAATTTTTACTCACAGAAGCTGCAATCAAAGCTTGAGCTTTTGCATCTTTGAGTTGCCACGCCTCTTTAGCAGTTTTCTCAGCAGCTGTGGTTCCATCTGTGGGGGGATCTTCTTCAGTGACTTTCTGTAGTCCTTCAGCTCGCAATGCAAACCTCAGTCGAGTTTTCCATTCCAAGTAATTGTCTGGGTTCAGGATAGTCAGCCTGAGCTTTCCCTCTAGGTAAGTAGCCATCCTCACTGAGCTCCATAAAAGGGCAGCTGCTACAGATTAGCAATTCAAAGTGTCCACGGCTTGATCTCACTGGATCTCCTGGAACAGACTTTAGTTGCAGTACACGCAGCTCAAAATACTGGGCTCCCATAACCTGTTGGGAATTCTCTCTGGTAAGAGAAACCCTTTTTCATTATAGCAGTGTGCACAGAGGCACAACACAGCGGAATTTAGGTAGGCATATGTGTATGCTGAGAGTAAAGTAACTTGGAGCCAGTTCATAGTTTCAAATCAATATAAGTGGTATTTATTAGAGAACTCCATTCTAGATAGGAAAGTGAGGAGATAGGATCTCTAATCTATCCATCTAGCTGGATGCAGATGGATTCTGCATCTCTGCACACACGGTGCAGGGGAGAGGAGCTTGCATGTTGCAAGGTAGACAGAAGAGAAGGGAGAGAGGAAATGACAAGGCAGGCTCAGGGAAGGAAGTGTCCCTGAGATTAGTAATCTTCATACCAAAGGGATAGTGTCAGAGCAGTAGAGAAGGAATGACCAGTGTCTTGACCCTCTAGGCCTCTGACTCACTAGTCTGTCCTCCTATGTCATTGAGACAAGAGACAGCGCAAAGTCCTTCACTTCCAACAGGGGGGAGGCCCAAAATTGAGGAGTTGCAAAAAACACTTTTAGTGATAACTGCCATTTTCCTCCACAGTCGTATTAAGTGATGCTATATCATCATGTAATATCATTCCAAAGGGAGGACCACCATTTCCCCCCAGAATTCCTCAGAACTATGCTACATGATGACATAATATTGCTCAGAGGGGAATTATGGCCAAAAAAAAAAAATGGCATCCATTGCCAATGGCCACCAGGACAAAAATTGCTGACAGCCACCATTGTGTTTTTGTTGCCAGCTGGCAGCAAAACAAGCGCCTGGTTTCAGCCCCCTTCCCCTGCCAACCTCTTCGATGTGGAATGGAAAATGTCCATCTGAGAACATTTGGCTCTTCCAGTTTTGTCCCTTTAAACTGAGTATAGGCCTCCTTAATGCAAGCTTTCCTGCAGATGACCATGTATGCTATGACCCCCAATAGGCTATACATCTGCATTAGATGCAGGAGGGCAATTAGCACTGAGTGTTTTAAATGTTTCTCAGCATGGGCTCCCAAGAGATGTTAAATTTACAGCTGGTTACAGGAATCAATGATTTATCCTTCATTACAAGCAGGCATTCCTACCATTCGAAATCCAGACCACTGATGTGTATTCACTAGGGGATTTTATTTTATTGTATTTTATTGTTGCTTGCTCCTATATCCACCCTAGCTCATACTGGTTAATAATCTTCAAGAAGCCTTTTCAAACCCCAAAAAGTTTTCAGAAGGTGAAAGTTTAGTGTGTCACTGTCATATTCAGCAAGGGCACTTGGCAGCACATGTAGGACTAAAGAAAGTATTAAAATAATCCAGAATGGTTGGATATGAGGTGCCAGTGATCCTTTTCAATAGTAAGATGCATTGATACCTGCTACATCTGTCACTTCTCTTGGCTAAGACTTTCTCCAGCCTTTTCCACACATTGTCAAATGGGTGAACCAGAAGACATCTGGTCTCTGGGCTCAACTTTGCATCTTCATCTTTTTTGCTCTTTGCATTCATATTCCAGACGTACAGACAGGCACATTCTCCACAGTCCTTGAAAAGACTAAGTCTGCCTGTCCCCCACAGGCACAAAACTCTTTTTAGACATGGCTTTGCTATCTTTTGACAGCTCAGATGCTAACATTCACATTCACAAAGGGGACTCACATGCACAAATTAAGGCACAGGCAAGAGACAGAGATTGGAGCTTGCTGGTGAACTGTACCAAGGCCATTTCTGCAAACAACACACCTGGTGGCCAGAGACTAGTCTGATGGCATGTGACCCCAGTAGAACTGGGGAAGCTGGCCTGGCACCTGCCTGGATGGGAGAATCTTGGGAGCTCTATGTAAGCTGCCTGAAGGAAGAGCAAGATATAGATAATCATGAAGAAGTCACTTCTGTTGGTTCTGTAAAAACCCAGAACTGTAATGAATGCTTCAGTGCTTCTTACTCCTCATTAGCCAGCAACTGTTTGCATAAGATATTCCAGTGATGAAGTCCAAAACAGAAAGCTGATAGCAGGACTGGAGCTCTAGGATCCACACACTTAATTATTGTTCTTCTTTTTGTTGCTTTTCTTATTTTCCCCTACCTCCTAATCCCTGCTCCTCCAGGCCTGTGGTCTCTAGAATACAAGAGGGATTTGACCAATCCGCTCTGTATCTCAGCCAGCCATGGGCACACGGCCTGTCTTCGTCATCTGCTCTTCTGGCGGGCAGACCCCAATGCAGCCCCAGGAGGACGGAGCGCCCTGCATGAAGCCTGTGAGAGGGGCCACACAGATTGCACAGAACTATTACTGGAGCACAAAGCCAATCCCAACCTCCTGAGCCATGATGGTCAAGCCCCTTTACACCTCTGCACGAACCAGAACACTTTGGGGTAAGGACGGATATACCCAGGCAAAATTTTAGTCATTCCATGCTAACAGCTCCTGTAGGTCTTAGAGTTAGATGTATGCAAAAGAGTTGGTATTGCTTTGCATTTGGGCCTTATTTTAATGTAGGCTCAGCTTCTCTGCAAGTATAACAAGATAGTGAGGGAGGGCTGCAGCATTTAGTCTATTAATCATGCTCCTCAACTAAAATCACTTGATCAGTTAAGGAGCCTCCTGATTAACTGGGCAGTAGATTTTTAAAACAGTTTTAATTGCTTTGAAAACAACGCCTTGCAGAAATGGACAGGCACCATCTTCTTCCACCTCCTCTCCCACGCTAGAGAACATCATGGCACCTGTTACCCATGACACATTCATGCATCACTTTTAAAAGGGGTGGGGGTGGGGGCATTTCCCTTTAGAATTATAGTTTTAATCCATATGCAGTTTTCATTTGCAGATTTAATCAATGAATCGCTGCTTAAAACTCATACGACTAAGTGGCTCTGCTGACAGTTCTGCTGACTAGCCATCTAAACTACATCCTTGGATTCCAGTAAACATATTTGGTATTGATAGTCACAGGCTTTGCAGAAATTCTGACAGAAGTTACGCACCTTTTTTCTACCCACACTGATACGAACACAAATAACCAGCATTGCTCAGCCCTGCGTGGCCTCGCAGCCTTTCCAGCGGAGAGCCCACCTGCAGTCCTGTCACCCAGCTCCCAGTGTTGCTCTAGCCTTGTTTGCCTGGTGGGGCTCATGCGAGTGTCGTGGGAGCTCCTCCACCGCTGTGGATCAAGTGAGCTGATATCTGTACTCTCTCCTTTTGGAGAATATGATCAGATGCATCTGTGCATCTCAGCTGCTCATTCTATTTGTGGGGAAAGCTGCATTTTAAAAGGGTCTTTTCCACCAGCATCCCCCAAAGCCCCACCTTACCTGTCCTGTGTGACTTCCCAAATAGGCACTTTCTACAGTGACTCATTGGCTGCAAATGGTTTATAGCAAAAATGACAGGATTCTTCTTGGAAGCTCAATCAGCTCATAGCAAAAGGTACTCTGTCCTGCTTCTGGAATGCAACTATTTTTAATTCAAATGTTTACAAAAATGATCTGTAGTTGTTTTTCTCTCTCCTTGTTTCTCTCTCTCCATGTTTCGCTCACAGATACAAAGGAATGCCTCTAATGTGAGGCATTCTATATATTATTGGACCTTTGATATGGAGCTAACCTTATGTTTGCTTGTACACATCATATTTACATTCCACCCCCTCCACATCCTCAAACAAATCAGGGTGGCAGGGATGGTCACTCAGTAGGAATCATTGAGCAAGGATCTGAAGCTGAATCTTACCTATCAAAGTCCAGCACTCTTATCACAAGGCTACACTGGTTTTTGTTGGATATTGCACAGCAATAAAGTAACAGGTAAAACGTGTTAACAAAAATGAGTCAAAAGTGACGCAAAGATCTTGTTGTGAGCTGCCGAGAGACCAATTTGTTATGGGGCTGCTAACAAATAGAGTTTATGATTGATTGATTGATTGATTGATTGTTAAATCAGGCCAAATCCTTCCTAATAATGCATAACACCATTAATCCTGTATGATTTGTAGCGTTTGTTATATTAAATCATATGTTAAAACACAATGTGCACCACCAGGATAACTTTACATTTTAGGAATAAGTTATAAGAAATCAAACTCATCCCTAAAATGTAAAGCCACTCTGGCTGAAACCTTCAAGTGAGCAGAACTCAGTCAAATCATATGCAATAGTTAAACAGGCATTTTAGAATAGATAGATAGATAGATAGATAGATAGATAGATAGATAGAATGCTGCAGGGCCATACCACTAGGGACAAAACAAAAACAGAACTGCAAATATGAATGTCTCCATTGTGTCAGGTCTTGGATCTCTTTGAGCACCAAACTGTAATCATTACTCGGCTCAACTAGAGTTTAAAAAAAAGCATGTCTTAACAAGCACAGCCACATTAAAATCTTGTATTTGAAACAGAACTTATTAGGGCAGCAAACATCATTTCCAGCAGAAGAACTGGAACAGAGAGAAATGGGCAACACTTATTTCTTTACCTTCTCTTCCAAAAGCACCTCCAAGTTGAGAGGAAGGCTCTTCCTTGTAGCTGCCCTCTTATAGCTGCCATCTTAGAGAACTTTGGAAGAAATCTGTCACTGGCTTCTTGACTTTTAAAAGAAAAGAAAAAATCATTCCTCATTCCATGTGAGCAAGATTTTGAGCCTGACTCTTTGGCTGTCCAACTGTGAGGACATCTTTGTTGATTTACATCATGTATGATACAAATGGGAAGGGGTGGGAGCAACGTTCAAGCTGCCATCCTATAACTACATCCTATATCACAGATGCAATGTTGAAAGAGCCGAGCCAACTCTCAGCCCTTGAATATTGTGGCTTTATAATGGAAATGCCATCAGACCCTTAACTACAGCAGCGCTACTGGATGCCTCTACAATAACTAAGCCATCTACCTTGAAGGATCAAAAATTAACTGACGTTAGATGTGTTTTGAGGATTCGACCATTGCTTTTCAATAGCAAAGACTTGTGCTAAAGTTAGATAGTGAGGAGGTCAAGCTTTGGTAACAAACATATTCTCTTTGATTAGAGAAGAGTACTCTCCCCTGATTTTTTTTTAAAGTAATGGATTTGAGGTCATCCTTAATTTTTTTTACTGACAATAAAGAGCAGGTCATTGACCTACATAGAGAGCTATTTTATTTGGCTCCCTCTTTGTAACAATGGCCCGAACACCGATGTGTCAGGTTCTTCTGTGTTCCCATATCGTCTGCGATTCACCATAGGGGCAGGACTTAAAACCTTTGAGCCTCTCAGTGACTGGGATAAAAAAAAATTATCTGGGCTTCCTTCCAACAATTTCAACTTTCAGAATCCATGAGAATTCAAAAAAAAAAAAAAAGGATATAGGAGCTTTAATCTAGAAGCTTTTTGAAGACATTTTTTAAACAAAGTTCCAGCAAAGTTCATCCCTGTCTTCTTCACTTTAGGAGTCCTGCATGCCAACTTCGCCCTATTTAGGAGAGTTCCTCTCCTTGACCTTCTTTTTACAGTAGTGATAATTAACATGGTGGGGTAAGAGGAGTCCACAAATGCACTGCACTCGCTCTGCTCAGGCTTGGGTGATTAAGGAAAGGAGAATCACACAGGCGTGTGAAGTAACTAGAATTGAGAACGAGAAAAATCTCTTTGTTTCTATATTGGCCATTCCACAGGCAAATATATATTACACATGCACGCACACACGCATGGTTGGTCCGGAAGGCAAAAAGGATATTCTCCAATGAAACACCAGGGAAACTGCTGCAGGCTTCCGAGCGGAAGTATAAAAGTCAGAAGGGAAATTAATAGCCCGTCGATCTCATATAGGTGGTAGTGATTGCAAGTATTTTGAAATTAGTATGATTATTCCCAGTAAATCTAAATAGGAATTTCATTTGCAGAATGCTGTGTATCTGATCTTTTCAACTGCCTTTTCAATATGAAACTCCATACTATAAATGAGCTATCGGAGTGGCTTTGATGTTACTGTAATCCTGCTACTGTTCACTCCCCCCACCCCCAAATCGAAACATGTAAAGAAATGCATGCTCTGCCTCTTCAGAAGAATTGTGGAAGCCATTTTATTCAATGGAGGGCCTAAAGTAAGGTCTGAAAATATGAGGGCCTTTTTAGCATAGGGGTTAATTTGTCCTTGCCTCCTAAGGGTGATGAACCATCCAAATGACAATGCACAGTCCAGAAGATATTGTACCACCAACACCAACACCCTCGTACTACTACTTCTCCTCCTCCTCCTCCTCCTCCTCATCATCATCATCATCATCATCATTGTTATCATTAATATTTATATACTTGGACAAAAAAGCAGGATCTGGGCCTGTGTGCATTTCCACATCTAATGCAAACTCTGTTCATTGTTGCTGGCTTAACTTCTTGTGGCTGAAATTTAAGCTCTGTCTCTGAAAATTCTGTCTGTTTTTGCTATGTGGAAGGGTTATTTTTAGGGGTGTGCAAAACGATTCTCCATCAAATTGATTCAGCTAGAATCGGGTGATTCGCAGATTTGACCCTGAATCAAATCATCCTCAAAACAGAGGACCCAATTTGGGGTTAAGGAGAATCACCTCCAATTCGACCCAAATTGATTCATGCAATTTGAATGCCATTGAGGCCCATTTTACTGGGGAAATGGGCCTCAAAATGGCATTTTTTCCCCAGGGGTCAGTTGGTCTACCAGTTGGGATTGGTGGGTAGATCAGCCCTCTGCTCTGGACTTAGCACATCAGCCCGCCTGGGAGGACAAGTCTACCCCAAGAGGGCCTGTCCTCCCAGGTGGGCTGATGCACCAAGTCCAGAGTGGAGGGTTGATCTACCCACCGATCCAAATTTGTAGACCAACTGTCCCCAGGAAAAAAGTGTCATCTTGAGGCCCATTTTCCCAGCAAAATGGTGCATGAATCACCCAAATCGATTTGGGCAATGTGTGCTGATTCGTCGAGGCAGGCAGCGAGCAAAGTCGGCTGCTTTCAACAAATCAATTCAGAGGTCTGTGGTTCAATTTGACCTCGTATCGAATTGCAGATTTGTGCACACCCCGAGTTATTTTGTATTTGAACAGTGCTAGAATGCTTTCTATTCACATTGATTGTTCCTTCTCCAGCCATTTCACTAACTTGGAAGCTTGTTATGGCTCTTGCTATGTTATGGCTCTTGTTCTGCAGATATCAACTGCTTGTGCTACGGTTTTCTTTAGTTTGATATCAGTTTCATTCGATATCAAACAAAACAATTTTGTCCCCCAGTATAAAATCTTCTGCAGACCCAAATTCACGGTGTTGTGCTATGTCCCTGTGCTCTGTGCCAAAAATGCTTGCTTCATCTTATTTAATTTGCCAGAACTTGTTCCTTTCAAAAGACAGTTTTTCTGGGCTCACAATAATTCTTAAAAGTCTGCCAGTACTTCTGCAAGAGTTTTGTTACTGGTGTTTGCAATACCTTGAACGCTATTTCCATTGAAGGACAGGGCTGCTGGAGGCTTAAAACGGTCTATTTTTGGTTATAGGCAGTAGGCAATCGCTTGTTTGTTTAATGTAACTGGTGACCAAAGGAATAAATGGACCAGCTTCTACCACCATCTAGTATTCTTTTGTTTCGTGTGTTCCAAGGGAGTAGTCATTCAGTCTGTTCCCTGCATGTTCTGATATCCTTGGTCAGCATCAGCCAGAGAGAGGGATTCTTAAAACAGCCTTTCTTTACTGAAACTAAGCATACTACCACTTGCAGGTAATACACCAGACTACCCCTAAGTATGCCCACACAGTAGCAAGAGGGAACCTAGGTAACAGTATTTCAATCTCCATGATAGGGATGTGCACAAAACCAGATTTCCTGGTTCAGTTCAAGTCTGAACTGGGCTAAGAACTGAACTGGACATGTTCAGTTTTGGCACCCCGAATGAGGGCCTGGCTCAAATCCGAGCCCAGTTCAGAGGTGCTAGGGACATTTTTTCCCCTTCAAAAAAATGACAGACTTACTGCCTCTGAGCCCTCAGGGAGATTGCAGGCAGCCACAGGGGGTTTCAGCAGTTCCCCCTCTCCCTGCCGGTCTCCCCCAGACAATTTCAGCCCATTTTCAGGCTGTTTCCACCCTTTCCAAGGTCGTGCTGGTCCACAGCATGTTTGCATGGGCCATTTGCAAGTCCGGGTCATTATGCCAGCCATGCAAATGGCCAGGGTGCATGTATGGTGGCCTCCAAAATGGCCACTACCACCTCAGAAAGGGCCAAAATAAGCCAAAATGGACCTTAGAAGACCAGGAGAGGCAAGCAGGGGGAGGGGGAGCCACTGGAGACTCCCCCGTGGATGTGACAGTACCCCACCCACCCCGGCCACTGAACCCAGTGGTAAGTTGTTGGGTTTTTAAAATTTAACTGTATCCTCAAACCAGCTCTGAGCCAGCCCAGGGGGTTTGGCTCAACCTCGAACCAGACCAGTTCAATGTCGAACTTGCTCAAGGTCAAGCTGTTTTGCACATCCCTACTTCTTGAAGGACCATAACACATATATCACATTTCTGCCACACACTTATAATTCCTTCTGTGATATCTCTTCTTCAAATTATTGTTAACAAGTGTCATCATCAGGGGTAAGGTGGTGTTTTATTGTATGTTGATTTGTTTTAAGGTTGTTTCTCAAACTTGGGTCCCCAGATGTTCTTGAATTACAACTCCCATCATCTTCAGTTACAGTGGCCAAAGGCCACCCTGGCTAAGGATGATGGGAGTTATAGTTTAACAACATCTGGGTACCCATTTGAGAAACTGCATTAAGGAATACAGGTTGCAGCAATGTGGTTCTCTCAGACAGAAGAGGAAGTGGGAAATCTGTTTCTGACCTATACTGTTGCAAACTACAAGGATGGCCCTTGATTTTGCTGTTAACAGTGAGACAAAAATAAACAGGATGCAGGACACAAGGAGGATGGACAGCATCCAAATATGTGTTGTATGGCTCAATACAATTGCAGTGTAGAAGACGGCAGGAGTTGGTTTAGTCATCAAGATGTTGCAGAGAATTCAGAGGAGCATTTTGGTTTTAGTGCATTAGAGAGAACTAGCATAGTGTAGAGCTGTGAATCGAGAGGTCCCTTATTTAAATCAATCTCACTTCTGCGGTGATCTCACTAGGTGACCTTAGGCAAGCCATTCTCTCTCAGCAACAGCCCCCCCCCCCCAATATGTGGATAATATTTCCCTTACAAGATTATTGTAGGGATTACAACAATACAGGTGAAACACTTTGAACACTCAAATGTGTATACATACTTCTGTAAATGCAAGATATGATTACATGAGTAAATGGAAATGATATTCTTCGGAGGAAGAAAAGTTAATGTAGAAGGGAAGGTTAGCTCTGATGTGGCAAAGTGTTATGTCTCTCACTATGATCATGTTAGGCACCATTTTTGTGTTTTACAGTGTCACTCTATAAAATTTAAAATAAGAGGAACTGACACTTTTGCTAATAATCATGCATTTCCACTTTGCATTCTTGCAACTACATTTCGTTTCTTGTGTTGCAATTTCCTTAGAGTCACATCTGCTCAAGTGCTGCAACTGTGCTATAATAAATGCCTGTTATTTCAGATAAGTTATTTCAAATACGTATGATAAACAACTTTAAACAACAACTTTACATGTTGGCCTCCCCATAACAAATTGTTCTTTGGTTGACTCACAAAGTAAAACAATAAAACATACAATTAAAACATGTAAAACAAAGTAAAATATTACAGTAAAATACAAAGGAATTTAAACTACTCCCACCATAGAAACCACAGAAACCAGTAGATCATGAGAACCACTCTTCTGAATTACTTGTTTGAGTTGAAAGGGAATAAACTATTTACAAATTTTATTTCTTTATCATCTAACTGCTTACAGCTCCTCCAATCCATGGATAAGAACGTAAGAACAGTCCTGCTAGATTAGGCCCAAGGACAATCTAATCCAGCATCCTGTTTCACACAGTGGCCCACCAGATGCCTTTGGGGAGCCCACAGGCAGGAGATAAGGGCTTGCCCTCTCTCCTGCTGTTGTTCCCATGCAAGTGGTATTGAAGGGCATCGTGCTTTTGAGTTTGGAGATGGCCCACAGCCACCAAACTAGTAGCAATTGATAAACCTGTCCTCTGTTAGTTTGTCTAAGCCCCTTTTAAATTCATCCAAGTAGGTGCGGAGCCAGCCGAGCGGCAGCCTGGGTCCAGCCCCACCCAGCGGCCTCTCTGCTGATGAGCATGTGCCCCCCCACCCCCACCCCTGCCCCCCACCCCTGCCCCCGCACCCTGCCCAGCAAGCACTTGCCGATATTTTTCAGGCAGCAGACGTCACACACAAGGGGCCATGGCCTCGAGCTCTGAAGAGCCCGAGCAAGCCCTTCCCTTTCATTTCAGGCAGCAAATGCTGCCTGAAATACTATACTATTCTCCCTTTCTCGCCCTCTCTGAGGGAGAGAAATGGAGAATAGATGCTTTCAGGCAGCGTTTGCTGCCTTTCTCTGAGGGAGAGAAAGGGGAATAGACGCTTTCAGGCAGCAAATGCTGCCTGAAAAAGATTGTCAAGTGCTCACCGGCTCCCGGTAGCCCGGGCAGGGGTGGATGCAGGGGGTGTGGGGGCATCCATTCAGGGCTTTTCCGGAGCCCGAGCCACGCCCCCCAGGCGCTTCTTCAGCAGCTCCTACCATTGGCGGCCTGGGTTCTTTGAACCCTTTTGCACAATAGTGGCTACGCCCCTGCTCCAAGCTAGTGGCCATCACCACATTCTGTGGCAAAAAATTCCATAGATTAATTATGTGCTGTGTGAAAAATTACTTCATCTTGTCAGTCCAAAATTTCCCAATCTTCACTTTCATGGGATGACCCCTGGTACTAGTGTTGTGAGAGAGGGAGAAAAATTTCTCTCTGTCCACTCTCTCCACTCCATGCATAATTTTATAGAATTTATCTCTATCATGTCTCCACTCTATCATGTTACCTCTATCATGTCTCCGCTAAGTCACCTCCTTTCCAAAGTAAAGAGCCCCAGATACTATAGCCTAGCCACATAAGGAGAGTACTCCAGGCCCCTGATCATCTTGGTTGCCCTCTTCTGCACCTTTTCCAGTTCTGCAATATCCTTCTTAAGATACAGTGAGGAAACTACACAGTACTCCAGCTGTGGCCACAACATAGATTTGTATAAGGGCATTATAATATTAGCAGCTTTATTTTCAACCCCCTTCCTAATGATCCCTAGCATGATCGCTTTTCACATGATCGCTTTTCACAGAGTTGACACTGTCAACTATGACCCCAAGATCTCTCTCCTGGTCAGTCACTGACAGCTCAGATCTCGTCAGCATATATGTGAAGTTCAGATTTTTTGCCCCAATATGCATCATTTACACTTGCTTATGTTGAACCACATTTGCCATTTTGTCGCCCACTCCCCCAGTTTGGAGAGATCTGTTTGGAGCTCCTCCCAATCTGTTGTGGATTTCACTACCCTAAATAGTTTAGTGTCCTCTGCAAATTTGGCCTCTTCACTGCTTACTCTAACTTCTAGTTCATTTATGAACAAGTTAAAGAGTACTGGTCCCAGTACAGATCCCTGGGGGACCCCACTTCCTACCTACCTCCATTGTGAAAACTGTCCATTTATTCCTACCCTCTATTTCCTGACCTTCAACCAGTTATCAGTCCACACATGAACCTGTCCCCTTATCCTATGACTGCTAAATTTACTAAAGAACCTTTGGTGGGGAACTTTGTCAAAAGCTTTTTGGAAGTCCAAGTATTCTGTGTTGACCGGATCACCTTTATCCACATGACACTCTCAAAGAACTCCAAAAGGTTAGTGAGGCAAGACTTGCCCTTGCAGAAGCCGTGCTGGTTCTCCTTCAGCAAGGCCTTTTCTTCTATATGTTTAACAACTTTGTCCTTAAGCATGTTTTCCATCAATGTAACTGGCACAGAAGTTAAGCTAAACAGCCTGTAATTTCCTGGATCCTCCCAGATCCCTTTTTAACAATCATAGTAACATTGGCTACTTTCCAGTCCTCTGGTACAGAGCCTGATTGTAGGGACAAGTTACATATTTTTGCTAGGATGTCAGCAATTTCACATGTGAGTTCCTTCAGGACTCTTGAGTGGATGCCATCTGGCCCTGGAGCTTTGTTAATATTTTTTTTCAAGACAGTTTAGATAATCTTCCCTTATCACCTCAAATTAGCCAAGGTCTTCAGCTAATAAACTTGAGAAGCTCAATTCCGGAGAGGGTATATGGTCAGTATCCAGTATCCATGAAGACAAACACAAAGAACTCATTCAGCTTCTGTGAAATCTCCTTGTCCTCCCTAATAATCCCTTTCACACCCTCATCATCTTAAGGTCCAATCACCTCCCTGGCAGGTTTTCTACTTCTGATATATTTAAAGAAGTTGTTGTTATTCCCCTTGACACTTCTCCTCAAACACTTGTGCTCCTCAAACTCTCTTTTTGCATCCCTTATTATTTCCTTACATGTCTTTTGCCAGAGTTTGTGTTCCTTCCTGTTCTCTTCATCTGGGCAGAACATCCATTTTCTGAAGGAAGTCTTCTTCCCTTTTATAGCTTCACTGACACTACTTGTTAACCATACTTGTTAACCATCCTCCTTAACTTGGTAGTACCTTTCCTCCTTCTTGGTTGTTTCCTCGTCTGAAGTCCAACACATCTGTGTTGGACTTCCTTGGCAATTCTCCACTCACATGTTAACTAAATTGAATCATACTATAGTCACTGTTCCCCATTGGTTCTGCAACTCTGACATCTTGCACCAGGTCCTGGGCACTGCTCAGAATTACGTCCAGGGTTGTCATCTCTCTGGTTGGTTCTGGTTCTGTGACTAATGGTTCTAAGTCATAGTCATTTAGTATGTCTAGGTGTGCCTGAATTACTTAGTGGCTGAACACAAAGGAAATGTGTTTTCACACTATGTGTTCTTCTCCTACTTGTTCCCCAATTGTCCTAGCCATCTACATGTTAATGAAGACACCTTAAGATGAACAAATATATTGTGACATGGACAGGCAGGTCTCCTTTTTACAAACCTGGATCAACATGTTTGCTGTTTCCTCTGTGATTGCTCTCATGTTGCTACAAGAACATTTTAAAAAAAACTAGTAGATGAGGTCCATTCAGGGGCGGAACCACCACTGGGCAAACAGGTTCAAAGAACCTGGGCCACCACCAATCAGGGGCTGCAACCGTGGCCACAGACACACACCCCATGTCTGATGTCAGATGCGGGAGGTGTTATTTCAGTACCAAAAGGGGCCACGTGGCCCCATGTGGAACCAAAATCAGCCGGTGCTGCATTGTCAGTGCAGCCGGAGTGACTCTCCATGCCTTAAAGGCAGAGAGAGGTACTCCTGAACTCACTGCCAACGCAGCAGGGCCAATCAATCTCCCTCTCAAATCGGGCCGCGTGGCCCCGTTTGGGAGGGAGATCAGCAGACGGAACGGCTCTCCCTGCCTTTAAGACAGGGAGAGTTGCTCCGGCCCGCTCTGCCCAATGCAGCGTGGGCCTCTCTCCCTTCCAAATGGGGCTGTGTGGCCCTGTTTAGGAGGGAGATCACGTCCCCTGCATCTGACATCAGATGCGGGGGGGGGCAAGGGAGCCCCAGTG